>NC_091186.1:26141828-26289328 GCF_040958095.1 Procambarus clarkii
ACGGCCAGCAACACGGCCAGCAACACGGCCAGCAACACGCCCAGCAACACGGCCAGCAACACGCCCAGCAACACGGCCAGCAACACGGCCAGCAACACTGCCAGCAACACGGCCAGCAACACGGCCAGCAACACGGCCAGCAACACGGCCAGCAACACTGCCAGCAACACGCCCAGCAACACGGCCAGCAACACGCCCAGCAACACGGCCAGCAACACGGCCAGCAACACTGCCAGCAACACGGCCAGCAACACGGCCAGCAACACGGCCAGCAACACGCCCAGCAACACGGCCAGCAACACGCCCAGCAACACGGCCAGCAACACGCCCAGCAACACGGCCAGCAACACGCCCAGCAACACGGCCAGCAACCCTGGTAGCAACACGCCCAGCAACACGGCCAGCAACACGCCCAGCAACACGGCCAGCAACCCTGGTAGCAACACGCCCAGCAACACGGCCAGCAACACGGCCAGCAACACGGCCAGCAACCCTGGTAGCAACACGCCCAGCAACACGCCCAGCAACACGGCCAGCAACACGGCCAGCAACACTGCCAGCAACCCTGGTAGCAACACGCCCAGCAACACGCCCAGCAACACGGCCAGCAACCCTGGTAGCAACACGCCCAGCAACACGCCCAGCAACACGCCCAGCAACACGGCCAGCAACACGCCCAGCAACACGGCCAGCAACCCTGGTAGCAACACGCCCAGCAACACGGCCAGCAACACGGCCAGCAACACGGCCAGCAACACGGCCAGCAACACGCCAGCAACACGGCCAGCAACACAAGCCGGCCTCGGATGAAAGAAGGTTGTGACGATCTCTGTCAGGAACCCGTAGGTGCGGGACCGGGCCGTCCACCTCATGGGGCTCGTGCGGCCCCCCAGGCTCTGTTTCAGGAGGCTGGGGTCGTTCTTGTCCCTTGCTGGGGTGGTTCTTCTCCGGCCCCGACCACGGCGGTCTCCGGGTTTGGGGGTCCCTGTGCCTTTTTTTACCAACTTCGAGGTCAACGCCGCAGTTGGAGCCCGTGCGGGCAGTTCGTTGTTGACTTCATCCTCGTCATGACAGGTCCTACGACGGCGCTGGAACCAGTCGTATTGGCGTTTGCCTTTCCATTTGGAGACTTTCAGCGCTGTAGAGAGGAGGGATCTGCTGCATGGGTGACAGCTTCTCCCCCCGTATCAACCTACCATGGCTTTGTGCCCTGGTGAGGCCATTCCAGACCGACAACCAGAACGCAACTCCATAGTCTCCTGACACTGATGGATGTCTACTACTATTAGGGAACAGTATGGGTCCTAATACTTATCCTTGAGGTACTCCACTCCTTGTCTGAATGGAGAAATGTCTCTCTCTTCCAATGAGGACTCCTTTTAGTCGAGTTTTGAAAGGTGTTGTATTATCCAACGTAGGATTCTTCCCTATGCATCAGTCTGCTTTTCAAGTTTGCACAGGACTCGCTCGTATGGAAGAGCATCAAAGGCTTTCTGACATCCCAGGAAAATACAGTCTGCTCAACCTCTCTCTTGTTTGATTGTTGACAACTTGTACAACAAAATTCATGTGTTTTAATTATTCAACAAGTTGCTGTTGTCTTTCTCCTTTCTTATATATAGGCACCACAAGAGCCATTTTGAAAATTTCAGGTAGTTCCCCTATTTCTAGAATTGAAAACAATGTCAAAGTGTCCATACAATGTCGCAGAACATAAAACAGTAGATGCTTTTCACCCATAGAGTTATAAACCCATGGAACTCCCTCTCGCGAAAGCCGTAAGTGCCAAAGTTCATCTGGAAAAATTTCTAAAATAATGAGGGGGTGGGACTCGACAAGCTGCCGGCTTCCTGTCACCGTCGATGGTACTAGTGAGATGATAGCCATCAAGTAAATTTTAATCAATTCATATTTTGTTTTGTTACGAGACTTTTTATTTCATCCAGCTCCCCGCCAAACACACACCGAAACTACGACGTTGGTACAACGTTCGAACAAGTTTTAACACCTCCTAACCAGTTATAACAACCAATATAACAAGTTGTAACAACGTTCTAATACGTCATAAACACGTTAATCCAAGCTGTAACAACTTTATTACAAGTTGTAACAAGCGGAAAATAGAGACAGTTACGGTTTGTGTTTCCAGGCTCCTCTCTTTTCTTATTTTTCCTGGAGCTGCTTTTTATTTAAATCGTTCTTCTGATGACGTCTGTTCCTTTAGAAGTCTTAGATCTAGCGGCAGCTCAGGTTCCAAAATAAAGACATCCCATGATCTTTATAGTGTATGGAAGCTTTTATTAACTTCATCGTACATTTTCTATTTCAGAGACGCCTCCACTTGTATGAGCTGGTTCCTTGATAATTTATCATATTACTCCCATTTTATATGTGTGTGTGTGTGAGTGTGTGTGTGTGTGTGTGTGTGTGTGTGTGTGTGTGTGTGTGTGTGTGTGTGTGTGTGTGTGTGTGTGTGTGTGGCTTAAGCTCTGGCTCTTTGGTCCCGCCTCTCAACCGTCAATCTAATGGTGTACAGATTCCTGAGCCTACTGGGCTCTATCATATCTACATTTGAAACTGTGTATGGAGTCAGCCTCCACCACATCACTTTCTAGTGCAACTGTGAAACTGTGTACTCACCTAATTGTGCTTGCGGGGGTTGAGCTTTGGCTCTTTGGTCCCGCCTCTCAACTGTCAATCAACTGGTGTACAGATTCCTGAACCTACTGGGCTCTATCATATCTACATTTGAAACTGTGTATGGAGTCAGCCTCCACCACATCACTTCCTAGTGCATTCCATTTATTAACTACTCTGACACTGAAAAAATTCTTTCTAACGTCTCTGTGTGTGTGCGTGTATGCGTGCGTGCGTGTGTGAGTGTGAGTGTGGAGGGCGTGTGCACCACACGGAAGCCCCACGCCACATGAAACACTGGTTTTAAGTTTCGTCATGTGAAGAAAGTTAATCCGACTGGTGGTGACGAACACCTGGATGGGCAGGGGGGGTGTAGGGCCTCCCCGTGTCCTGCACCTTGCACGCTCCGATGGCTTCGGCTTAACTCAGTCCTTCCAATCCCCCTCCTCCCCCCTCCCAATCCCTTAACAGTATCGGAACTGTGCTAGGATCATATTGTCCTCAACCTATCCCCATCCATCCCCTTCCCCCCGGACCCCATCACGTGATGTACGCCAGGGTCAGCTGCTCCTGCTTCCGAACATTCGTTGTCTTCTGTCAACCCAAGAATGTCGCGTCTGCTTCCCTGGCTGACTTCGGCTTCCGCCTGCATTTCTGTTCTTCTGATCCAATATGCAGTATACCTGGATTAGCTTTGTTCTGAATATGTCAAAAGAAGACCGCAAGGCTGAGAGAGAATACAAATTTTTCAATAAACCTATTGTTAGGATTAAAGTATTTTGTAGGATTAAGTGCTACATAGATTAGGTGCCGAATGTTTTGAGCAGATGCTCTTTTGTTTTATAAGCATTTGTAAATAGTCATGTAACCTATACCCGGTGACGTGTTGTTGTTGTACTAAAGGACATGTGGAGCGCACGTTCGTCTCTCTTCCTGTTGAATTATAATACATACGGACGTGTACTTGTGTCTCAGAGAGGTTCAGAAAGGCTTGACTGGGTTATATAGGCTCAAACGAAATCCTATTTAAGGCGTTCTATGTTCGTCCTCTATAATAGAATGGTTGGGTCAGAGGCCTAGATCTGTTTAAGCTTGGGAGCGGGTGTCGAGGCGCAGCAATCCTCCTACTGGACGGCCATGTTCCTTGCAGGAAGCCTTAGAAGCATACAGTTCTTAAACTTATAGTTCTTTCAACACCCTCCTCGCCTACATTACTACCAAGAGTCCCCTGTGCTGTGGGCCCCCAAGAGTTTTATGTGAGGGGCCCCAAAATACCCGTAATTCGTGATCCTAGATGATACTTGGTGGAGAGAAGCGGAACTGTAGAAGAGGGGCCAAGGGGGATGATGTTGTTTAAGATTCAACTACTGGGAACAAAACGTCCCAAATAGCACGGGCTATGGTGAGCTCGTAGAGGATTTACCTGACACAGGAGCGGGGCTGTAACTTCCAAGGGGGATGGAAAACAGGATTGAGGGATAGAGCGGGGTGTCGTAGTAGGTTTGGGGAAGGTGGTGGAGTGAGCAGGTGTGGGGGATTATATAGCTAATAGAAGTTAGACAGTTTTGTTGGGGGGATTTTGGAGATATGAGGGAGGAGCAGAAACTAGTGAAAGAATTGCATGGGTAAGCAGTGAAACGGTGTATACTGATGCTGTGGTTGGGGCGAGTGGTGTCATTTTGTGAGAATATAAAGCTCACTTGTTAGAGTTTCTTGATTCCTCTTGTCTGTGATTTTGTTACATTGTTCTGATGAAACGGTTTAACTGTAACAATATAACACTTCAATAGTTCCATAGACAGGTTCAGACAGCTGCTACATACATGGCAAACGACCATTCAACCACAGAAGGTGTGTGAAGTGCTGTTACGATGGTAACCAGTATATATATATATATATATATATATATATATATATATATATATATATATATATATATATATATATATATATATATATATGTATATTATATATATATATATATATATATATATATATATATATATATATATATATGTATATATGTATATTATATATATATATATATATATATATATATATATATATATATATATATATATATATATATATATACACACTCGGCTTACATAAACAGAGTTAGAGATGTTATCTCCTACATATAGTGATAGGACTGAAGAGAATTGATTAGGGAAATAGGAATCAGGAATAAAGCAAAGATTAAATAGCAAAGGCACGGGTTCCACGGGGTCAAGGGTCACGCACGGGGGTCAGGGGTCACGCAGGGGGTCAGGGGTCACACACGGGGGCTCAAGGGGTCATGCATGAGGCTGACCCATTTGAAAAGACGACAGGAGAATGGCGGCTGTCACTCGTGACACTAAACCAGGCAAGTGTTGTGGAGGCACAACCCAGACACCTCGTGCTGGCACCTGCTGCTGCTGCTGGCACCTGGTGCTGCTGCTGGCACCTCCTGCTGCTGCTGGCACCTCCTGCTGCTGCTGGCACCTCCTGCAGACCATGTTCCCTGCAAGGTGAGACTAGCCCAAAGCATCTGGCCTCACCATTCTTGGACAGACAAATGGATAAACAGACAAAAAGATAGTCATTTTCTCTTCAAACCACGAAATTAGTAATAATTACTATCTTGAACTACTGGGTGGAATACCCGGCGTTGCCCGGGTTCATCCTGGCACCCAGATGTGTATATGTGTGTGTCTGCGTGTTCTGTCTGTCTGTCTCTCTCTCTCTCTCTCTCTCTCTCTCTCTCTCTCTCTCTCTCTCTCTCTCTCTCTCTCTCTCTCTCTCTCTCTCTCCCCGTTCCATTTCCCTCCTTCCCTCCCATTCTCTCTCCTCTCACCAGTTCTTTCTCCTTCCCATTCACTCTCCTTCCCTTCCTTTCATTCTATCTCCTACCTTCCATTTTCTCTCACTCCCTCCCTTTATCTCTCCCTCTCTGTCTCGTTGTCTCTTCCTCCTGTTCTTCCACCAATCCATTTTCTCTCCCCCTTCCTTTTGATCTCTTTCTGCCTCATTCTCTTACCTTTCCGTGGTGGCTCGGTGTTTTCTCCAGATAATTCCCAAAGGAGCAGCCAAGATTTCAACTACCAGCGTCTTCTCAAGACACGAGGAGCGCTAGTGAGCCTTCCCCTAGTACTGACCTCTCAGATCAGCTCGCAAATGTTGGCCACTATCGTCTCCTGGCTCAATATCCCTTTGTTTTGCTTTTATTGCTTTACACAGAATGGTAAACAGGAGTGTATATGTATGTTGACCAGACCACACACTAGAAATTGAAGGGACGACGACGTTTCGGTCCGTCCTGGACTATTCTCAAGTCGATTGTGAATGGATAGATACTCACAATCGACTTGAGAATGGTCCAGGACGGACCGAAACGTCGTCGTCCCTTCAATTTCTAGTGTGTGGTCTGGTCAACATACTTCAGCCACGTTATTGTGACTCATCGCCTGCCTGTGTATATGTATGCTTCCAGACGCCTGTTAGCAGGCTAAGGAGCTTTACCTTCCCATAGCTCGTGGTAAGACCTTACCTTAGTAAGGTAAGGAAGGTAAGGAAGACTTTACTAATCTTCACTAGAACACGAACTGCGAATGAGATATAACTCCTTCTCCATATATAGTATAGATACTATTTGTGTTCCAGGAAGTCTGAAAATATATACATAGGTTACAAAAGACTACCTAAAGAGGAAGGGAGCAAAAAGAGTCAAGAACAGCCTTAAAAGGCTAATGAGAAGCAGCTCATTAATGCGTAATTAAGACAGTCAGTCAGTCAGCCTCCCCCGACAAGAGCTCAAGCGAAACCTTCTCGCGAGCTAATTGTTGCAGTAAACCTCCCTGTTGACCTCTCAAGGCGACCCCAGGCTTAACAATCGCCAGGGTTTTAATGAGCTTGGCCAGGGGTTTCAAACAGGGGTTCCGCGAGCCTTTCTCGAGGATGTTCCGCGAGAAATATATAACAAAAAGAAATATTACACAAAATATGTAAATAGTTATTGTTTATCAATTGAGGGGTTACTCAGAGTATATAAAAATATATTTTAAGGGTTCTGTAGTGTTAAAGAGGTAGGGGGGACCAGCGAGCAATGTAAAGTGTACAATCCCTTTATTCTACATATGTGTACTCTTCATAATAAGTACAAATGTGACTTAAAACGTCAATAATAAGGTACTGGTGGGCAGTCTCTCTCTCTCTCTCTCTCTCTCTCTCTCTCTCTCTCTCTCTCTCTCTCTCTCTCTCTCTCTCTCTCACACACACACCAGAGACATTAGGAAGAATTTGTTCAGTGTCAGAGTAGTTAACAAATGGAATGCACTAGGCAGTGATGTGGTGGAGGCTGACTCCATATACACTTTCAAATGTAGATATGATAGAGCCCAGTAGGCTCAGGAACCTGTACACCAGTTGATTGACAGTTGAGAGGCGGGACAGTTGTGTACTCGCACAACTAGGCGAGTACACACACACACCATCAAAATGCGATTATAATAATCAAAACAATTGGGCAATAAAGTAATATCATAAGTAACCAGTAAGCTAAATTACAATACCGCAGCACCTGACTAAATTACAATACCGCAGCACCTGACTAAATTACAATACCGCAGCACCTGATTAAATTACAATACCGCAGCACCTGCCTAAATTACAATACCGCAGCACCTGACTAAATTACAATACCGCAGCACCTGACTAAATTACAATACCGCAGCACCTGATTAAAATTACGATATTTTTATTACAAATGCAGTAATCTAGGCGTCTGGCCGTGTATTAACAAACATGAATCGGGTTTTTTTGGTTGTCCAAAGCGTGACTGACAGGCGAAATTCCACGAACGTTGGTGCCAAATTGTGGCCGTTCGGTACCTCACAGTCGGCCGTTCGGGAGCTCACAGTCGGGCGTTCGGGAGCTCACAGTCGGGCGTTCGGTAGCTCACAGTCGGGCGTTCGGGAGCTCACAGTCGGCCGTTCGGGTAGCTCACAGTCGGGCGTTCGGTAGCTCACAGTCGGGCGTTCGGGTAGCTCACAGTCGGGCGTTCGGGAGCTCACAGTCGGCCGTTCGGGTAGCTCACAGTCGGGCGTTCGGTAGCTCACAGTCGGCCGTTCGGGTAGCTCACAGTCGGGCGTTCGGGTAGCTCACAGTCGGGCGTTCGGGAGCTCACAGTCGGCCGTTCGGGTAGCTCACAGTCGGGCGTTCGGTAGCTCACAGTCGGCCGTTCGGGTAGCTCACAGTCGGGCGTTCGGGTAGCTCACAGTCGGGCGTTCGGTAGCTCACAGTCGGCCGTTCGGGTAGCTCACAGTCGGCCGTTCGGGTAGCTCACAGTCGGGCGTTCGGTAGCTCACAGTCGGCCGTTCGGGTAGCTCACAGTCGGGCGTTCGGGAGCTCACAGTCGGGCGTTCGGGTAGCTCACAGTCGGCCGTTCGGTAGCTCACAGTCGGGCGTTCGGGAGCTCACAGTCGGGCGTTCGGTAGCTCACAGTCGGGCGTTCGGGAGCTCACAGTCGGGCGTTCGATAGCTCACAGTCGGGCGTTCGGGTAGCTCACAGTCGGGCGTTCGGGAGCTCACAGTCGGGCGTTCGGGTAGCTCACAGTCGGCCGTTCGGTAGCTCACAGTCGGGCGTTCGGGAGCTCACAGTCGGGCGTTCGGTAGCTCACAGTCGGGCGTTCGGGAGCTCACAGTCGGGCGTTCGATAGCTCACAGTCGGGCGTTCGGGTAGCTCACAGTCGGGCGTTCGGGTAGCTCACAGTCGGGGGTTCAGGAGCTCACAGTTGCACGAACTGACTCTCGTATAAATACAAAACCAATCAAGAGATCAGCCTTCACTGTATCAAAATAAACGAAGGTAGATTCAAGGTGGGCCGGACGAGGAAGAGGTCCAACCAGCACTTCCAGGCGCCTCAACCACTTACCCACAGCACTTCCAGGCCCCTCTACCACTTACCCACAGCACTTCCAGGCGCCTCAACCACTTACCCACAGCACTTCCAGGCCCCTCTACCACTTACCCACAGCACTTCCAGGCCCCTCTACCACTTACCCACAGCACTTCCAGGCCCCTCTACCACTTACCCACAGCACTTCCAGGCCCCTCTACCACTTACCCACAGCACTTCCAGGCCCCTCTACCATTTACCCACAGCACTTCAGACACCTCGACCACTTAACCAGCACTTCCAGGAGCCTCAACCACTTACCCACAGCACTTCCAGGCGCCTCAACCACTTACCCACAGCACTTCCAGGCGCCTCAGCCACTTAACGACCTCTTCCAGGTCTTATAAAAACCACCGTTCTTGATCTAACCAGCTCCATCCCGATGACCAATAAAACCTGAACGAACGAACAAAAAACGTTCGGCGTTGAAGTAGTGACCATCCCACCAGCACTAAATTGGGTGAATTAAACACAAAAACAAATTTGAGCGAACAGAACCAATTTATGTTGAAATAGTTAAATAGTGACTGTTGCAGTTGAAGAGACACTTACTTCAGGTATATTAGCCGACTTATAAATGGGTCATTACGACGCTGAAAGAATTTCGTGTTAAAACTCTGCCTTTCAACAGGAAAATTATTACTTCCTCCTATGATTAATATATTTTGAATGTTGTGACACAGACCAGGATAGACGGTGTTAATAATATACGCTAGCAACAACACGTAGTAACTACGGGCTCACCATAGTCCGTGCTACTTGCCCCGCTCCTGTACCAGGTAAGTTACGGGCTCACCATAGCCCGTGCTGCTTGGAACTTTTTGTTCCAAGTAGCGAATCTTAAACAACAACAACACGTGGTATAATTCTCAGCACACTGAGTACATTTATTATGTGTGATACTGGATACATATGCATAAATATATGTGTGTATATATATATCTATATCAAATATATGCATTTGTCGGAAGTTTAACTAGTATTAGCAGTCTAATATTATTAGGTTATGGACAATGTCGTCACGCAGAGCAACTGCACAATAATTGCAGAATTAAGTCAAACCTGATTTTTTTTGGGGGGGGTGGCTGTGGGGGTGGGGGGTGGGGGGGGGGAGGTCCGGACATTATCTGGTCCAATAAAACCTGCTTTGATCTCTCTCTCTCTCTCTCTCTCTCTCTCTCTCTCTCTCTCTCTCTCTCTCTCTCTCTCTCTCTCTCTCTCTCTCTCTCTCTCTCTCCCTCTCTCTCTCTTTCTGGGTTAATTACTCTCACACCTGCCTGCCTCTTTAATCACTCTCACACCTGCCTGCCTCTTTAATCACTCTCACACCTGCCTGCCTCTTTAACCACTCTCACACCTGCCTGCCTCTTTAACCACTCTCACACCTGCCTGCCGCTGGTCACGTATATCATAACCATCCAATAATCACAGCACAACTTTGCAAAACTATAACCAAATTTACCAACAGCGACAAAACTTCAGGGAAAATAGGGGGAAGGAATGTGCCAAGCCATTACGGCTATATAGCACTTGCAAGGGATCAGGATAAGGATCTGGGGTCGTACTAGAGCTTGACTGTGAGTGAACAGACAAGTGTGAGGGGGTCGTACTAGAGCCTGGCTGCGAGTGACGACACAGGAACGACGGGTCGTGCCAGAGAGTGCCCAGGAAGTGAGTAGAGTCGTGCCTGAGAGGGTTCTACACATGCCCTTGCATACAAATACCCAATTCGACGACACACACAAAACAACTTTAACTCACAATCTCATGCATTCTCGCAAGTCTGTGAGCACAGTGATGCTAACATCAACACGTCTGTGAGCAGTGCTGGTGTCATCAACACGTCTGTGAGCAGTGCTGGTGTCATCAACACGTCTGTGAGCAGTGCTGGTGTCATCAACACGTCTGTGAGCAGTGCTGGTGTCATCAACACGTCTGTGAGCAGTGCTGGTGTCATCAACACGTCTGTGAGCAGTGCTGGTGTCATCAACACGTCTGTGAGCAGTGCTGGTGTCATCAACACGTCTGTGAGCAGTGCTGGTGTCATCAACACGTCTGTGAGCAGTGCTGGTGTCATCAACACGTCTGTGAGCAGTGCTGGTGTCATCAACACGTCTGTGAGCAGTGCTGGTGTCATCAACACGTCTGTGAGCAGTGCTGGTGTCATCAACACGTCTGTGAGCAGTGCTGGTGTCATCAACACGTCTGTGAGCAGTGCTGGTGTCATCAACACGTCTGTGAGCAGTGCTGGTGTCATCAACACGTCTGTGAGCAGTGCTGGTGTCATCAACACGTCTGTGAGCAGTGCTGGTGTCATCAACACGTCTGTGAGCAGTGCTGGTGTCATCAACACGTCTGTGAGCAGTGCTGGTGTCATCAACACGTCTGTGAGCAGTGCTGGTGTCATCAACACGTCTGTGAGCAGTGCTGGTGTCATCAACACGTCTGTGAGCAGTGCTGGTGTCATCAACACGTCTGTGAGCAGTGCTGGTGTCATCAACACGTCTGTGAGCAGTGCTGGTGTCATCAACACGTCTGTGAGCAGTGCTGGTGTCATCAACATGACGTTATTACCATCCATAAAACACACCAGACACGACATATTTTTGCGCCTGCCATTCGACAGACCAGACAACACTGCCGGTGAATATATTAATACCATATGGCCTCTGAATATTATTATATATTTATGGCATTCGAACGTGTGCGTATATGGTATATATATATACCACTGTCGGGCCTATAAGTCTGTCTGTCTGTTAGGCCTGAACGAGAACCAGATTCTGCCCCATGTCCCATCCATTTACTAGCCTCGTTAACCCGACGGACTGAGATGTACAGGCACAGCTGCTGTGCCTGGATGAGGCTTCACAAGGCTAAAAGCAACTTCCTGGTGTGACGTCACGACGTCAGTCTATATAAAAACAAGTTGACACAACAGCTGTAAAAAAAATGACATTCAAGATTCAAACAAAAAAGTTTTGCTACGAAGTTTTCTATTTGCAATATGTTGATGCAAAGTTAGTAGAATGAGAGGACTGTAGTCCACCATCAACCACAATACTGCTCACACAGGCACTATATCGCCCTGGAAATTGCTTGTATCACTAATTAACTGTAAAGTTAGGTCAAATAAGCAAACTTAGATATAATTACCGGGCCTTGTTTTTCAAGTTATTATTCGTGACTGCATTCTAATGCATGATATATATGCATAAGTTACCATATATGTGTGTGTGTGAAAAATGTGCCTGAAACTTTTCACATTACAAGGCCTGGTCGACGATGTATAGGAGGCCTGGTCGACGACCGGGCCGCGGAGATAATAAGCCCCGGAAACACCACAAGTTAAGGTACGAGATCATAACATTCATACAACATAAATGCAATATATAGATCATTAAAAACTCATTGCAAGATGCAACTTAAAAGCATAAATATAACTTTGATTTGGTGAATAATTGGAATGATCGTTACATACGCACGATGTAAACAATATATTCTAGTTCAGTCTTGATGTTTGATTTTTTTGTTTATTATGCATCCTATATCCATCCCGTGGGAGGTTTTGGTCCCACATACCCGTAGGGCCCCCATACCCATCCCGTGGGTAGCAGTGGGCCCCATACCCATCTTGTAGACAGTAGTGGGCCCCATACCCATCTTGTAGACAGTAGTGGGCCCCATACCCATCTTGTAGACAGTAGTGGAGCCCCCATACCCATCTCGTCGACGGTAATGGACCCCATACCTATCTTTTAGATGTTAGTGGACCCCCATACCCATCTTGTAGACAGTAGTGGACCCCCATACCCATCCCGTGGGTGATGGGTATGGTTTCAAGAAAGAAAGCATCAGTTTTAATATGCTAGTTACTCAGTTCAATGCCTATATATAATTTGTCCTTATATGACATGCTATGTAATACAAAACTTGAACTTTCCACAGAATGTCAGACAGAATACACTTGTGCAAAGTTCGGAATAGAGACAAACCCGTAATTAATACAAGAGTCATGTGATTATTGTCGATTGTTGACAATGTTATGTAATTTTTGAGCACTTCAACCGATCAAACAGTAGCCTCAATAACTTACCGTGAATCTGCGCCTTTGCACACCGTTGCTTACGCCGTTGGTAGCCATAGCTCATTATGTGTGTGGGGACAAACTGCAGGTTCCCCGGATTTAATGCAGTTCTATGGTCAACTGCAGAGCCTACAATTCCTTCACATGCACATCACCAGTTTTTATCTCACTATTCCCATTATCAGGAGCATTGTTTACTATCAAATGACGTTTCTCCACTCATTCCTGACGACTGGCACGAGTGCTATCAGTATATCACACGAAACTACTGCTTCTGCCCAACAGTTTTGGAGGAAATCGCAAAAATCCGCCAAGTTCCAGGTACGGCTGGAGGCAGGTGTAGACATGTGAGCAGTGGCGGCGTGATGCTCGCTCAGGGGCCCCTGGCGCCCGCCACCAACACGCGGCGCGCCAATATTATCACTCACCTCACGACGCGCCAAAACTATCGCTCACCTGACGGTACTCCACATTATCCTCACTTCTTATTTACTTCCAGTGACATGGTAATCCATTGACATTGGGTCTCGATTAACACAGGGGTGATAATGCCATTGAATTCTTGTATGGATATAAGGTTGGATGATACTGGACGTTATTTGAATGAACGAAATATTATGGAAAAGTTTGATTGTTTTTGTATATCTTCAGTGCGTCTTGACCTATCATGTCTGTCACTGCAGACGAAGTGTGTTTGATGGACGCCATTGGCCACGAGACGGTAATTTAGGAGCATATGGCTCATTAATGTCCAAGTACTGTTTGTCAAATTAAACTGCATGAAGCTGTTAATGACGGTTGTAAATTAGGAAAGAAGTGAGGTACGACAATGATGTTCCAGGCAGACCAGCTCCTCGCTGCCAGACGTAGTCACCTGATACTGCTGGCATGGAAGCGGTATAATCATCCTTATACCTGATATACCTTGCAATGATCTTATACTCGGAGTGTACACGTGTCAAAAGGAATGTACATTCATTTTCAGCAGTGAATATTTAGGGTGTAACTGCGTACTGGGAAGGCATGTGTACCAATCAATCAAAATCTTGCTGCCTGAGCTTCGATTTTATTGACTAACAAACTAAACTTGCATACGTGTTATAAGTTAAGAAACGCATTAAAACTATCATATAAAAAAATTATGGAAACTGGTAAATTGTACATAATTATATAGAGTGTTCCGACTGCTATATAATCTCTTGACGATACGATAATTTTTTGACATGAATACGATCGAGAAATATTTAATTGTGCCCCCTGTCTGCTAAGAATTAGGCTACGTCTTAATATTATTAAGATGCTATACGAATTTTGAGCCCCAAGCGTCATCAGGACGTCAAATGGTGATGCCATTAGCAGAGATTCATTACCATTATGCCCTCTTCCACGAACTTTAAGCATTAAATTCCAAGCGAAATTGCTTCATTCGCCGATAGAACAGATAGGGTTATTAATTCCAGTTATTATGCTTTTAATTTAGACTCCAAATATGAGAATTTAACAGCATCCAGTCGTATATTTCATGTGAATTTGTCAGTAAACTTTCCATAGATCACAATCAAAAGTTACAAGCTATAGGATCGTGTAATGGATGATATCTGACTCAGTCGGTGTGTCAAGTTAAGCACAGTCGAGTCTGGCCAGCACTTGATCAAGTGCCCATAAGGACAACCCTGCCCTTAGGCTATGGGGGTCTCGCTAAGCCTAACAGGGTCTCCCCCCCCCCCCACGGTGAGTATACCACACGCACGATGGTAGCAACAACAGACCCTAGTAAACCGATCAACATACCCCGCGTAGTTTACACATACAAGGAGAGAATACTGTGTTAAAGAATACTAAAGGTAATGGTTTTCTTTCTCAATATTAAATAATAGAGAGGGGTAACTCTAGTAAAATTAACATACGGGGGGCGAGTGGCGGAATGCGGACCATGTACTCCAGGAACCAGTCCTCACGTACACACACACCACTAACCTGGAACCGGACTCACATACTCTGACCTCCTACCTGTGCAATATTGCGGTTCTTGAAAACATCAGGTTTCTTCATGCAAGATGAAAAATAGAGAGCAATAACTTGCCGTCTGCAACAAATGATACGATATCATTCGTATTTACTGAACGTTTATTTAACCAAGGCAGATAAAAAAGAATGTGATATTCACCTAAATATTTATTTGTCAGACACACCGGGTTGACGTTCCCTTGGATTGACGGGTTGACACATCGGGTTGACATAGGGCTCCCTATGTTAGGGAGCCGGTCGGCCGAGCGGACAGCACGCTGGACTTGTGATCCTGTGGTCCTGGGTTCGATCCCAGGCGCCGGCGAGAAACATTGGGCAGAGTTTCTTTCAACCTATGCCCCTGTTACCTAGCAGTAAAATAGGTACCTGGGTGTTAGTCAGCTGTCACGGGCTGCTTCCTGGGGGTGGAGACCTGGTCGAGGACCGGGCCGCGGGGACACTAAAAAGCCCCGAAATCATCTCAAGATAACCTCAAGAAGATGACGTTAAACCCAAACAGGCGTTGGTAACAATGATGGAGAAACTTATTACAATGCCATAGTGCTTCAATGAAGGTGAATGACAGACCCAATATATGTACTGGGTCTTTCATCTTCATTAATAATAATAAATATATCACCATTGTCATGATCAACAAAGTCTGCTAATTGGAAAGCAGATTTACTTCGTGTTATTTTTGTGATGAAGAGAACAAGCCGTACGAGCTTGCAATATACTGCTTTAAGAATAGCTCAATGAATTTGGGCGTTCAATACCTGAGCCCATTATATGCCTCTTAAAACCCTTGGCACTTTCGCCCACATGATGGGTATGGGGCGCCTCTATTGCCCACAGGATAGGTATGGGGGCCCCTACTGCCCATAGGATAGGTATGGGGCCCACTACTGTCCATAGGATGAGTATTGGGCCCATTACTGCTCATAGGATGGGTATTGGGCCCACATCTGCCCAGAGGAAAGATCCGCCGGGGTGTATAATAAATGAACTAAGCTAAAAAATGTAATCTTGAAAGATATCAGGACTAATTCCTCCCCGCCCACTCTCCCGATACTACTAAACCACTCAAACGGATAATAGCAGCTGACATATCCAGTCACTGTAAGTAATTTTCTGATAGGCTTACACACACCAATTAACCTTGGCAATTGAGCACTCAATCTCTAGTCCAGCATTGTTTGGATCACAAATAAACAACTAACTTTCCTTATGTTCGAAAGAAGGTTTACTGTGAAACTGGAAACTATTCGATGAACTCATATCAAACATATCAGTTTAACTAATACTTCATTTATAGTACAAATTAAATTATATAATGTCTTGATACGATAACAAGTGACTGGCCCTGGGGCCAGATTCACGAAAGCAGTTACGCAAGCACTTACGAACGTGTACATTTTTCCTCAATCTTTGACGGCTTTGGTTACATTTATTAAACAGTTTACAAGCATGAAAACTTCCCAATCAACTGTTGTTATTGCTATAAACAGCCTCCTGGTGCTTTCGAGCTCATTAACTGTTTAATAATTGGAAACAAAGCCGTCAAAGATTGAGAAAAGATGTACAGGTTCGTAAGTGTTTGCGTAAGTGCTTTCGTGAATCTGGCCCCTGGACGCTCGTAAATACAATGATAAATTGTAAATGATAAATGGCTTAGCTGGCGAAGATGATTTTACAGGTCAGCCAAACAAGGTGTCCATTCCCGCGACCGGCTTCAGCTGTCAAGAGTTGACGTCAGGAGTGATTAGGCAACACGTCAGCCCGTCCTCATCAACAAAGACTAAAGTCTATTCCATGCACCCGCCAAACCCCCCTTTGTTTATGAATGAAAATCGGCTTCACACGACTCGCAACTGATGACGTTATCTTGAGAAGATTTCGGGGCTTAGTGTCCCCTCGGCCAGGTCCTCGACCAGACCTCCACCCCCTAGGAAGCGCCCCGTAGCAGCTGTCTAACTCCGAGGCACCTATTTACTGCTAGGTAACAGGGGCATCAGGGTGAAATAAGCATTTTGCCCAATTGTCTCCACCTCCACCGGGGATCGAACCCGGAACCTCAGGACTGCGAATCCGAAGCGCTGTCCACCCAGCTGTCAGACGTCCGAACACTTCCGGAACAAGTGCTTCACTGACGACTTTTGTTCGAACCACAACGATGTAAATGCTTCACCCACGTACTACAGATACAAATAATCGCCAACAGAACCTAAACACCTAACCTAACCTATGCCTAAATATGCATAGTATGTTAATATATATTAATATTTATTTATAATTGAGAAAAAATATAATTTTGGATGAACATCATATTAAAATTGATGAATGCGTGTTTGGGGTCGACCACTGGATTGAATAGACTTGCTCTGAGGACGGGTCGAATACAAATAATTGCCAACAGACACTAAACACCCAACCTAACCTACGCCCAAATAAGCGCAGAGTGCTAATATATAATATGCTGATTTATATTTTAAAAAACTCTTATTTTCAATTAAAATAATGTTAACATTTATGAATGCGTCTTTGGGGCCGGCCGCTGGATGGAATGACCATTGTCTCATTACGACCCACTCACTGCAGCTCCATCCACAGCTCACTCCACTCATCCACAGCTCACTCCACTCATCCACAGCTCACTCCACTCATCCACAGCTCACTCCACTCATCCACAGCTCACTCCACGTATTTGAATTGAAAATGCGTTCAGTTATAGCATCATCTGTAATTTTTTTATAATGTTTACCTTTATATCCACTCTTTCCCTTTCCTTTCCTCACCCTCTCCATCTTTCTTCCACCCCTTCTCCCCCAACATAACCCTCTTACCCAACTGCACCCTTTCTTCCAATCTCTCTTCACTCTCATCTCTCCCGTTTCTCGTACCCACTCATCGCTCCTTCCCTATCTATCACCCCTTCCCCCTCTCTATATCTTTCTGTCGCAGAAAATATAATATTCTAAGCCGAATGCATTCACCTTCATCTTATCGATTAAATCATGAGAATGCGCGGGTAAACGGCGGGATTGTATTAAAGCATGGCAGTTGGATCACCCACAACTGGCTTTTGACGCATATTACTTCATATTTCATGCTAGAAAGTTGGATGAGTCTAGCTTGGGGATAGCCTTATCCAGGCATTCTATTTTATAGATGTAAATTTAACCAGCTTCAAGATGGTTGATGTGAATTATTAATGATATAAGTCCGTAAAGAGACGTGTTTGTTGACTAGTTATATGTTGCCATGTTTATGTGTTCTGTCCTGTAGATCAATCATACTTGGCATCTATATATAGTTCTGTGTCGTGTCTGCCATATGTTTATGACGTATGTCTTGCCTTCTGCCTAGTAGTAGTTCTTTCTACTACTAGAATCTACTTTTTCTAGAATCTAGTTCTAGAATCTAGAGTACTAGAATCTAGAACAACTAGAATCTACTACTAGAATTTCTACTACTAGAACCATCTAGAGTATAGAGTAAAGTAGTAGTAGTAGTACTTTGTCGTGTCTGCCATATGTTCATAATGTAATCTTCAATCTCTCGTGCAGAGCGATGTTGAAAGCCTTAGCATGATTTAGACAATGTCAGATGCGTTGCTATTATCCAGCGCCTTAAACACGCTTAATTAAGCAGAACCAGAGTAATTACGAGCGTAAATGCCTCTTCGGTACACTTATGGGCATGTTTCCCCATCAACAACACCAAGACAAAACTATCAGTTTCTTCCAAAAAATAAATATCAGTTTCCTACTTCATACAACATCTCACCCAGCCAATGAGAAGGCACGAGAAGAGTTCTCCATCTCCTCTTCACACACGGTAAACATCTTAACTCTTTTTCTCACTTTCTTGAAACATATACTGTTGTCTCTTCCAATTTGTATTCACTTTTCCTCAGCCTCCAAAGATGGTAAGGCGGGTTTTAGCCAAATGATTTTTGTTTAGCGACATGTGTCGGGTCCATTAAAGGTGTTAGAGGAACTTTAAAAGGGATAATTCTTCAACTTCTTCCCCAAAATGAAGAAAATAAGGAATATAATAAAAATCGTTGATCTAACCCTTTCAGTCTTATTCAATAACACACACAGATAGATAGTAGATAAATAGGTAGATAAAGACAGGCTATTTAACACAAGGGGCACACGCACTAGGGGACACAGGTGGAAAATGAGTGCCCAAATGAGCCACAGAGATATTAGAAAGAACTTTTTTAGTGTCAGAGTGGTTGACAAATGAAATGCATTAGGAAGTGATGTGGTGGAGGCTGACTCCATACACAGTTTCAAGTGAAGACATGATAGAGCCCAGTAGGCTCAGGAACCTGTACACCAGTTGATTGACAGTTGAGAGGCGGGACCAAAGAGCCAGAGCTCAACCCCCGCAAGCACAACTAGATGAGTACACACACACACACAGTACCTTGTATACAGTAACATCTTCCGAGACACTTGACCTCGAAGAAGAGGATATGTAGCATCCTGAGGAGCCTTGTGGAGTTTATCCTCATAAACTCACACACTGTCTTCTCCTACTACCCCCTATATATATATATATATATATATATATATATATATATATATATATATATATATATATATATATATATATATTATTAAATATGACCGAAAAAGTAAGATTAATAATTCTAACACGAATTTTCTCAATCTTTCGTACATTACGCTTCACTGTTGGAGGTAAATCAAAAATCACTTCTCCAAAATTCATTTTTATTTCTAGTCTGACGCGACACGGGCGCGTTTCGTAAAACTTATTACATTTTCAAAGACTTCACAAATACACAACTGATTAGAACTTACGTATCTCTGCTATTATATCTACATTTGAGTGAGGTGGGAGGGATGATGTGGCATATAGTGATGTGGCATTAACACAAGACAGAACATGAGGGGATATTAATAGGGTATTAAAAGTATCAACACAAGACAGAACAGAAACAATGGGTATTGAATAGAAGTGTTTGTAGAAAGCCTATTGGTCCATATTTCTTGATGCTTCTATATTGGAGCGGAGTCTTGAGGTGGGTAGAATATAGTTGTGCAATAATTGGCTGTTGATTGCTGGTGTTGACTTCTTGATGTGTAGTGCCTCGCAAACGTCAAGCCGCCTGCTATCGCTGTATCTATCGATGATTTCTGTGTTGTTTACTAGGATTTCTCTGGCGATGGTTTGGTTATGGGAAGAGAGTATATGTTCCTTAATGGAGCCCTGTTGCTTATGCATCGTTAAACGCCTTGAAAGAGATGTTGTTGTCTTGCCTATATACTGGGTTTTTTGGAGCTTACAGTCCCCAAGTGGGCATTTGAAGGCATAGACGACGTTAGTCTCTTTTAAAGCGTTCTGTTTTGTGTCTGGAGAGTTTCTCATGAGTAGGCTGGCCGTTTTTCTGGTTTTATAGTAAATCGTCAGTTGTATCCTCTGATTTTTGTCTGTAGGGATAACGTTTCTATTAACAATATCTTTCAGGACCCTTTCCTCCGTTTTATGAGCTGTGGAAAAGAAGTTCCTGTAAAATAGTCTAATAGGGGGTATAGGTGTTGTGTTAGTTGTCTCTTCAGAGGAAGAGAAGTCTCTTCTCTCCCTCTGAAGAGACAACTAACACAACACCTATACCCCCTATTAGACTATTTTACAGGAACTTCTTTTCCACAGCTCATAAAACGGAGGAAAGGGTCCTGAAAGATATTGTTAATAGAAACGTTATCCCTACAGACAAAAATCAGAGGATACAACTGACGATTTACTATAAAACCAGAAAAACGGCCAGCCTACTCATGAGAAACTCTCCAGACACAAAACAGAACGCTTTAAAAGAGACTAACGTCGTCTATGCCTTCAAATGCCCACTTGGGGACTGTAAGCTCCAAAAAACCCAGTATATAGGCAAGACAACAACATCTCTTTCTAGGCGTTTAACGATGCATAAGCAACAGGGCTCCATTAAGGAACATATACTCTCTTCCCATAACCAAACCATCGCCAGAGAAATCCTAGTAAACAACACAGAAATCATCGATAGATACAGCGATAGCAGGCGGCTTGACGTTTGCGAGGCACTACACATCAAGAAGTCAACACCAGCAATCAACAGCCAATTATTGCACAACTATATTCTACCCACCTCAAGACTCCGCTCCAATATAGAAGCATCAAGAAATATGGACCAATAGGCTTTCTACAAACACTTCTATTCAATACCCATTGTTTCTGTTCTGTCTTGTGTTGATACTTTTAATACCCTATTAATATCCCCTCATGTTCTGTCTTGTGTTAATGCCTCATCACTATATGCCACATCATCCCTCCCACCTCACTCAAATGTAGATATAATAGCAGAGATACGTAAGTTCTAATCAGTTGTGTATTTGTGAAGTCTTTGAAAATGTAATAAGTTTTACGAAACGCGCCCGTGTCGCGTCAGACTAGAAATAAAAATGAATTTTGGAGAAGTGATTTTTGATTTACCTCCAACAGTGAAGCGTAATGTACGAAAGATTGAGAAAATTCGTGTTAGAATTATTAATCTTACTTTTTCGGTCATATTTAATAATATATGTCTACAGGAAAGACTGCTACCAAAATATACTAATATATATATATATATATATATATATATATATATATATATATATATATATATATATATATATATATATATATATATATATATATATGTCGTACCTAGTAGCCAGAACGCACTTCTCAGCCTACTATGCAAGGCCCGATTTGCCTAATAAGCCAAGTTTTCCTGAATTAATATACTTTCTCAAATTTTTTTCCTATGAAATGATAAAGCTACTCATTTCATTATGTATGAGGTCAATTTCTTTTTATTGGAGTTAAAATTAACGTAGATATATGACCGAACCTAACCAACCCTACCTAACCTAACCTAATCTATCTTTATAGATTAGGTTAGGTTAGGTAGCCGAAAAAGTTAGGTTAGGTTAGGTTAGGTAGGTTAGGTAGTCGAAAAACAATTAATTCATGAAAACTTGGCTTATTAGGCAAATCGGGCCTTGCATAGTAGGCTGAGAAGTGCGTTCTGGCTACTAGGTACAACATATATATATATATATATATATATATACACGAGAGGTAAACAACAATAACAACAAGGGTGAGGTGAGTCAGCGAGGGGGGGAAGGGGGGGGGGTGTCTGGCAGGCAGATTCCGATCTCCTGTTATGCAATAGTGAACACCCTCCCCGCCTCCTCCCTGACCTTCATCTCTCTCTGTATACACTCACACAACATATATATATATATATATATATATATATATATATATATATATATATATATATATATATATATATATATATATATATATACACACGTATCTCATAATACATCTTTTCCTTCATAATGTATGATGATGAATAGGATTGTATGTCCCCATAAAGTCGCTACAAATAGTAATCTAATAATACGAAACCATACAGCTACGTATAATGCATACAGGAACCACGGGTCATCTTTTCTAAGCTGTGTATGTAGAGGTATGTGTATATGTGTGTGTGTGTGTGTGTGTATAGCCTGCCCCTCTACATGGCCGGTCTGGCGGTGGTGTGCTACGCTTACTGATCGGGGCGTCGTGGTTGCACACTTACGGGTTATGAGGTGGCTGTGGTGGCGTCTTGGGAGAAAGTAAACTCAGTGTGTTGTGAATTGTTTAGTAAGGGTATGTTAAGATGTTGACCAGACCACACACTAGAAAATGAAGGGACGACGACGTTGTTTCGGTCCGTCCTGGACCATTCTGAAGTCGACTGTGATCACACAATCGACTTGAGAATGTTATATGTTAAGATGGCTTCCCTCTCCTGCTTCAAGGAGTCTATCCACACTCCTCAAGATGGCTTCTCTCTCCTGCTCTAGGGTCCATCCCCCCTCTTCCCCCTTCCTCACCACCTATCCTTCAACCTATCCTCCTGTTTAGATAGTAGCTTTTTGTATGTGCTCCATAGTACAAATATTGACGTACTAAGCAATTAAATAGTAGAATTGGTTACTATTCGATTTATAGAGTCCGACAAAATAAAGCTAATAAAACAAACTTAAATATTCCAATGTCTAGTATAGCACACATACGTACTATATTAGGCCTCAGATAGCGTGTATTAGACCTAGGGAGGTTAGGTTAGGTTAGGGTGTCTTCACAACATAAATACAAAACCCTTTCCGGTTCATCCAAATGCAATAGTACAAAGTTCTACTTTCTAATTGCCTTGTACGTCCATATATGTACTAAGGTCCTCATCGTTAGAATAAGTACTACCATTGCAGAAGGCTGGACTGGCTCCTTCCATGTAGAATCCCTAATCCCTTTTCTCCCTCTGCCACATGGCCTCCCTCTGCTTCCAAAGGTACCCCCTTCTTTCAGAGGGTGTTCCTATCCCCCTCCTTCTACAGAGACTCCCTATCCTTCCTTATAGTGACTTACTCACCACCCACCTTCAACGGAAACTCATCCCCCACCCACCCCAATGGCAGGTTGCCAGTTCCCACCATAAATTACGAGGCCCTGAGGGATCATTGTCTAACTACTTTCACCTTCCACGAGAAAATATATATGATTAAATCATTAGAGGAGGATCGAACCAGCGTCCTGGGTGACCCCCAGCCTGACGCCTTAACCCATAGGTCACGACACGCTGAAGAACACGCTGTACCATAACGTGGTACTTGCCCTGATCCACTAGGACGCCGGCGGTACCAAGCGGGTAGCCAATTAAGGTCTCGCATGCCCTGTGGCTTTGGGGATTGGTGCCCTGAAGCTACATAAACACCCTATACCCCCCCGGAGTGGCAAGGGGAGTTAGGGGACAATAATACTTTTACATATAACCCACATACACCCTGGTGTAGGTAACCCAAATACACCCTGGTGTAGGTAACCCAAATACACCCTGGTGTAGGTAACCCAAATACACCCTGGTGTAGGTAACCCAAATACACCCTGGTGTAGGTGACCCACATACACCCTGGTGTAGGTGACCCAAATACACCCTGGTGTAGGTAACCCAAATACACCCTGGTGTAGGTAACCCACATACACCCTGGTGTAGGTAACCCAAATACACCCTGGTGTAGGTAACCCACATACACCCTGGTGTAGGTAACCCAAATACACCCTCGTGTAGGTAACCCAAATACACCCTGGTGTAGGTAACCCAAATACACCCTGGTGTAGGTAACCCAAATACACCCTGGTGTAGGTAACCCACATACACCCTGGTGTAGGTAACCCACATACACCCTGGTGTAGGTGACCCACATACACCCTGGTGTAGGTAACCCAAATACACCCTGGTGTAGGTAACCCAAATACACCCTGGTGTAGGCAATGAAACTTTCCACCAAACGCTCCCTTCAAATACACAGGGAAATCACTGTAGGCTCCAAGATGTTAAGACTTCTACCCTGTGGCTCCGGTGAATATATTTGACCAAACTTGTATTATGAGGAAACATATCCCCATTCCCTTCATCACTATGTAGTTTTATGTTAAAAAAAATCTAGCAAAAATATTGAAATATTCTCTCAGCTGTGGCGCAATGGAAGCACGATCGCCCCATGCCTCGCGAAGGGCTGGGTTCGTGTCTCTGGGGTTGGGAGAGTTGTCTAGCCAAGGATGTACTCGCCCCTGTTCACCCAGCAATAATTGGGCACCTGGCCATTGGTGGATCGTGTTCCAGGGACGTTTTTCCTGGAACTTTCCCTGGACTGATATTAGTCATTCAGGTATTGGGTAAGCCTATTATATAGGTAATATATAAACTTCTTAGGCATACCTTACCTTGAGGCTACCTTGAGGTGCTTCCGGGGCTTAGTGTCCCCGCGGCCCGGTCGTCGACCAGGCCTCCTGGTTGCTGGACTGATCAACCAGGCTGTTAGACGCGGCTGCTCGCAGCCTGACGTATGAGTCACAGCCTGGTTGATCAGGTATCCTTTGGAGGTGCTTATCCAGTTCTCTCTTGAACACTGTGAGGGGTTTGCCAGTTATGCCCCTTATGTGTAGTGGAAGCGTGTTGAACAGTCTCGGGCCTCTGATGTTGATAGAGTTCTCTCTCAGAGTACCTGTTGCACCTCTGCTTTTCAACGGGGGTATTCTGCACATCCTGCCATGTCTTCTGGTCTCATGTGGTGTTATTTCTGTGTGCAGGTTTGGGACCAGCCCCTCAATTATTTTCCACGTGTAAATTATTATGTATCTCTCCCGCCTGCGCTCAAGGGAGTACAGATTTAGGCTCTTTAGTCGGTCCCAGTAATTTAGATGTTTTACTGAGTGGATTCTAGCAGTAAAGGATCTCTGCACGCTCTCTAGGTCAGCAATTTCTCCAGCTTTGAAAGGGGCTGTCATTGTGCAGCAGTACTCCACTCTAGATAGCACAAGCGTTTTGAAAAGTATCATCATCGGTATAGCATCTCTAGTGTGAAAAGTTCTTGTTATCCAACCTGTCATTTTTCTTGCAGTTGTGACGGCTACTTTATTGTGTTCTTTAAAGGTAAGGTCTTCCGACATGAGTACACCCAGGTCCTTTACATTGCCTTTTCGTTCTATGTTATGATTTGCCTGCGTTTTGTACGTGGTTCCTGTTTTTATGTTTTCAATTTTTCCGTAGCGCATGAGCTGAAACTTATCCTCGTTGAATACCATATTATTTTCTGTAGCCCATAGAAAGACCTGATCTACATCTGATTGGAGGTTTGCCGTGTCCTCTATGTTGCCAACTCTCATGAAAATCCTAGTGTCATCTGCAAAGGATGATACAGTGCTATAGGTTGTGTTCTGGTCTATGTCCGATATGAGGATGAGAAAAAGTACTGGAGCAAGCACAGTACCCTGGGGGACTGAGCTCTTCACGGTTGATGGGCTGGATTTTATTTTGTTGACTATTACACATTGGGTTCTGTCAGTCAGGAAATTGTAGATCCATCTGCCTATTTTCCCGGTAATTCCTTTTGAACGCATTTTATGTGCAATAACACCATGGTCACATTTATCAAAAGCTTTTGCGAAATCTGTGTAAATTACATCAGCATTTTGTTTGTCTTCCATAGCATCTAATGCCATATCATAGTGGTCCAGCAACTGCGACAGGCAAGAGCGCCCTGTTCTGAAACCATGTTGTCCGGGGTTATGGAGATGCTGTGATTCCATGTATTTTGTGATCTTACTTCTTAGCACTCTCTCAAAAATTTTTATGATGTGCGATGTTAGTGCTATCGGTCTGTAATTTTTTGCCTCTGCCTTATTTCCTCCTTTATGGAGTGGTGCTATCTCTGCTGTTTTTAGTATGTCAGGGATAACGCCAGTATCTAGGCTTTGTCTCCACAGAATGTGAAGGGCCTGCGATAGTGGTTTTTTACAGTTCTTGATGAATATGGAGTTCCAAGAATCCGGGCCTGGTGCAGAGTGCATAGGCATACTGTTTATGGCTTCTTCAAAATCTAGTGGGGATAGGGCGACGTCTGATATGTGATTTGATGTTGGTATCATATCCATGAAAAATTCATTTGGGTTATCAATCTTTAGTGCATTTAATGGCTCACTGAAAACAGAGTCGTACTGCTTCCTCAGTAACTCGCTCATTTCTTTGTTGTCATCTGTGAAAGTTCCACCTCCCTTTCGCAGGGGCCCGATACTAGATGTGGTTTTTGATCTTGATTTTGCATAGGAGAAAAAATATTTCGGATTTCTCTCTATTTCACTGATGGCCTTTTGCTCTCTTTGCCTCTCCTGGGTTTTGTATAATTCTTGTAGCTTGAGTTCAATTGTTTCTATTTCTCTACCTAACCTTCTTCGCCGTTCTTGAGATAGGGTGCGACTCTCAAGTTGTTCCGCGATTCGTTTTCTTCGCCTATATAAGGAACGACGTTCCCGTTCCAATCTGCATCTCTTTCTCTTTTTTCTTAGGGGTATGCGGTTTGAACATATTTCTAGTGCTACTGAGCTTATTTTTTCCAGGCACTGGTTCAAGTTTGCATTTCCTAGCTGTTCTTCCCAGTTTATTTCTGTGAAGTCCTGGTTTATTTGCTCCCAGTTTATCCGTTTATTATTGAAGTTGAATTTGCTGAAATCTCCTCCACCGGGAATCTGGACTGGTTTTGGAGGTCCATTCCCCATGGTTGTCAGTACCTCAATTAAGTTGTGATCTGAGTAACAGGTATTTGTAATCATTATGTTCCCGATCAACTCATCATTATTAGTGAAAATGAGGTCCAGCGTGTTCTCCTTCCTAGTTGGATCTACTATTTGCTGGTTTAAGGCAAACCTATCGCACATCCGTAGCAGGTCATTTGCATGTGCCTGCTCATTTAGGCTACTTCCTGGTATTCTTTCTGATATTACTGTATTAGCCAGGTGCTTCCATTTCAGGTGCCGTAGGTTGAAGTCCCCAAGCAGGATGATGTTCGGAGCTGGATTTGTGAGGTTTTCCAAGCAGTGCTCTATTTTCATTAGTTGGTCTTTAAACTGCTGAGGGTTTGCCTCCGGTGACTTATATACAAGGACAACAACTACATTTAGGATCTCTATTTTGACTATCAGCACTTCCACCATATCATTTGAGGTGTTTAGCAGCTCAGTACAGATGAGTGTGTCTTTGATGTAGAGGCTGACCCCACCCTGAAGCCGGTGTTTCCTATCACATCTGAAGAGATTGTATTCTGGGATCCATATTTCACCATCAAGGTAGTCCTTTGTGTGAGTTTCCGTTAGGGCTGCAAACACTGCATTTGCCTCATGAAGGAGACCATCTATAAAATGAACTTTGTTGGATTTGCGTGTTTTTATACCCTGGATGTTGGCAAATATAAATGATGTTATCGTGTTAGTGGAAGTGCTGGATGCTTTAATTGGTGTTAATATCTGGCATATATATATATATTGGGTAAATCTCACAGTCATTAAGATATTGGGAAAACTTGAGTCATATATGAATTAGATCAACCTAGTTCTCAGTCATATATGTATTGGGTAAACCTAGCTCTCAGTATATGTATTGTATAAACCTAGCTCTCAGTCATATATGCATTAAATAAACCTAGCTCTCAGTCATATATGTATTGGGTATCCATTCAAAAATTAGATATTCTTCAGGCATACGTATTGGGTAAACTTTTCAGTCACATATGTACTTAGTAAACCTCACACTCATACATATATTGGGTAAACCTGTCAGTCATACAAATATTGGGTAAACCCCCTCAGTCATATATATATATATATATATATATATATATATATATATATATATATATATATATATATATATATATATATATATATATATATATATATATATATATATATATATATATGACAATGTCAGACCACGGAGGAAAAATGAAACAGGAAATTTCCTTAAGTACTTTCGTATTAAATACATCTTCAGAAGGACCTTCTGAAGATGTATTTAATATACGAAAGTACTTAAGGAAATTTCCTGTTTCATTTTTCCTCCGTGGTCTGACATTGTCACATTCTTAATCACGTGTTTATTTTCTTGATATACACACACACATATATATATATATATATATATATATATATATATATATATATATATATATATATATATATATATATATATATATATATATATATATATATATATATATATATATATATATATATATATATATATATATATATATATATATATATATATGCATTGGGTAAACCTTCTAATCATGTATGTATGGGGCAAGATACCCTAGTTATACAGGTACATGGCAAACTTCTCAGACATACAGGTATTGGTAAATATATATTTGTACACAGTTTTTAGCTACATTCAAAAGGAACTAAACGAAGCCATGGTCAAATCAAACCTATTCCTTTAACTCAATAACAGTAACCAACACCGGAGATCTCTTAAACAAGTCGTCAAAACATATTATTAAAGACGACATAAACCCCTCCAGGGTCTTGCTGGGGTGTTCGTGTGAGGTATATGTATGTCTGATCCGATTCCCTTACTTGCAGTTGCTGCCTGATTTCAACTTTGTTTGGCGAACGTTTCCAAAGTTGTTATTCTTGAATGGCAATGTATATCCTGGACTATTCCGAACGTTCAAATGCCCATTTCACGAGACATTTGCTTCGTAGATTAAATTAATTTCGTCAAGAAAAACGTTGTTATAATGGTGAAATTTTACGTATGGAAATAATCACAGACTATGTATATAAAAAAAGCTGAAACACTAAGTCAGAACACCAGGAACGATTAGAAATGAACTGCATTGAAGCCAGAGTCGAAGCCACGTTGTGGAACACAGTCAGTATTGATTGGCTAACATCAACACAAGGCAGAGACCGGGGGGGGAAAACCTCCCGAACGCTGCTGCTTTCCCATAGGCAATTGGGCTCATGCACAGCTCAATTGAGCCGTCTGTGTGTTCTACATTACCTTCACCTCGTGCTGGTCCTGCTCGTCTTCCATAACTACGACAAACTACGGGATTGGGCACAGCGTTACGTCCACCCTCTGCACAACATCGTAGAAAGAAATGAACTGGAGAGCATGATAAGGCTCAGGCATTATCAGCTGATTCTCCTGATGTCGTTGTCATTGCTCTACCTCATATTTTGTCCCTTATCTCGTGACATAATATTGGCAATATTATGTAATGCCTTTCTAACAGTAACATTATACATTTTCTCCGTTTTAAATTAGAAATAAAATGTCAGGATTCTTGGGGAAGTTTTGTGCTATTCGTATGAATCATCATCTTCATAAGAATATTCATAAAAATAATATTATTTTACATAGAAGTGCCACATTGGTTGACAACATTGTGTGATACCACTAGAAGTTCCAGATTTTCTGTTGTCACAATTATCAAGAAAATACTCTTTAAGTTACATTGTGAAGTCAGCTGTTGTGATTAAGATTGAAAATACGTATTTTGATCAATCGAAATTAGGAATATTAATTTCTTTCATATTGTTCCAGCGTCATTAATCCCGTCTTGACGGGATTAATGACTCTGGGGGACAACTGGCAAGTTCTTAAGTTGACAACTGACAACCTTGGCGAATGTTCGAACTTATTATTCATTCAGACTCGGGAACTTTATTCGTAACAACTTGACACAAATCATTACAATAATGGCTGGACTAAACTAATGTGCAGCACTCTACTTCTAAACCAACTTTACATTTTGGCATAAAGTTACTGAAATAAAGTTTAGTTTCAAGGTGGTATATATATATATATATATATATATATATATATATATATATATATATATATATATATATATATATATATATATATATATATATATATATATATATATATATATTGGAGAAGGAAAGTGTAGTTTACCTGTAGAGCGGCGAGACAGAAATTGACACTTTATATCACAAAATTTGGATGCTAAGACGATTTAAAAAAACTAAAGTGAACTAATTATGCCACGAAATTATGCAAATTGTACACGCCCTCGGAGGTAGGGTATTCGAGCAAGTTAGGTTATTCAGCACCATTTATATGTATATAATGTGTGTGTGTGTGTGTGTGTGTGTGTGTGTGTGTGTGTGTGTGTGTGTATGCATGTATTTACTATTTGTATATGCAGAATCGAGCTATTAGCTCTTGGACCCCGCCTTTCTAACCAATTTATTTGCCCTCTGTTATGTCAATGATCCGCCTGGGATCGAACCTAGGGCCCTTAGGACTACGACCCCAGAGCGCGCGTGTATGTGTATATGTGTGTGTGCGTGCGTGTAGCCTCCATTTATTTATTTATTTATTTATATACAAGAAGGTACATTGGGTTTGTGAGAATACATAGCATAGTATTTACAATCTTGTAAAGCCACTAGTACGCGCAGCGTTTCGGGCAGGTCCTTAATCTAACTATGATCAGCATTATCCACGCAGCAGAGTGGTGCTAGGACTTGCTTCCCATAACACTACTATGAGTAAGAAAGACGAAAAATATAAATGCGTGTATGTGTAAGCTGGTTAGCATTGTATTTCACATTTGTAAACGCTCGTTCATTACATCCTGTAGTTGAGTACTTAATAACCAACTGTACTGTATGTAAGAGAAGAAATCTCGAACCCTGTATATGTATGACAGACGTAAATGTATGTATTGTATGTATGTTGGTTACCATTGTAAAACCACTCCGGTCCTCTCATGTGGTGGAATACTCAATAACTCATTATGAACTGTATCAGCTCTCTAACCCTCTTTATGTTGTACAGACGAGAATGTATACCCGCTGTTTACCGAAGTAAATGATTGGCCAATTCTGTGGTAAAAAAGTAGACTAAAAACAATTCTACATATCCAAAGTAGACGGGGCACTAAACTATTCGCATCTCACTCGACCTTCAGCTCAAATTTCTTGTATTTCTGATCCCCATCCCTCTTCCCTAACCCTCTTTACTAAATTCCTTCATCATCAAATTTCCAAAAAGGTTTCCTCTGGCTACTGCATTCTGGCCGGACGAGGCATTCAATACGCCAACAAAGATATGGTCCACTCCCAGGGGGACTTATCTGACTGCCTGAATGATGCACACACAACATCAACGGCTTAAGGTCTGCCTAAACTGGGATATTCTAAACTTGCCCTTGACTGCTAGCGCCAATAGTATGGTTAAAAATTCATATGTCAGACTACGTTCAGCGGCGTGCAACAGCCTGGTTGGCTTGACCACCAATTCCTGAAGGCCTGGTCAGAGACCGGGTCGCGATGACATTGATTCCAGGAGCCAGCAATTAACAAGTAGACAATAAGCAGCTGTCTACATAATGGGTAAGGTGACCAGGTCATTTTAAGACTTGAAAATACCTCTATCAATTATTTTCGTGACATCATATCATCCAGACTTACATAACTGAACTGGTTGCAGGGGAAGCCTAGGATCTCAAAGTCCTGACCCTCATAGAACTCCGCTAGTGCATGGAGCACCCGGCAGGTGGCCACGATCATTAACTGCACCACCTGCTGGAAAGAAACATTTGTTTAAGGCCACTTATGCGCTCAACGAGTTCTACAAACATTTTGGGGTGGAAGTTATAAATTCACTCATTTTAAAGCTGGATACTGAATACGCATCAACACACGAAAACCATTCACTTGTATCTCTAGTTCAGGGCGACTGAACCCGGCTACCTCATTCAATTTAAACTAGTCCATCACGCGTCAAATGTAGTTTTCTGTGATAATATGACAGAAAATGGAGTTGGGAGCATTGTTAACTAGTTTAAATTCAGTTTTAGGCCATTCTTTTGTGCTTTCGCTCGGAATTCCGAGATACAATCAAGTGATTTCAGTATTACGAATACTTCTTTAATTCTTTTCAAGTCATCGGCTTCATACAAAATGTTATAATACTTTGTGTACCATGTATATATGTATACAAGTAAACCAACCAGCACATAAGGAATGAAAGTCCTTGTCCTTGGAATACAACCTGCCAAATCGTTTAACCCATTCATTGTTGGGTGAACAGAGGCTACAGTTAAGGAATTGGCCCCCAGTCAATCCTCGACCCCGGCTAGGATACGAACCCAGTTCAAAGCGCTTGCGAAGCGCCGGGCGAGTGCTTTACCGGGTTGTCGGTACCTGTTGTCCGGTACCACTTGGCCTCTGTTCAATAAAAGCCATTTATTATATTTTTTAGGGATATGAAAGTAGGAGATAACACCACCCAGAAACAAAAGCCGTCTTACAATGTGAAATTGCCTCATAGCTTCGTCTTCAGTACAAAAATATATCCATACAATATAAGATTAGGTAAAAGCGTTACAGGTACAAATTATGTAGATCATAAATGACTTAGAATGACTAAAAATGTAAACACCAAAGTAGATTACATTCAAAATAAAAGGACAAACTTATATACATAAGAAAGAATAAAAAAAACTAGCAGCCAACATCACTTCCAAAAAGAGGACAGAGAGCAAACAATCCAGTAGAGGACTCCGGACCGTTCACCGCTGATCTCATCCTATCTATTGAGATAATCACCAATATGTTGCGTTTTAAACGTAACCAACTATAACGCAGAACAGTGAAATGGTGGCCCCATTTCCTCACAGTGATCTCGAATAGCAGATGAAACGTGATTAAGGGTCAGTGCTGTATGAGATACCCGCATGCCCACAAATACCCGCGTGCCCACAAATACCCGCATGCCCACAAATACCCGCGTGCCCACAAATACCCGCGTGCCCACAAATACCCGCGTGCCCACAAATACCCGCGTGCCCACAAATACCCGCGTGCCCACAAATACCCGCATGCCCACAAATACTGAGTTTACAGGTTCCTGAGGTATTTCCCATGCCTGTATGACAAATTGTATCCTTCACTGAGGTAGCCAAAGACAGTTCGTAAAGTTCAAGACGGTATAATATAGCAAGCTGTTAAATTTACTAAGATTTAAAGTCATATTTAGAGTAAAATTTGCTAAAGTAAAATTTAGTTGCCAATGGCAAGTCTTACGGTCAGTTGTGTAATTTTAAATATATAGATGCTGTACAGTAGTGTTTCTCTGGCTGTAGCTGTGTTAGTATACTGTATTACAATAGATTTATTTGTTCCCGAGTCTCTTAATATATATACATATGAAAAATTATTCAAATTTATAGAAAATTAATTTGCACTTGTTGTCAATTTCCTCAAACAACTTCTCCTAATGAAGGAAAAAGGAAAGTAAGTATGAAAGTATGAAGGAAAAATCAATATCTAGCGAACGCTGATTGATGAAAATGTTTATTTTCAATAGCGATTTCATAATTAAGGTACAGGGCTTCAGGGCTGACGACTGCCAGCGGCCCCGTCCAGCCCAGCCCAGCCTATGCAGCAGCCCATAGTCAGAAGAGTCGCATCCGGAATGCACAAGTGGGTGCGCCCTCCCCGCTGCTTCGGACGCTGCCCACCTGAGGGTTTTTGGCGGCGTCGTCATGGGCGGGGCGCTGCATGGAGGTGGGCCGGAGCTGGACGTGCAGCCTTAACTGGTAGCCTGAGGATAGGATGTTTCTGTGTGTGTCCTCAGCTTGAGGATAACATGTGGGTGTCCTCAGCAACAGCGTGAAGTCCCCCCGGAGGGCCCCTAGGCGCTGAGAAGGGTGTTGATATCATCCTTGAGGGCCTCGGGGTCCACAACATCCGGGTGGTAGCGAGTGTATGGCTTACCATCTTTACCGATCAGGAACTTCTCGAAGTTCCACTGAATGTCCCCAATCCTGATGGGCTCATAAAAGAGACTAGAGTAGAACTCCGTGTACGTGGACTCGCAGGCGCTCTGTATGGAATCGAAAGCAACAATGGGTTTAATATCATGAAGGCAAAAGAAAATAGCTTGGCAGAAAAGGTATTTACTCAACACCCTATGGCACTCAATTCCTGTTCTCGAGGACAGGAAGCCTGAACTTTGGCTTATTGAGGTCCCCTAATCGCCCCGCCCCCCCATCCTACGCTAACTACTGACCATCCTTAGGATGCAACTAAAAGCAGTTACCTAACTCCCGGGAACATATTTGACATTTAGGAGAACAGGAGCATCAGGTGAAAAGATACGTGCCCAACCGTTTCTCTCCTGTTTAGGGATTGAACTCTGGCCCCTCGGTTGGGAGGCGAGAACGTAGCCTACTCTGCCACAGGACCCATTACTTACTGCGAGCTAGTATTTATTAAAGATAAAGCAACTTACCTTCTACCAGTTACAGAATCGCTCCTGTGCCAGGTAAGCTCACTACGGGCTCACCATAGCCCGTGCTACTTGAAACGTTTTGTTCCGAGTAGCTGAATCTTAAACAACAACAACAGCAGGCGATGAGCCAAAATAACGTGGTTAAAGTATGTTGACCAGACCACACACTAGAAGGTGAAGGGACGACGACGTTTCGGTCCGTCCTGGACCATTCTCAAGTCGACTCGACTTGAGAATGGTCCAGGACGGACCGAAACGTCGTCGTCCCTTCACCTTCTAGTGTGTGGTCTGGTCAACAACAACAACAACCAACCTTCAAGAAGGTGAAGAGCGGGTCCTCGGTCGCGCCATTGACCTCAGTCTTTTCGAACAGGGTCATCAAGGGTTCGAATCCGTCTCCGGGACGGACGTAGCGGATCCCGTTCATGATCTCTGCGTTGGCCGCCGGCTCCAGCTGTGCCCCGGTAGGTGATGAATTGAGACGTTACGAAAATGTATTATTAAAAAATAAAGACATATTAGATGTATTAGAAATGTTTTAATGTGAAGGAATGACCCAGTACACGTGAAAATGAATTATTAAACTAAATTTTCGGATGAAACCAACATCCTTTATCAATGTGCTGTAAACACCTTTAAGAAGGATGTTGGCTACATCAAAAATTTTGCTAATAATATACATACACATATATTGGGTCTTTCCCTCCACTATCATCATTAAAGCACTACGGCATTGTAATAAGTTTCTTCATATATGTTTTATTTAAAGATACAATACATATCAAGATTTGATATATGTGTCATTACCATTTCAAACTGATTGCAGGGGAATCCAAGGATTACGAAGTCCTGATCAACGTAGAACTCCGCGAGTGCATTCATTTGGGTATATGAAGGGACGGTGAGCCCTCAGTAGGTGGCTACGTTGATTACCAACACCACCTGCAGGAGGAGACGGTATAGATTCAGCTTTTATCCAGCGAGGGTGAACAGCACTTGGGTGGGAAACGTGGGTAAGGAGCTACGATAGGGGGACGGAGGGAAGGTACTGTACTCATCCACTTGGACAGTCGGGGATCGAACTCCGACGCTGCAAGACACGAGGTCGTCGCTGTACCGATTGGTCCAAGTAAATGGCCACTATTTGTGGGAAAAAACATTCCGATTACAATCATTACAGAGTCATTTTTAAAGGGTCATAACCTAGTTGAAACAAGATGTGGTTAATGGCTTTGGGAACCGGTGAAATCATTGAATTATCAAAAATTTATTTATTGGCGGAAATCCCACTGATATTCAGTGCTAAAAATTAAAGAATAAACCAATAAATTGCATATTAATAATAAAAGCATCGCATTTTCATGAATAAATAAGTTATAATTTAAAACAATACAACTTTACCATGGAACAGTTTTTGAAACTTTGGAAAATCAAATTAAAATAATAGTGTAATTGTACATTAAATAATGAATGAGGATAACACAAAATTTACTCTGTGACACTAAACGATCACATTGTCAAAACACTGAACACTAAACAGTCTCAGTGCCATCAACGTTGTTGCACTAAATTGAAAACAGTAAAGTGGACGTGATCTGCCTGCCAGGAGGAGGCACTCACCTTGCCTCGGAACTCCTCGAAGCTCACGTCTGTCCCATTCTCCAGCGACTTGGCTGAGAACTGGTAAATGTCACCATCAACCTCTCCACATTCCCGACGAGGAATGATTTGAGCAAGTCCTGGGGCGAGCAGGGCCGCCCCCAACAGCAGAGGCACCAAGCGTGCCATCTTCTCCTTACTGCTGGCAGGAGACGTGTCCAAGGGGTCACTTTTATACCGGAGGTGCCACGGGTTCCAAGCGTGGGTACTGGGTGGCCCCCGTAGGTGAGACGATGGGTGTTAGCAAGTGTTTCAAGTGGACTTTCGAATCTGTTGGTCACTTGGGGGGGGGGGGAAGATAATGCAGTCCGTGTCACTGTGAGAGTGCAACACATGTGGACCCCACGTAATGTGTCTCGATCGTGTTAGACGATGCAAGTTCTCACAGATGGTTCAGTCAAGGGAAACGTATTAATAGGTCCCAGTTACCCCAACATTTTGATGGAGCTGACTACCTTATAAAACTAAAATGAGTAATCAAATTACACACGAAGAAAAATGGTGACAAATTCCATATGGTGCTGAGATCTATTCAATGCCTTCACGCCGAAAACTATGTTGAAGGACAAAAGTATCTTAGGGAAGCTAGTTTTAACTCAGCTCTCATACTGACTATTCTCATGGACTTTGGAGCCCCAGAAGATGACTCACATAGCTTCATTTTGCAAAGTTTCAAGGTATTTTAGCTCCATCTCCACACAGTATGAGATGAAGAGCATTTTAACACATCACAGAGCGGATACATGATATGTAGAGCATTATGGCCTCTCACAGTAATTCCATAATTGACACAGAAAAGGGCTCGCAAGAGACTCTGAGTTTCCTATTAGAAAAAGAAAGGTACCCTTGGGTCCTTAAAAAGGACCACTTAAGTATCTGTACACTCCGTACAAAAGTATAATACGGGACATTAGTCCCCATTAACAACTTACACTGTCATTTAATAGAAGATGAATACATGAATATTTGTGTAAATCATTTTCAACATTAATTATGCATGTGTTTATTTACATATTTCTAAATGGGGATACATTTTTACCATCTCCTTTTTCCTAGGATAAAATTTTGATTAAAGTTAACATATTTATGAATCTCCGTCACTGATAGATGTTACAGATGTAATATTTTATGGGGGTGAATTAAGTCTTCCCAGATGAAGAACTTTCCCGGCATAGTTACCCAGCTCTGGTACGCAGTTGTGTGTGACGGAGGCGGAGCCCAACACCTGTGTGGGAACTCAACAGCTGCTCCACTAAATTCGAACATGTAAACCATGTCAATTTCATAAATTTTGGCGATGTTAATATTGAACACGAGGCGGTGGCAGCGACATCATTGACTGGGGGACCAGCAGCTCGATCCGGCGATTTACCACTCCGAAAAAAATACAGCTGTTTTGCCTAACCTGAAACGTACAAACCCAAGCAACCCACCTAACCTGTCGAGGCCGACGCCTAACAAAATGTCAACGTAAGAGTGTTCTATTTTGTTTTACTAATATGTCGTATTTTTAACGTTTTGGTCGATTTTGTAAAAAAAAAAAAAAAAAGCTGTTATGAGATAATTACCAGATGTTCCGAGGTTGTTGTTGGTGTCTAGTAAAGTCTATTTTAGTTCAGTTCCATATATTCTAATTTAGTCCAGTCTATTCTAATTCATTCCAATATATTCTAATTTAGTCCAGTCTATTCTAATTCATTCCAATATATTCTAATTTAGTCCAGTCTATTCTGATTCATTCCAATATATTCTAATTTAGTCCAGTCTATTCTAATTCATTCCAATATATTCTAATTTAGTCCAGTCTATTCTAATTCATTCCAATATATTCTAATTTAGTCCAGTCTATTCTAATTCATTCCAATATATTCTAATTTAGTCCAGTCTATTCTAATTCACTAATTCACGGCTCCGATAATAATAATATCAGTAATAATAATATAGTAAAAATTATATCAGTTTGGCACAGGCGCCGGTGGCTGAGCGGACAGAACACTGGACGCGTGATTCTGTGGTCCCGGGTTCGATCCCGGGCGCCGGCGAGAAACAATGGGCAGAGTTTCTTTCACCCTGATGCATCTCTTACCTAGTAAGAGGTGCATCAGTAAATAGGTACTTGGGAGTTAGTCAGTTGGCACGGGCTGCTTCCTGGGGGTGGAGGCTTGGTTGGTCGAGGACCGAGCCGCGGGGACACTAAGCCTCGAAATCATCTCAAAATAACCTCAAGATTGGCTTCTGCTTCCAAAAGAGAGCACCAATGATACAATTATTAGTCTGCTTGACTTAATCTACTCAACTCTTGACAGAAATGAGTTTCTGATTGGACTCTTCATTAACCTGAGAAAGGCCTTTAATACTGTTAACCATAATTACCTCTTACTTAAAGTATGCCATTATGGAATCCGAGGCCGTCCTGAACTATATCTGATCCTATCTTAATGACAGACACCAATATGCGGCCATCAATGGTATAACCTCTCCCACTCTACCATTAACTGAAGGAGTGCCACAGGGTAGCGACCTGGGACCTTTTACATTTCTTATATACTTCAATTATCTGCCTAATGTTTCTAACATTCTTCCACCTATATAATTTGCTGACGATACTACCCTCATCTAATCAGACCCCAACCCACACTCACACACACACTAAATAATGTTGGAAACAATGATCTAATAAAAGTTCACTTATGGATGTCAACCAACAAACTCACACTAAACATAGAAAAGACCTACGACATCTTATTTGGAAGCAAATCAACAAATGCAATTCAACTTGAGATAGACAATGATAACATCAGCAATAAAAATGATGGAGAGTTCCTTGGCCTATACTTAGACAAGAGACTCAACTTCAGCACCCACATTCAACACATAACCAAGAAAATCTAAAAAACGGTTGGTATACGCTCTAAAATTAGATATTATGTTCCAAACTCTACTCTCCTCTCACTATACGATGCGCTAATCTATCCTTATTTTACATATGGCATCTGTGCATGGGGCTCAACCTATGTAAACTACCTCAAGCCCATCAACACCCAGCAAAAGTCTGCTATCAGAACAATAAAAAAAACTCGGGTTTCAGACAGCACTCAGTCTCCCTGTTTAAATACCTAAACATGCTAAACATAACCTCACTCCCCACATTCTCTTATGTCAATTACATTTACAAAACCCTGTTCTTAAGTACTAACCCAGTTCTGAAACTCTTTGTGGACACATGTAATAGAACACATAATCACCACACCAGATATAAATATCTCTTTAATATCCTCAGAGTCAAACTTAATTTGTGTAAACACTCCGTGCAAATAAAGAGACCTGGTCTATGGAATTCACTCCTTAACGAATTGAAAAGCTGTCTAACTTTTGCTATATTTCAAAAATAAAACTAAAAATCTAGGCAGTCTCCGAGGTGTAGTGGTAAGACACTCGCCTGGCGTTCCGCGAGCGCTATGTCATGGGTTCGTATCCTGGCCGGGGAGGATTTACTGGGCGCAATTCCTTAACTGTAGCCTCTGTTTAACGCAACAGTAAAATGTGTACTTGGATGAAAAAACGATTCTTCGCGGCAGGGGATCGTATTCCAGGGACCATAGGATTAAGGACTTGCCCGAAACGCTACGCGTACTAGTGGCTGTACAAGAATGTAACAACTCTTGTATATATCTCAAAAAAAAAAAAAAAAAAAAAAAAAAAAAAAAAAAAGTACCTAAATTCATCTTCATAGTGTCCTACCTAGTGCTTGAAACTCGCACTGTATCTAGTGCTACCCAATTCCCAAAAATATGTACCTATGCCATACAACTTTACCATTATAATCATTGCTGTTATCTTATATCATGTTATATACATAGTTTGCTACATTATGTCCTACCTGTGGATAACCCTTAAATTTACTTTAATGTACCTACTCTTTTTTTCTGTCAAATTTCTTATACAATGTATGTTTATACCTTCTTACAATGTATTTTTGTACTTTCTTGCAATGTATTCTTATACTTTTTTACAATGTACCTAAATTTTTTAAATTTTTTTAAAAATTACCTTGTCAAATTATGTTAGAATAATGATTTGCCCGAAACGCTATGCATGCTAGTGGCTTTACAAGAATGTATAACTTCAAGTCTCTGTACTCTAACAAACTCAATGTACCCTCTAATATATAAAAAATTAAATATACAAATAACGGTGCTTCGCCGGTTAACATTATATATAATAGTGTGTGCCTATAAACTCTCAAGAGAATGGACTGTACGAACATCGACAGAAAACGATGATATGTTGGAGTGTCTATGGGGTACACTACTGCAAACAGGATGCACATAGGGTCTATTGAACCCTTCCTCGCAATAACATAGTTCCTATGTGACTAAATGCTTATATTCACTATGCAGCTACTGTTTCTAGTACCTCTGTGGTCAACTAGAACAAGACATGCTTTTTTACCCCACAGGGTTATAAGCCCATGGAACCTCCAACCCACCAAATTCCTAAATGCCAAAACTCTGCTGAGTTTCAAAATATACCTGGAAAGATCATCAAAGCAAAAGAAGGGACCTTCGACAAGCCGTCGGCTTCCTGTACTCGTCGAGACCACAAGGGTTAGTGGCTTTCAGGTGAAGGAACGACGACGTTTTGGTCCGTCCTGGACCATTTTAAAGTCGATTGTGAGAATGAGAAACCATTCTCACAATCGATTTGAGAATGGTCCAGGACGGACCAAAACGTCGTCGTTCCTTCACCTTCTAATGTGTGGTCTGGTCAAAAAAGAGTTGGTCCCAGAATGGACCCTTGAGGCAGCCCACTTACCACATTCCTCCACTCAGATTCGTTTCCATTCAGCACGACCCTTTGTTTTCTTCCCTTCAACCATTGTTTTATCCACTCTAATATTTGACCATTTATTCCATGGGCCTGTAATTTCCTTGCCAGTCTTTCATGTGGTACCTCATTAAATGCTTTAACAAAATCCATGTTTATTACATCCACCGGAAGGTTTTTGTCTGAGTAGCTGGATACCGTTTCCACAAATAAGAGCAGGTTTGTAAGGCAGGATCTGTTTTCAACAAACCCATGTTGTGACGATTGTACAAGATTGTTCACTGAAAGATAGTGAATGATTCCCTTCCTGAGGATTCTCCCCATGAGCTTGCAGATGTGTGATGTCAAGCTGATCGGCCGGAAGTTTCCTGCTGAGCTCTTTCTGCTTTTTTTTTTTTTTTGGGGGGGGGGGAGGAAAGGGGTAACATTTGCATCTTTCCAATCAAGGGCCACTGTCCCTTCGTTTTACCAGGAGCCCACCACTCCCCGAGGTCCCACCAGGAGCCCACCACGCCCCAAGGGCCCACCAGGAGCCCACCACGCCCCAAGGGCCCACCAGGAGCCCACCACGCCCCAAGGGCCCACCAGGAGCCCAACAACTCCCAGACAAGCCACACATTGACTGTCCCCCAGGCCGAAGACGCCACAATCCGGACCGTTAAATAAGCACATGCCTGACGGCAGTATCGAGACCAAGAGGGTACAATCCCTTCACGTGACCCGGCGGACCCGGGGCGTGTGTCCAGACGTCCACTGTGTGTGTGTGTCGCTCGTAATAACAGGACAACATTACTTGGACCAGCAAAGACCCGATTTGCCAAGCAAACAGAACGATGATGACCAGACCACACACTAGAATGTGAAGGGACGACGACGTTTCGATCCGTCCTGGACCATTCACAATCGACTTGAGAATGGTCCAGGACGGACCGAAACGTCGTCGTCCCTTCACCTTCTAGTGTGTGGTTTGGTCATCATACTTTAGCCACGTTATTGTGACTCATCGCCTGCAAACAGAACGATTTTCATCTTTTTCCATATATTTCTTTTCAATTTGGTTATTTCTTGCTATTATTATTATATTAGGACATGAATTACTAAATTATGTTAAGCAAGCTTAGGTTACGTTAGGATAGGTAAGACGCCCAGTCAATCCTCCCAGTCCAGGATTCGAACCAAGGCCACCAAATTGCTGGTAAGAGACGGGGCGAGTGTGTTATCGATGATAACAGGTCTGGGGCCGGATTCACGAACTTGTTACGCAAGCACAAGATGTACCTGTACATCTTTGGCGGCTTTGTTTACAATTATTAAACAGTTAATGAGCTCCGAAGCACCAGGAGGCTGTTTATAACAATAACAACCGTTGATTGGGAAGTTTTCATGTTTGTTAACTGTTTAATAAATGTAACCAAAGGCGTCAAAGATTGAGGAAAGATGTACACGTTCGTAAGTACTTGCGTAACTGCTTCGTGAATCTGGGCCCTGATCGCTACACTACCTCATATAATGTTGATGCTGTGTAACTACCGTTAACAGTAGGCTCAGCACTGATATTAGTTATCAAAGCCAAACCTACTATGAAAATATATAAACATTTACTAAGGATTTTAGCACCTAAGTGCTTCAAAAATAAACTATACGAATAAGTCCTGGGAATATACTTAAATTCTAAATTATGAATGTTTTACTTAAATGAAAATATTTATACAATACACAAATCTTGAAGTTTCTATATTAATACTATTTTATTCATTAAAAAATTTAATTTTCTTTAAGCAATATGTGAATTAATACATTATATTAATAAAATCGTATAAAAATACATACTTTTTTTTTAAACACAATAATATGGCCTTCAATTGTAAAATATTTATTTAATTGCCTTTTTTTTTGTTATCTGATTTCCTGATAGCTGCTAACTCTTGTGGCCTCGACGAGGACAGGAAGCCGACGGCTTGTCGAAGGTCCCTTCTTTTGCCATGATGATCTCTCCAGGTATATTTTGAAACACAACAGAGTTTTGACATTTAGGACTTGGGCAGGTACTAATTTCTATGGGTTTAAAACCATGTGGAGGTGAAAAAGCATCTCATATCTTTGTAGTATATATTTTTATATATGCAGTATATATTATAATATGTTCTCAGATATCCATGTGAAATTTGGAATGTACTTGCATTATGTTCCGTATTAGTCATCATTTTAATGTTATTTGCTCTTCAATGTAAGAGTCACCGTTCGAATTGTAAATAATGACGTTTTCATTTGGTGTACAAATGTTCACTCCAGCCACAACTGTAATAATTTCAATTGATCACTCAACAAAGGCTTTTAAATCTTAATAATAAAAACTATGAGGACGTTATCTGTTAGGAAGAACCATATAGAAGACTTGCTTTGTTATTCACAAACAGAAAGAATTGTCTTGATGGTCAAAACAGTGATAATAACTTCTCGTCAAGAATCAGTTATTCCACTTGACCCGTGATGCTAACTCTCTGTTCCCGTAAATATAACACACTAATTAACCTCATTAATTAATAAGGTTTGCTTAATTTTTTAAGTTTTAGCGTCAAATTATTCAATGCAGGCTGACGAGCACTCAATGTGTGGAAGACTCTGTGTTCTCATGCCAGTATACATGCAAGAACTCACAATGCAAAAGAAATGTTTTTATTTGTTCTATAACCAATGTTCCAACAATGTGTAAATATTTCATTCAAAATTATATGCTACCAGAATGTTTAGCCAAATATCACCAGTTTGCTAACTGTAGGTAGTAACTAAGTGATTGTAAGCTATCCACCGCTACCCACTGGATGGGGGGCGGTGTGCAGGACAAACATATCAATTGTGACACTAGCTCTCCACATATGTCAGCTGCTTAATAAAGAAACTGTATTTGTGGTCGTTCTCGAACCCATTGATGATGTGACGGTCTTATACTAAATTTTGTAACTAGCTCATCAAGATTGTAACTTGTTTAGCTACATGAATTGTGGGGTTCAGTCCCTGAGCCCATTATGTGTCTCTGTAACCCTTTCCACTCCCGCTCCCAAGATGGGTCTCGGGTGCATAATAAATGAACTAAACTAAACTATTATTATGTTTGAAATAAAACAATTATACTTTTTTCATTATTTATATATATATATAATGTATTGTTTAGCATATAATTAAAAAAAAAACTTAAAATTTTTAATTATTAAAATAGTATTTATATAGGAACTTTAAGAATTACATAATTCATGAATATTTTGTGATAAGTATAATATTTGTAATTTCACTATACGTAGATCAATGCCTCTTCGCTTTGGCATATTTAAATATTTTTAAAGCACTTAGGTGCTAAAAACAGTGATTAATATATTCCTTAAAATTTATAAGAAAATATCCTGAGTTACTTAAGTTAGTTTCTTACAATTGTGCTTTTTCATAGCAGTTTAAGGATTGATAACTAATATCAGTGTTGAGCCGACAGTTAACGGCAGTTACACAGCATCAACATTATATGAGGTAGTGCAGCGACCAGACCTGTTCAAGTTCAAGTATGTTTATTAAGCAATATGATTGTTACGTGTAACAAATCAAAGTTCCATTACCATTCTGTTGAAAAAATCGACCTCATATATAATGAAATGGGTAGCTTTATCATTTCATAAGAAAAAAAATAGAGAAAATAAATTAATTCAGGAAAACTTGGCTTATTAGGCAAATCGGGCCTTGCATTGTAGGCCGAGAAGTGCGTTCTGGCTACTAGGTACGACATAAATATATATTATATATATATATATATATATATATATATATATATATATATATATATATATATATATATATATATATATATATATATATATATATATATATATATATGTCGTACCTAGTAGCCAGAACGCACTTCTCAGCCTACTATGCAAGGCCCGATTTGCCTAATAAGCCAAGTTTTCATGAATTAATTGTTTTTCGACTACCTAACCTACCTAACCTAACCTAACCTAACTTTTTTGGGTACCTAACCTAACCTCACCTATAAAGATAGGTTAGGTTAGGTTAGGTAGGGTTGGTTAGGTTCGGTCATATATCTACGTTAATTTTAACTCCAATAAAAAAAAATTGACCTCATACATAATGAAATGGGTAGCTTTATCATTTCGTAAGAAAAAAATTAGAGAAAATATATTAATTCAGGAAAACTTGGCTTATTAGGCAAATCGGGCCTTGCATAGTAGGCTGAGAAGTGCGTTCTGGCTACTAGGTACGACATATATATATATATATATATATATATATATATATATATATATATATATATATATATATATATATATATATATATATATATATATGTCGTACCTAGTAGCCAGAACGCACTTTTTGGCCTACTATTCATGGCCCGATTTGCCTAATAAACCAAGTTTTCCTGAATTAATGTATTTTCTCTAATTTTTTTCTTATGAAATGATAAATCTACCCTTTTCATTATGTATGAGGTCAATTTTTCTTTATTGGAGTTAAAATTAACGTAGATATATGACCGAACCTAACCAACCCTACCTAACCTAACCTAACCTATCTTTATAGGTTAGGTTAGGTTAGGTAGCCGAAAAAGTTAGGTTAGGTTAGGTTAGGTAGGTTAGGTAGTCGAAAAACAATTAATTCATGAAAACTTGGCTTATTAGGCAAATCGGGCCTTGCATAGTAGGCTGGGAAGTGCGTTCTGGCTACTAGGTACGACATATATATATATATATATGTCGTACCTAATAGCCAGAACGCACTTCTCAGCCTACTATTCAAGGCCCGATTTGCCTAATAAGCCAAGTTTTCATGAATTAATGTTTTTTCGTCTACCTAACCTACCTAACCTAACCTAACCTAGCTTTTTTTGGCTACCTAACCTAACCTTACCTATAAATATAGGTTAGGTTAGGTTAGGTAGGGTTGGTTAGGTTCGGTCATATATCTACGTTAATTTTAACTCCAATAAAAAAAAATTGACCTCATACATAGAGAAAAGGGTTGCTTTATCATTTCATAAGAAAAAAATTATAGTAAATATATAAATTCAGGAAAACTTGGCTTATTAGGCAAATCGGGCCTTGAATAGTAGGCTGAGAAGTGAGTTCTGGCTACTAGGTACGACATATATATATATATATATATATATATATATATATATATATATATATATATATATATATATATATATATATATATATATATATATATATATATGTCGTACCTAGTAGCCAGAACGCACTTCTCAGCCTACTATGCAAGGCCCGATTTGCCTAATAAGCCAAATTTTCTTGAATTAATACATTTTCTCTAATTTTTTTTCTTATGAAATGATAAAGCTACCCATTTCATTATGTATGAGGTTAATTTTTTTTATTGGAGTTAAAATTACGGTAGATATATGACCGAACCTAACCAACCCTACCTAACCTAACCTAACCTATCTTTATAGGTTAGGTTAGGTTAGGTAGCCGAAAAAGTTAGGTTAGGTAGGTTAGGTAGTCGAAAAACAATTATTTCATGAAAACTTGGCTTATTAGGCAAATCTGGCCTTGCATAGTAGGCTGAGAAGTGCGTTCTGGCTACTAGGTACGACATATATATATATATATATATATATATATATGTCGACATATATATATATATATGTCGTACCTAGTAGCCAGAACTCACTTCTCAGCCTACTATTCAAGGCCCGATTTGCCTAATAAGCCAAGTTTTCCTGAATTAATATATTTACTATAATTTTTTTCTTATGAAATGATAAAGCAACCCTTTTCTCTATGTATTAGGTCAATTTTTTTTATTGGAGGTAAAAACAACGTAGATGTATGACCGAACCTAACCAACCCTACCTAACCTAACCTATCTTTATAGGTTAGGTTTGGTTAGGTAGTCGAAAAAGTTAGGTTAGGTTAGGTTAGGTTTGGTTAGGTAGTCGAAAAAGTTAGGTTAGGTTAGGTTAGGTAGGTTAGGTAGTCGAAAAACAATTAATTCATGAAAATTCATAAATTTTTTCAATTTAATAATTGAAAAAACAATTATTAAACAGTTAATGAGCTCCGAAGCACCAGGAGGCTGTTTATAACAATAACAACCGTTGATTGGGAAGTTTTCATGTTTGTTAACTGTTTAATAAATGTAACCAAAGGCGTCAAAGATTGAGGAAAGATGTACACGTTCGTAAGTACTTGCGTAACTGCTTCGTGAATCTGGGCCCTGATCGCTACACTACCTCATATAATGTTGATGCTGTGTAACTACCGTTAACAGTAGGCTCAGCACTGATATTAGTTATCAAAGCCAAACCTACTATGAAAATATATAAACATTTACTAAGGATTTTAGCACCTAAGTGCTTCAAAAATAAACTATACGAATAAGTCCTGGGAATATACTTAAATTCTAAATTATGAATGTTTTACTTAAATGAAAATATTTATACAATACACAAATCTTGAAGTTTCTATATTAATACTATTTTATTCATTAAAAAATTTAATTTTCTTTAAGCAATATGTGAATTAATACATTATATTAATAAAATCGTATAAAAATACATACTTTTTTTTTTAAACACAATAATATGGCCTTCAATTGTAAAATATTTATTTAATTGCCTTTTTTTTTGTTATCTGATTTCCTGATAGCTGCTAACTCTTGTGGCCTCGACGAGGACAGGAAGCCGACGGCTTGTCGAAGGTCCCTTCTTTTGCCATGATGATCTCTCCAGGTATATTTTGAAACACAACAGAGTTTTGACATTTAGGACTTGGGCAGGTACTAATTTCTATGGGTTTAAAACCATGTGGAGGTGAAAAAGCATCTCATATCTTTGTAGTATATATTTTTATATATGCAGTATATATTATAATATGTTCTCAGATATCCATGTGAAATTTGGAATGTACTTGCATTATGTTCCGTATTAGTCATCATTTTAATGTTATTTGCTCTTCAATGTAAGAGTCACCGTTCGAATTGTAAATAATGACGTTTTCATTTGGTGTACAAATGTTCACTCCAGCCACAACTGTAATAATTTCAATTGATCACTCAACAAAGGCTTTTAAATCTTAATAATAAAAACTATGAGGACGTTATCTGTTAGGAAGAACCATATAGAAGACTTGCTTTGTTATTCACAAACAGAAAGAATTGTCCTGATGGTCAAAACAGTGATAATAACTTCTCGTCAAGAATCAGTTATTCCACTTGACCCGTGATGCTAACTCTCTGTTCCCGTAAATATAACACACTAATTAACCTCATTAATTAATAAGGTTTGCTTAATTTTTTAAGTTTTAGCGTCAAATTATTCAATGCAGGCTGACGAGCACTCAATGTGTGGAAGACTCTGTGTTCTCATGCCAGTATACATGCAAGAACTCACAATGCAAAAGAAATGTTTTTATTTGTTCTATAACCAATGTTCCAACAATGTGTAAATATTTCATTCAAAATTATATGCTACCAGAATGTTTAGCCAAATATCACCAGTTTGCTAACTGTAGGTAGTAACTAAGTGATTGTAAGCTATCCACCGCTACCCACTGGATGGGGGGCGGTGTGCAGGACAAACATATCAATTGTGACACTAGCTCTCCACATATGTCAGCTGCTTAATAAAGAAACTGTATTTGTGGTCGTTCTCGAACCCATTGATGATGTGACGGTCTTATACTAAATTTTGTAACTAGCTCATCAAGATTGTAACTTGTTTAGCTACATGAATTGTGGGGTTCAGTCCCTGAGCCCATTATGTGTCTCTGTAACCCTTTCCACTCCCGCTCCCAAGATGGGTCTCGGGTGCATAATAAATGAACTAAACTAAACTATTATTATGTTTGAAATAAAACAATTATACTTTTTTCATTATTTATATATATATATAATGTATTGTTTAGCATATAATTAAAAAAAAAACTTAAAATTTTTAATTATTAAAATAGTATTTATATAGGAACTTTAAGAATTACATAATTCATGAATATTTTGTGATAAGTATAATATTTGTAATTTCACTATACGTAGATCAATGCCTCTTCGCTTTGGCATATTTAAATATTTTTAAAGCACTTAGGTGCTAAAAACAGTGATTAATATATTCCTTAAAATTTATAAGAAAATATCCTGAGTTACTTAAGTTAGTTTCTTACAATTGTGCTTTTTCATAGCAGTTTAAGGATTGATAACTAATATCAGTGTTGAGCCGACAGTTAACGGCAGTTACACAGCATCAACATTATATGAGGTAGTGCAGCGACCAGACCTGTTCAAGTTCAAGTATGTTTATTAAGCAATATGATTGTTACGTGTAACAAATCAAAGTTCCATTACCATTCTGTTGAAAAAATCGACCTCATATATAATGAAATGGGTAGCTTTATCATTTCATAAGAAAAAAAATAGAGAAAATAAATTAATTCAGGAAAACTTGGCTTATTAGGCAAATCGGGCCTTGCATTGTAGGCCGAGAAGTGCGTTCTGGCTACTAGGTACGACATAAATATATATTATATATATATATATATATATATATATATATATATATATATATATATATATATATATATATATATATATATATATATATATGTCGTACCTAGTAGCCAGAACGCACTTCTCAGCCTACTATGCAAGGCCCGATTTGCCTAATAAGCCAAGTTTTCATGAATTAATTGTTTTTCGACTACCTAACCTACCTAACCTAACCTAACCTAACTTTTTTGGGTACCTAACCTAACCTCACCTATAAAGATAGGTTAGGTTAGGTTAGGTAGGGTTGGTTAGGTTCGGTCATATATCTACGTTAATTTTAACTCCAATAAAAAAAAATTGACCTCATACATAATGAAATGGGTAGCTTTATCATTTCGTAAGAAAAAAATTAGAGAAAATATATTAATTCAGGAAAACTTGGCTTATTAGGCAAATCGGGCCTTGCATAGTAGGCTGAGAAGTGCGTTCTGGCTACTAGGTACGACATATATATATATATATATATATATATATATATATATATATATATATATATATATATATATATATATATATATATATATATATATATATATATATATATATATATATATATATATATATATATATATATATATATATATATATATATATATATATATATATATGTCGTACCTAGTAGCCAGAACGCACTTTTTGGCCTACTATTCATGGCCCGATTTGCCTAATAAACCAAGTTTTCCTGAATTAATGTATTTTCTCTAATTTTTTTCTTATGAAATGATAAATCTACCCTTTTCATTATGTATGAGGTCAATTTTTCTTTATTGGAGTTAAAATTAACGTAGATATATGACCGAACCTAACCAACCCTACCTAACCTAACCTAACCTATCTTTATAGGTTAGGTTAGGTTAGGTAGCCGAAAAAGTTAGGTTAGGTTAGGTTAGGTAGGTTAGGTAGTCGAAAAACAATTAATTCATGAAAACTTGGCTTATTAGGCAAATCGGGCCTTGCATAGTAGGCTGGGAAGTGCGTTCTGGCTACTAGGTACGACATATATATATATATATATGTCGTACCTAATAGCCAGAACGCACTTCTCAGCCTACTATTCAAGGCCCGATTTGCCTAATAAGCCAAGTTTTCATGAATTAATGTTTTTTCGTCTACCTAACCTACCTAACCTAACCTAACCTAGCTTTTTTTGGCTACCTAACCTAACCTTACCTATAAATATAGGTTAGGTTAGGTTAGGTAGGGTTGGTTAGGTTCGGTCATATATCTACGTTAATTTTAACTCCAATAAAAAAAAATTGACCTCATACATAGAGAAAAGGGTTGCTTTATCATTTCATAAGAAAAAAATTATAGTAAATATATAAATTCAGGAAAACTTGGCTTATTAGGCAAATCGGGCCTTGAATAGTAGGCTGAGAAGTGAGTTCTGGCTACTAGGTACGACATATATATATATATATATATATATATATATATATATATATATATATATATGTCGTACCTAGCAGCCAGAACGCACTTCTCAGCCTACTATGCAAGGCTCGATTTGCATAATAAGCCAACTTTTCATGAAATAATTGTTTTACGACTACCTAACCTACCTAACCTAACCTAACCTAGCTTTTTCGGCTACCTAACCGAACCTAACCTATAAAGATAGATTAGGTTAGGTTAGGTAGGGTTGGTTAGGTTCGGTCATATATCAACGTAAATATTAACTCCAATAAAAAAAAATTGACCTCATACATAATGAAATGGGTAGCTTTATCATTTCATTAGAAAAAAATTAGAGAAAATATATTAATTCAGGAAAACTTGGCTTAGTAGGCAAATCAGGCCTTGCATAGTAGGCTGAGGAGTGCGTTCTGGCTACTAGGTACGACATATATATATATATATATATATATATATATATATATATATATATATATGTCGTACCTAGTAGCCAGAACGCACTTCTCAGCCTACTATGCAAGGCCCGATTTGCCTAATAAGCCAAATTTTCTTGAATTAATACATTTTCTCTAATTTTTTTCTTATGAAATGATAAAGCTACCCATTTCATTATGTATGAGGTTAATTTTTTTTATTGGAGTTAAAATTACGGTAGATATATGACCGAACCTAACCAACCCTACCTAACCTAACCTAACCTATCTTTATAGGTTAGGTTAGGTTAGGTAGCCGAAAAAGTTAGGTTAGGTAGGTTAGGTAGTCGAAAAACAATTATTTCATGAAAACTTGGCTTATTAGGCAAATCTGGCCTTGCATAGTAGGCTGAGAAGTGCGTTCTGGCTACTAGGTACGACATATATATATATATATATATATATATATATGTCGACATATATATATATATGTCGTACCTAGTAGCCAGAACTCACTTCTCAGCCTACTATTCAAGGCCCGATTTGCCTAATAAGCCAAGTTTTCCTGAATTAATATATTTACTATAATTTTTTTCTTATGAAATGATAAAGCAACCCTTTTCTCTATGTATTAGGTCAATTTTTTTTATTGGAGGTAAAAACAACGTAGATGTATGACCGAACCTAACCAACCCTACCTAACCTAACCTATCTTTATAGGTTAGGTTTGGTTAGGTAGTCGAAAAAGTTAGGTTAGGTTAGGTTAGGTTTGGTTAGGTAGTCGAAAAAGTTAGGTTAGGTTAGGTTAGGTAGGTTAGGTAGTCGAAAAACAATTAATTCATGAAAATTCATAAATTTTTTCAATTTAATAATTGAAAAAACAATTATTAAACAGTTAATGAGCTCCGAAGCACCAGGAGGCTGTTTATAACAATAACAACCGTTGATTGGGAAGTTTTCATGTTTGTTAACTGTTTAATAAATGTAACCAAAGGCGTCAAAGATTGAGGAAAGATGTACACGTTCGTAAGTACTTGCGTAACTGCTTCGTGAATCTGGGCCCTGATCGCTACACTACCTCATATAATGTTGATGCTGTGTAACTACCGTTAACAGTAGGCTCAGCACTGATATTAGTTATCAAAGCCAAACCTACTATGAAAATATATAAACATTTACTAAGGATTTTAGCACCTAAGTGCTTCAAAAATAAACTATACGAATAAGTCCTGGGAATATACTTAAATTCTAAATTATGAATGTTTTACTTAAATGAAAATATTTATACAATACACAAATCTTGAAGTTTCTATATTAATACTATTTTATTCATTAAAAAATTTAATTTTCTTTAAGCAATATGTGAATTAATACATTATATTAATAAAATCGTATAAAAATACATACTTTTTTTTTTAAACACAATAATATGGCCTTCAATTGTAAAATATTTATTTAATTGCCTTTTTTTTTGTTATCTGATTTCCTGATAGCTGCTAACTCTTGTGGCCTCGACGAGGACAGGAAGCCGACGGCTTGTCGAAGGTCCCTTCTTTTGCCATGATGATCTCTCCAGGTATATTTTGAAACACAACAGAGTTTTGACATTTAGGACTTGGGCAGGTACTAATTTCTATGGGTTTAAAACCATGTGGAGGTGAAAAAGCATCTCATATCTTTGTAGTATATATTTTTATATATGCAGTATATATTATAATATGTTCTCAGATATCCATGTGAAATTTGGAATGTACTTGCATTATGTTCCGTATTAGTCATCATTTTAATGTTATTTGCTCTTCAATGTAAGAGTCACCGTTCGAATTGTAAATAATGACGTTTTCATTTGGTGTACAAATGTTCACTCCAGCCACAACTGTAATAATTTCAATTGATCACTCAACAAAGGCTTTTAAATCTTAATAATAAAAACTATGAGGACGTTATCTGTTAGGAAGAACCATATAGAAGACTTGCTTTGTTATTCACAAACAGAAAGAATTGTCCTGATGGTCAAAACAGTGATAATAACTTCTCGTCAAGAATCAGTTATTCCACTTGACCCGTGATGCTAACTCTCTGTTCCCGTAAATATAACACACTAATTAACCTCATTAATTAATAAGGTTTGCTTAATTTTTTAAGTTTTAGCGTCAAATTATTCAATGCAGGCTGACGAGCACTCAATGTGTGGAAGACTCTGTGTTCTCATGCCAGTATACATGCAAGAACTCACAATGCAAAAGAAATGTTTTTATTTGTTCTATAACCAATGTTCCAACAATGTGTAAATATTTCATTCAAAATTATATGCTACCAGAATGTTTAGCCAAATATCACCAGTTTGCTAACTGTAGGTAGTAACTAAGTGATTGTAAGCTATCCACCGCTACCCACTGGATGGGGGGCGGTGTGCAGGACAAACATATCAATTGTGACACTAGCTCTCCACATATGTCAGCTGCTTAATAAAGAAACTGTATTTGTGGTCGTTCTCGAACCCATTGATGATGTGACGGTCTTATACTAAATTTTGTAACTAGCTCATCAAGATTGTAACTTGTTTAGCTACATGAATTGTGGGGTTCAGTCCCTGAGCCCATTATGTGTCTCTGTAACCCTTTCCACTCCCGCTCCCAAGATGGGTCTCGGGTGCATAATAAATGAACTAAACTAAACTATTATTATGTTTGAAATAAAACAATTATACTTTTTTCATTATTTATATATATATATAATGTATTGTTTAGCATATAATTAAAAAAAAACTTAAAATTTTTAATTATTAAAATAGTATTTATATAGGAACTTTAAGAATTACATAATTCATGAATATTTTGTGATAAGTATAATATTTGTAATTTCACTATACGTAGATCAATACCTCTTCGCTTTGGCATATTTAAATATTTTTAAAGCACTTAGGTGCTAAAAACAGTGATTAATATATTCCTTAAAATTTATAAGAAAATATCCTGAGTTACTTAAGTTAGTTTCTTACAATTGTGCTTTTTCATAGCAGTTTAAGGATTGATAACTAATATCAGTGTTGAGCCGACAGTTAACGGCAGTTACACAGCATCAACATTATATGAGGTAGTGCAGCGACCAGACCTGTTCAAGTTCAAGTATGTTTATTAAGCAATATGATTGTTACGTGTAACAAATCAAAGTTCCATTACCATTCTGTTGAAAAAATCGACCTCATATATAATGAAATGGGTAGCTTTATCATTTCATAAGAAAAAAAATAGAGAAAATAAATTAATTCAGGAAAACTTGGCTTATTAGGCAAATCGGGCCTTGCATTGTAGGCCGAGAAGTGCGTTCTGGCTACTAGGTACGACATAAATATATATTATATATATATATATATATATATATATATATATATATATATATATATGTCGTACCTAGTAGCCAGAACGCACTTCTCAGCCTACTATGCAAGGCCCGATTTGCCTAATAAGCCAAGTTTTCATGAATTAATGTTTTTTCGTCTACCTAACCTACCTAACCTAACCTAACCTAGCTTTTTTTGGCTACCTAACCTAACCTTACCTATAAATATAGGTTAGGTTAGGTTAGGTAGGGTTGGTTAGGTTCGGTCATATATCTACGTTAATTTTAACGCCAATAAAAAAAAATTGACCTCATACATAGAGAAAAGGGTTGCTTTATCATTTCATAAGAAAAAAATTATAGTAAATATATTAATTCAGGAAAACTTGGCTTATTAGGCAAATCGGGCCTTGAATAGTAGGCTGAGAAGTGAGTTCTGGCTACTAGGTACGACATATATATATATATATATATATATATATATATATATATGTCGTACCTAGTAGCCAGAACGCACTTCTCAGCCTACTATGCAAGGCCCGATTTGCCTAATAAGCCAAGTTTTCATGAATTAATTGTTTTTCGACTACCTAACCTACCTAACCTAACCTAACCTAACTTTTTTGGGTACCTAACCTAACCTCACCTATAAAGATAGGTTAGGTTAGGTTAGGTAGGGTTGGTTAGGTTCGGTCATATATCTACGTTAATTTTAACTCCAATAAAAAAAAATTGACCTCATACATAATGAAATGGGTAGCTTTATCATTTCGTAAGAAAAAAATTAGAGAAAATATATTAATTCAGGAAAACTTGGCTTATTAGGCAAATCGGGCCTTGCATAGTAGGCTGAGAAGTGCGTTCTGGCTACTAGGTACGACATATATATATATATATATATATATATATATATATATATATATATATATATATATATATATATATATATATATATATATATATATATATATATATATATATATATATATGTCGTACCTAGTAGCCAGAACGCACTTTTTGGCCTACTATTCATGGCCCGATTTGCCTAATAAACCAAGTTTTCCTGAATTAATGTATTTTCTCTAATTTTTTTCTTATGAAATGATAAATCTACCCTTTTCATTATGTATGAGGTCAATTTTTCTTTATTGGAGTTAAAATTAACGTAGATATATGACCGAACCTAACCAACCCTACCTAACCTAACCTAACCTATCTTTATAGGTTAGGTTAGGTTAGGTAGCCGAAAAAGTTAGGTTAGGTTAGGTTAGGTAGGTTAGGTAGTCGAAAAACAATTAATTCATGAAAACTTGGCTTATTAGGCAAATCGGGCCTTGCATAGTAGGCTGGGAAGTGCGTTCTGGCTACTAGGTACGACATATATATATATATATATGTCGTACCTAATAGCCAGAACGCACTTCTCAGCCTACTATTCAAGGCCCGATTTGCCTAATAAGCCAAGTTTTCATGAATTAATGTTTTTTCGTCTACCTAACCTACCTAACCTAACCTAACCTAGCTTTTTTTGGCTACCTAACCTAACCTTACCTATAAATATAGGTTAGGTTAGGTTAGGTAGGGTTGGTTAGGTTCGGTCATATATCTACGTTAATTTTAACTCCAATAAAAAAAAATTGACCTCATACATAGAGAAAAGGGTTGCTTTATCATTTCATAAGAAAAAAATTATAGTAAATATATAAATTCAGGAAAACTTGGCTTATTAGGCAAATCGGGCCTTGAATAGTAGGCTGAGAAGTGAGTTCTGGCTACTAGGTACGACATATATATATATATATATATATATATATATATATATATATATATATATATATATATATATATATATATATATATATATATATATATATATATATATATGTCGTACCTAGTAGCCAGAACGCACTTCTCAGCCTACTATGCAAGGCCCGATTTGCCTAATAAGCCAAATTTTCTTGAATTAATACATTTTCTCTAATTTTTTTCTTATGAAATGATAAAGCTACCCATTTCATTATGTATGAGGTTAATTTTTTTTATTGGAGTTAAAATTACGGTAGATATATGACCGAACCTAACCAACCCTACCTAACCTAACCTAACCTATCTTTATAGGTTAGGTTAGGTTAGGTAGCCGAAAAAGTTAGGTTAGGTAGGTTAGGTAGTCGAAAAACAATTATTTCATGAAAACTTGGCTTATTAGGCAAATCTGGCCTTGCATAGTAGGCTGAGAAGTGCGTTCTGGCTACTAGGTACGACATATATATATATATATATATATATATATGTCGACATATATATATATATATGTCGTACCTAGTAGCCAGAACTCACTTCTCAGCCTACTATTCAAGGCCCGATTTGCCTAATAAGCCAAGTTTTCCTGAATTAATATATTTACTATAATTTTTTTCTTATGAAATGATAAAGCAACCCTTTTCTCTATGTATTAGGTCAATTTTTTTTATTGGAGGTAAAAACAACGTAGATGTATGACCGAACCTAACCAACCCTACCTAACCTAACCTATCTTTATAGGTTAGGTTTGGTTAGGTAGTCGAAAAAGTTAGGTTAGGTTAGGTTAGGTTTGGTTAGGTAGTCGAAAAAGTTAGGTTAGGTTAGGTTAGGTAGGTTAGGTAGTCGAAAAACAATTAATTCATGAAAACTTGGCTTAGGTTAACACGTCTTCCTAGTAGACGGAGCTTTGGCTTACGTGTACTAAGAGAGGTGATAGCTTAAAGCCAATATTCCTGCACCAATATTTACGTTATTTGCACTTCTTGTTATTGCTCACTTGTCTTAACGTAACTTTTCACTTTGTCATTTAAATTATTCTTATTATTTTGATTGATTGATTTTATTATACGAATTTGTATGTCCATTTTATTCATGTTTTGTTTATCTAACGTAATTAAAATTCCATTGTTAAAATTTACTTGTGTTTTGTGTGTCTTCTCCTTACCTTACCACAGACGAAGTTCCAGATTTTCTATTTTTTTTTTTATTCTATGTGACGAGGCCATACCCCTAGCTTTGAACAGCCGAACACCAACGCGTTACCGTCACAATATATATATATATATATTTATATATATATATAGCCAAGTTTTCCAGAATTAATATATTTTCTCTAATTTTTTTCTTATGAAATGATAGAGCTACCCATTTCATTAAGTATGAGGTCAATTTTTTTTTATTGGAGTTAAAATTAACGTAGATATATGACTGAACCTAACCAACCCTACCTAACCTAACCTATCTTTATAGGTTAGGTAGTCGAAAAACAATTAATTCATGAAAACTTGGCTTTTTAGGCAAATCGGGTCTTGCATAGTAGGCAGAGAAGTGCGTTCTGGCTACTAGGTACGACATATATATATATATATATATATATATATATATATATATATATATATATATATATATATATATATATATATATATATATATATATATATATATATATATATATATATATCTCACTTTATTTAAAAATTTCTTTACACAACAAGGATTTCACCATTGGTTACTTGTTATAGGATGATTGATTGATAAACATTAAGCCACTGAAGAGATGACACGTGTATGAATAGCCTGTGATTGTCAGTGTGCAGTTATATTATCATGTTATAGTTATATTATATATGTAGTATGTATTATTATATGCGTAGTATATATTATTATGTTTTCAGATATTCCTATGAAATTTGGTATGTACTCGTGTTATGTTAGTACTTAATTTTTTAAGTTTTAGCGTCAAATTATTCAATGCAGGCTGATGAGCACTCAATGTGTTGAAGACTCTGTGTTCTCACGCCAGTATACATGCAAGAACACACAATGCAAAAACAATGTTTTTGTTTGTTCTCATATGTGTATAAATGAATTAAATCCTATGATTAATCCTATTTTGTTCACCCCCTCCTATTCATCACTGTAGAGGTCAATAAATGCTTCAGCTTGTGTTCTGGTCAAACAAACCCTTCGAACTAAGCGTCATGGGATTATAATCAATACAGTGATGAAACGAAAAGAAAATGAATCACAAAGAGAACACACATGAAAAGCAATAAAGTGTTGGGTGCAACTTGCAGTTGCATTCTGTTCTTGCAAGTGAGTCATCACCTATAATGGTCACTTTACTTATTCTTGATCACTGTCATATTCAACATTATTCATAATATTTTTTTTTAATAAATGCCATGAGCAATATTAAAAGTTTTGTCTTGTGTAATATTTTATACAGTTCCTTATACTTCTTCAGTGATGAGATGACCTCCAATCCCTTATACTTCTTCAGTGATGAGGCGTGCTACATTCCCTTATACTTCTCCAGCCAAGCTTCAACTTCCCGCAGCTGCAACATATCCAGAATATATTATAATTATCTACGTACCATGTGGTACTAGATACCATATGGTATCTAGTACAAATGATGTTTTGTACAAATTGTGTCAAGTACAAATGGTATCTAGTATAAATGTCATCTGGTTCAAATCATGTCTAGTACAGTTGGTAGAAATGATGAATCTTGATATATTAACCAGAGTAAACAGTGAGATACATGAATTCGTGTCAACATTAGGGTCGAGTATCTATATCTACTTGTGTTTTGGTGAGGTACTTATGAGGAGAAAGCACTAAGCCAATACGACTATTTAGCACTTGGAAGGGATTTGAGGACAAGGAGCTGGGAAAGGACGGAAGGAAAGGTTCGGTTCCTAACCACTTGGACCGTCGGAGATCGAACGCCGACTTGCCTGAAGCCAGACCGCCGCTCTACCGTTTAGCCCAAGTGGTTGAGCAGTTCTAGTTAGCTATGTACCTTGTACTCAAAGGGGCCTGGTCCTCCCTTGTAAACAATTACACCATCCTGGACGATGTAAAGGCGCTCAGGTACAGGGGCGTAGGCCCTGCTGGTCTCCTCAGTGAGCAGATCCACTAGCACCGGACACTCCAGGGGCTCCATGGTCAACATGTGTTGTGCTGCTGCTGTCCTCTCCTCCAGTGTTCTGTCAAGGATCAACATTACATCTCAAACTGACGGAATTTTACAACATTTATGAGGCAATTAGTAAATGTGTCTTGCGGTGAATGTCTCTTTCTATTTTAATGCTTCTGTCAGAAATATTTAGATCACGTAGTGGGATCGAACACGCGTCTTTGAACTCACTAGTCACGCGAACAACACGAGTCCAGGGACGCTGGTTCCATTCCATTATATGGTCTCAATATTTTTGACAAATTCTATAGTGATTCTATATGGATGTGGGACCCACTGTATGGAGTGTGAGAGAAGTCGTTGAGGCAGCAAGTCAAAGCGTGACTGAGAATGATAGCAATTGAACGTTTAATTGAAGTTGAAGACAAGGATGTGTGATGATACGGTCACTCCTTAGCAGCTCTGCTGATGGGTAGTTAGCGAGATCAGGGGCTCTTAAGTAGACGAATGAGTTTAGGAAAAGTTAGAATGTAGAACGAAATGATAAACTTGTATGTTGTGACAGCTAAACAGAAGAGCAGCAAGCATTAAATATGCATGAGAAATATTTTGTGCTTGCAGGCAGTGTGCATGATTTTTAAAGGCGAACTCGAGTCGCATAGATTGGACTAGATTCACCGGTCACGCCCTCGCTCATCTCAGCTCACAACACTCAACTACCCAGCTATACCTGATAAACATTGTTTCATCTCAGGAATAATTCATCACTCTAGCCTGAGTAAGATGTGCGATCAATGAATCACATCACCAGTATATGATGCTCTAAGGAAGGACCATTTCAATATGTGAAGAAAAACCAAATACAAGACACATCCACAAACTTGTGAGTGGCGATGTTGAGGCCTCCTTGGATGGCCCAGCCGTCGGTGGGGTGGGCCTCAGCGACGTACACCACGACGAAGTCTGCCATTCCCGAGAAATCATCCATAATCTGCAGACGAGGAGTCACAATAACGTGGCTGAAATATGTTGACCAAACCACGCACTAGAAAGTGAAGGGACGATGACGTTTCGGTCCGTCATGGACCATTCACAATCGACTTGAAAATGGTCCAGGACCAGGACCACACACTTTCTAGTGTTTGTGGTTTGGTTATCCATAATCTGCGCATGAAGGAAGGAGACCCGCTCACCCCCTGGTCGTTGTGTACGTTCATTCACTGAGTCCACTTCATATGTGTGAGTGTGCATAGAGACAGGAACAGTTGTGGGACGTAATGTATGTGTGTGTACTAATACATACACTGCAGATACATATGTTTCTGCACTGTATGATTCACTGAGTATATACAGTGACTACTGGATGCAGTTAAACATGGGTCCAAACACATGCTAGTGACAGTAATTGTTGGACATAGTGAAGATGTGTCTGTACATAGATGGTGATGTGATGGTGGACATGATGTATCCCGAGAACTAGAGACATGGAGGTTCCTACACTAGCTTTCACATTTTTACATAAGGAATAGGTTATGAGAAATATGTAAACATCAGCTACATGTAAACAAAGGTACACAATGTAGAGAATATGTCACAGTATCTGGGCTGCAACAAATTACACATGAATAATGTAAATATTATTTTACATTAATGTTTATACATAGCTCCAATACATAGGATCTCATATACAAAGTTTGTGTTATACATTTAATTTAAACAGTCAAAATTAAAACCTATAAAAGTTTGAATATATAAATTACATATGATTATCCAACAAATACAAGCAAATTGTATCTAGATGTAAAAATAAGTAAAACAGATATTCAAAGATTTATGAAATTGAAGACAAATCAGCCTATGCAATAGAATTAAAACCTTCACCGCCTGAAAGACTACGAAGCTTGAACTTACATCCTTGAGAAAAGTCCTGAGTAAGAGAGGCCATGAGTGAGAGGCCATAAATGAGAGGCCATGAGTCTGAATAAACGAACTAGGTTTTTAAGACCATCAAATCCTGTCCAAAACAGTACTACATAGAAGTTTTACAAGAAAATCTTAAGATTAACATCAGATATTTTATTATCAAGTCTTCTGTATGTGAGTCTTAGTACCCTATTGGCCTAATTTTAAATATTGATGCATTTTTTTTTTTGTGGCATGAACCCCCCACCGAACTGAGACTCTCAGACTCCCTTATTGGACTCGGTAGAGTGCCAGGTTGAATACTTTTTATCCTATCGTGGTCGACTGGGTTAAGGCAAGCGTATGTCATTCAGTAGAAAGCTGGTTCACAACCCAGCATTGCTCCAACTGGTTTTTCTAATTGATTGTTCATACCATTCTGCTTTCTTTGTCTTCTTTCACAATCTAATTTAATCTGTTACGAATCACCCATAATACATTTTCCATTCCAAAACAATTCTCATTTGTGCTTCTCATCAATTTCTTATGTCAGCTAGTATCAAAAGCCTAATTATACCCTAGGGCTCTAATATAATCGTTTTTTCACCTGTCTATTGATTTAAATGATTGAAAATAATTAAATCTAATTAGTAACATATGATCGTCCTAATCTCATGTGATCAGGAAGCAACTCACCTTACGGAATCTCTCGAGGTTGGCCATGAACGGCGGTCAGGTACAGGAGCCGAAGTTGATGACGAAGGGTCGTCCAGGGAGGGCCAGGTCCAGAAGGTGGCACTCTGATTTGTCACTCAGACGCAGCATTCTAGGGTTGGGTGCCTTCCCGCCAGCCTCGGCCTCCATCCTCGCCTCTGCCCAAGCGCTGCAACACCGTCGCATGGAGTATTGCACTGAATATGCAACATTAATCTTGCATGTTAGCTATTGTGCACATAAACAACTATTTAAATACCAGTATACACATTGGGACCGAATGGTGAATAAATATTGAGACCGCACGTTGGACTCGAAACTGCGCTTCTGAACTCCTGGGGAACATCACGGTCCAGATGGTAGTGCATGTGCCTGAGGACTTCATGGGTGCAAGTTCGATCCCATAACACGGCCTCAATATTTATCCATAGAGTCAACACAATCTTGTGATTCTGCTCTACATCGTATGACGGCTACTCCCGCCCATTTTCACTACCACTAGCAGACAAAAAAATATATATCTTCTATGACAAAGTTGATTTGGTTAGAAAAGTATCTCAAGGAAAACCTTAGTTTTCCATTTCCCTGCTGCTCACCAATAGATATTGAGCTTCAGTATCTGCCAGGCGTTCGGAAGATCGGCCAAGTGACAGAAGAAGAATATAAGGTATCTGTTTTTGCTCGCAGACCTCCATTTACGACAGAGATCACGTGCGGACTTGGGGCACCATGCGAAGATCGGGGCAAGGGGCACTGCCACAGTGGCTGTCACCAGCGCCGCCACAATCTTCACCGGCAGGAGAAGGAAGGTCTTCACGACCCTTGGCATGGCCATTATACACTTGGCCTAGTCAAATCTTTTGATCCCGAGAGATCAATAAGACCCCTCGGAACTACAACAAGTAATTATTGTCAATTCTGGGACCGGAGGTTTATGATGATCACAGGTACCATGCAGCCTACCCTCAGGCTAGATCAGAAGTACCCCTGGCAGGCTAAAGGAAGAACCAGGCTATGCAAAGGGGCTCCAGCTTGAGATGATCTGAGTACAATACTTGAGTCCAAGAGGTAATATGATGGGGGTCCAAACCAATCACTCAGAGCACAGTTCGCCAGAGGCTGACTGGGTCACTGGGCAGACTCCACACACACACACATGTACCCTGCACGTATGCTCTGCTAGTCACCCTCACTGAACACTCTGCCAAGACCAACTTAACCACATCCACGTTTACTCTACCTCCCGAATGATAATTGCTAGCACCCAAGAACGAAAACATTTTAGCACCATGATTTGTAACAGATAATATAAGTCTGTTTCGTTTGCATAGATGCGTGTGGTAGGCAAAAAAAAATGTATCTTTAGTTTTATAACTGACATCTCATATTTGTTATCATAGAAATGTCGTCACAGAAAACCTTGGGGTGCCTCGCAACCCGATAACGATACCCCCCCCCCCTCCCTCTCTCTCTCTCTCTCTCTGTCCAAGAAAGAGAGAGAGGGGGAGTCCATCTCTTGAGAGAGAGAGAGAGAGAGAGAGAGAGAGAGAGAGAGAGAGAGAGAGAGAGAGAGAGAGAGAGAGAGAGAGAGAGAGAGAGAGAGAGAGAGAGAGAGAGAGAGAGAGAGAGAGAGTGGGGGGGGGGGGTAGATGCGCCTCCACGCATCTACCAACAACACGGTGCCTCTAAGTGCGCAGCAACACCAGTATTCCTCCACCACCTGACAAACAACTGTGATAAACCTCAGATACAAACACACACACACACACTGTACTTGCAGTGTTATCATTTCATTTATTCACAAACAATAATGTTCAAACCAGCTTTCACCTTAACACATTTTGTAGTTTTTGAATAGTGATTAAATAGTGATTGTATTGTATTGTACTGTATGATGTGGAATAGACATATATTTCTGATTCCATAATGGAGATACAATTGAGGTATGCGCATTACAAGCCTAACATTTTCCAATTACAGCCCGTTAGAGCCTTCACACACGTGCAACAGATATACTGGTATACAGGTATACAGGTTTACAGGTGTATATTAGCAACTTTACTTTCCTAGTTATGGAGTAGGAAGCTTTTTCGAATCAAATTGCTTTTAAACATAATTGTGAGATGGCTAATGGCTATCGAGTCGTCGTTATTGGATGTAATACGCCGAGATCATGTCTTTCTCACTACCTCAATTTTCTCGCTGTCAGTTATAGATACAATGCTAAAAAGGATATATATATATATATATATATATATATATATATATATATATATATATATATATATATATATATATATATATATATATTAATATATATATTAATATATATATATATATATATATATATATATATATATATATATATATATATATATATATATATATATATATAAATATAAATAAATATTCATTCTCGTGTCCCCCGCGGCCAAGTTAGAGGTGTGTTAGACATTATTGTCTAGTGAGTATTGACCACTCAACCACAGTTAATTGTGGCACTTTTACAATACTCTTTATACAATACATGCAGTACATACATATTCGTCTATCGTTCAGAGGATGGGTATGAGGTGCACACCATCTCACAGAATGGGCATGAAGTGCAGAATAAATGAACTAAACCGAAAAACTAACTGTGATGGGTGTCACAAGACAGGGATCTACACTGAGACTGACCTCTTAATGTACACCTTCATCCTCTCCCACAAGTATCGGTAGTCCTTGATATTGCGGAGGCAGGTGAGGTTGGGGTAGCCAGACCTCACCTCAGTCGCCTCCAGGAACCTGTCGTACATCACCTTCTTCCACCAGCTGGAGAATGCTAACAGCGTCGTTACCCAGTCCATCACCAGCACACATGCTATTTGCAACGGCAGAACAGCGTACTGGATAATCCTATACGTTACCATTGCATGAAGTTGCGGAATGTTATTCCGTTTCTGGTCTTTCGTGGAACGTCCCGCTCATATGACGTTAAATCCCCACGTGAGTATCACAGCCTCAACGATGTGACTACACAGGCCTCAACACAAGCTGCATGACGTGCACAGTGAGGCACAGTTGCCATAGGTTTCACCTCATTCTGCTGAAATGGATTCAATTTTCTGATATTGATATAACTCTGATCAATCCCCGCTACATCTTATGTATTAGGATATTATATTATGCTGCAACCACAGCCAAATATCCTGCAAAATGTCATGGGTTTGTGTAAAAAGTATTCTTATCCTCGTCAATAATATATTTACACACAGCCAACTCTGCCAACCAAGTAAGTTAGCCAACATAGGATGGTGGTATCTATGTTTATCGTGGAAAAATTATCAATTTTTGTATGTATAACTGATGTCTGGAATATTCTTTTACTTGGATGTTATATGGTATAAACATTGCAGCCACAGCCAAATATGTCACCGAGTTCCATGGTGTTGTATAGAGTACTGTATATACTTGTTGATTTAGGAACGACAACGACTAAAGGGTTGAATACGCCCAGGGGCTACCCAGGTTCGGGAAATGACGAAAAGGGGGTTGGAATCCCGCTTACAACCTCTTCAGATGGAGGCCTACCAATAAAACCCTAAGTGTGGCGAAGTACCTCATATCTCGGTCTAGTCGTCCCTCGTACCGACTTCGTCTAGGAGAACGGGGTCAGCGAGGCAGGAGATAAGTACCTCGTATGCACAGCAACTTTCACTTAAAACATATCTGCCCTTTGTCCACATTTTCAATTTCCCCTCAGAATCTTATATGTTGTTATCATGTCCCCCCCTCTGTTTCTCTCTCGTCTCCAGGGTTAGAGGGTTGGTTCTCTTAGTCTTTTCTCATAGCTTATAATCCCCTTAGCTCTGGCACTAATCTTGCTGCAAACCTTTTTTCTTTTTCGGCTGCAGTTTTATGCTACACAAGACGCAGATTTTAGGCCAGTACTGCATATTTCAGAATTTTTGTAAGGCTGAGAAGATTTTCCTGAAAGAACACTGATATATGTTTCTGAACGACCTACTAATTTTACCAGTGTGTTATAATAATCATATGTTATCCTGTTTATGCTTACCTCTGGAGATAGTGTGGGTATTATATATATATTTCCAAATTTATATATTATATATATATTTCGAATTATATATATATTTCCAAATTTATATATTATATATATATTTCGAATTATATATATATTTCCAAATCTTTTTCTGTCTCTGATTCCTGTAGTTGCGTTTTCCTTATGGTATAGATACCCTCCTGATCTCCTCTACATTCCTCATTACCTTGCACTTTCTGGGATTGAATTCTATCAACCACTTGTTTGCCAACTCTTGGAGGGTATCAACTTCTTCCTTTAACTTTCTGTAGTTCTTCCCAGCTTTTTCATTCGGCACTTGGATGCGTTGTCTGCAAACATTGATATATACGAACTAACTCCTCCGATCACGCCTGAAGAACCACATGTCTTATGATATTATAACTTGGAACCTAATATTTGACTGTGACTCTTTGTTTCCTGTTCTAAATTATCAGTGTCTTCTAAATTATCCCAACTTACTGCTCCATCTTGTTCACCAACCTTTCACAAGGAGCAGTATTAAATGCTTTTTTTTTTTACAATGTAGGAAAATACAGTCAACCTATTCCCCTCGTTGTGTCCCTGTCTTGGTTTAGTAAACTGGAGCTGAATCTGATATGTCGGGCACGACTTTTCCTTTCTAAATCCAAGTTGCAATTTGTATACAAAGTTTATCCTCTCCAGTTGTTCAAATATTCTCAACCTGATTACTTTACCTGGAATAATTGTCAGTGACACCGGTCTAACATATGGTACCTCCTGTCTCTCTAAAATTATTGAATATTGGAACTACGTTTGTCTATATTTGAGAATGAATACGTGTATTTGTTTAAGACATTACAGATCAACAGCATGACTCACCATCCCATAAAAAACTTCAATCTCCGCCAGAAGTATCGGTAGTCGGAGACATTCAGGAGGCAGGTGAGGTATGGGTCGCCCTGCCTCACCTCCATCACCTCCAGGAACCTGTCATACACCACCTGCCTCCACCAGCTGGAGAAAGCTGACAGGGTCGTCAGTACGCAGTTGATCACCAGCAGACATGCTATTTGCAACGGCAGAACAGCGTACTGGATAATCCTATACGCAGCCATTGCGTGAAGTTGCGGAATGTTATTCCGTTTCTGGTCTTTCGTGGAACGTCCCGCTCATATGACGTTAAATCCCCACGTGAGTATCACAGCCTCAACGATGTGACTACACAGGCCTTAACACAAGCTCCATGACGTGCACAGTGAGGCACAGTTGCCATAGGTTTCACCTCATTCTGCTGAAAAGGATTCAATTTTCTGATCTTGATATAACTCTGATCAATCCCTGCTACATCTTATGCGTTAGGATATTATACCATGCTGTAACCACAGCCAAATATCCTGCAAAATATCATGGTTTGTGTAAAAAAGTATTCTTATCCACGTAAATAATATATTTACACACAGCCAACTCTGCCAACCAAGGAAGTTAGCCAACATAGGATGGTGGTATCAACGTTTATTGTAAAAATATAAATTTTGTTCTTGTATAGCTCTGATGCCTGAAATATCCTTTTACCAGGGTATTATATGGTATGTATGGTATAAGTATAATTGCAGCCACAGCCAAATATATCACTGAGTTCCATGATGTTGTATAATAGAGTACTACACGTCCGTAATAAATGAAATATTTGCGCACTGCCAACTCTGAAGGGAAAGCGAGGTGCATGGTAATTTTTGTCTTCACCTTGGTGAGCTAATTTATTGGGCAGCGTCACTCGTCCTGTGAGTGAACATACCGCCAGAATGACAGTATTGGGCAGCGTCACTCGTCCTGTGAGTGAGCATAGCGCCAGAACGACAGTATTGGGCAGCGTCACTCGTCCTGTGAGTGAACATAGCGCCAGAACGACAGTATTGGGCAGCGTCACTCCTCCTGTGAGTGAACTTACCGCCAGAACGACAGTATTGGGCAGCGTCACTCCTCCTGTGAGTGAACATACCGCCAGAATGACAGTATTGGGCAGCGTCACTCGTCCTGTGAGTGAACATAGCGCCAGAACGACAGTATTGGGCAGCGTCACTCCTCCTGTGAGTGAACTTACCGCCAGAACGACAGTATTGGGCAGCGTCACTCCTCCTGTGAGTGAACTTACCGCCAGAATGACAGTATTGGGCAGCGTCACTCGTCCTGTGAGTGAACATAGCGCCAGAACGACAGTATTGGGCAGCGTCACTCGTCCTGTGAGTGAACATAGCGCCAGAACGACAGTATTGGGCAGCGTCACTCCTCCTGTGAGTGAACTTACCGCCAGAACGACAGTATTGGGCAGCGTCACTCCTCCTGTGAGTGAACTTACCGCCAGAATGACAGTATTGGGCAGCGTCACTCGTCCTGTGAGTGAACATAGCGCCAGAACGACAGTATTGGGCAGCGTCACTCGTCCTGTGAGTGAACATAGCGCCAGAACGACAGTATTGGGCAGCGTCACTACTCCTGTGAGTGAACATAGCGCCAGAACGACAGTATTGGGCAGCGTCACTCGTCCTGTGAGTGAACATAGCGCCAGAACGACAGTATTGGGCAGCGTCACTCGTCCTGTGAGTGAACATAGCGCCAGAACGACAGTATTGGGCAGCGTCACTCGTCCTGTGAGTGAGCATAGCGCCAGAACGACAGTATTGGGCAGCGTCACTCCTCCTGTGAGTGAGCATAGCGCCAGAACGACAGTATTGGGCAGCGTCACTCCTCCTGTGAGTGAACATACCGCCAGAATGACAGTATTGGGCAGCGTCACTCGTCCTGTGAGTGAACTTACCGCCAGAATGACAGTATTGGGCAGCGCCACTCGTCCTGTGAGTGAACAGACCGCCAGAGTGACGGGACTGGGCAGCGTCACTCGTCCTGTGAGTGAACATAACGCCAGAAGGACAGTATTGGGGCAGCGTCACTCGGCCTGTGAGTGAACATAGCGCCAGAATGACAGTATTGGGCAGCGTCACTCGTCCTGTGAGTGAACATACCACCAGAGTGACGGTACTGGACAGCGTCACCCATTAACACACCACTATAGCAGCATGTATACAACACCTCCCAATTATAGAAAGAAACTCGTCTAGATTGTTCATCCTGCCATTTAATACTGACACGCAGCTGGGGGATTTACTTGACTGTTTCAAGTGAACTCAGATTGTCAAATAACGGATTTACATAAGTCGTTTTGATGGGGACAGTCAGCCTGTGGCTTTAGGCTCGTATCGAGGGCCCATGAAGGTGGAACTACTGACTCACCCCAGGATGCTCCAGCACATCAGTTGACTATCTCCCGAGTTCTTTACTTACTGCTAGATGAACAGCGGCGTTAGGTCAAAGGAAACGTGCCCAACTAGTTCTGTCTCATCCTGGATTTGAACCCGGAATTAGCAATTGTGAGTTAAGAACGAACCCAATTGTAGGTTCCTGGTTCGATCCTCGGTGGAGGCGGAGACAAATGTTTCTTTCACCCTGATGCCCCTGTTACCTAGCAGTAAATAGTTACCTGGGAGTTAGACAGCTGCTACGGGCTACTTCCTGGGGATAGGTAACAAAAAGGAGGCCTGGTCGAGGACCGGGCCGCGGGGACGTTAAGCACCGATATCATCTCAAGATAACCTCAGGATATACTACCGAAACCCCAACTTCATCTAGCAACCTTCAAGTTTACGTTATCTTGGGTGGGCAAAGTTGAGGGACAGTAAATATATGACTAAAAGTACTTTCCTAACTCAAATACTGTGGGACTTATTATTCTACACATCAGATTCAGATTCAGATTCAGATGTTTATTCAGGTAAGGTACATACATACAAGTGATGTTACATTAATGGATTGATATATAGATAGAGCTAGTACATACAATGCCTAAAGCCACTATTACGCAATGCGTTTCGGGCAAGAAAAACATTAATATCTAGAACTTAATACTAATTGAGCATAAAGAATAAAGAATCTTTCTAATGTCTCTGAGATGGGAACACAGTCTCTCAGGCAGTGGTTCAAGACCATGTCCTTCACTCATGCTGTAAAACAGTGCAACAATAGTGATATTGTTAATTGGGGGAGATATATACAAGAGCTGTTACATTCTTGTACAGCCACTAGTACGCGTAGCGTTTCGGGCAAGTCCTTAATCCTATGGTCCCTGGAATACGATCCCCTGCCGCGAAGAATCGTTTTTTCATCCAAGTACACATTTTACTGTTGCGTTAAACAGGGGCTACAGTTTAGGAATTGCGCCCAGTAAATCCTCCCCGGCCAGGATACGAACCCATGACATAGCGCTCGCGGAACGCCAGGCGAGTGTCTTACCACTACACCACGGAGACTTAATATTTTCTAATTCATTATTTTAATATTATTTAGTGTGTGGGTTGGGGATTGAAAAGATTACGGTAGTATCGTCAGCAAATAGAATAGGATTAAGAGCAGAGACGTTTGGCAAGTCATTTATTGATGTATATATAAGAAATATCAGTATATAGAGCCAAATCTCATAAGATATATAGGCATAATACTGCCCCGTGGTGACTGAGAAGCAAACACAGGACGTATATATGTGGTATTTCACTCTTACAAGGGCTGCACATTACCCCTACGTGAGGTGTAAAACGCTATATTGTTCTAGCTTTAGCTACTCAGAACGAAATGTCCATGTAGCACAGGCTATGGTAAACCCGTGAAAAGTGATACACTAGTCGATTCATTATTATCAATATACATTAAACGAATCTTCGCGGCAGGGGATCGTATTCCAGGGACCATAGGATTAAGGACTTGCCCGAAACGCTACGCGTACTAGTGGCTGTACAAGAATGTAACAACTCTTGTATATATCTCAAAAAAAAAAAGTCAGCGCCATCTGTTGAGTGGATGTGTCAACTCCGTCGCGGTGTGGGACTGCCAGACGTCGCCAGGGCTGGAAACTGCTCTTCGTGTTTGTTTACATGTTTACAGTCACCCGCCCCTCTCAGCTGGCGACACTCACCCTCACATGACCACAACCTGATTGATCAGCTGCCCTGCTCCTCCTCTCCCGCTGCTGGTTCATACGAGCTCGACCCTGTTTTTTCCCACTTGAAGGTTATTTATATTGGTAAGAGTTGTGATGTTTATAGTTATATGGTTGTGAGAGGCGACATATGGTTGTGGTGCGGAGCTTGTGACGTAGACTGCTTCATGTACGTGACCTGTGATAAATAGCCTTTGTGATGCAGACAGCATGATGCAAACATGATCTGTTACCAAAAATGCAACCCTGTGACACGCACGCAGTATGATGCAAACGTGACACACGACGCAGACACAACCCTGTGACGCAGCATGATGCAAACATGACCTGGGAAGCAAATACAATCGTTTGACGCAGACCGCATGACGCAAACATGACCTGGGAAGCAAATACAATCATTTGACGCAGACTGCATGATGCAAACATTGACCCATGACGTAAACACAACCCTGTGACGCAGACAGTACTCATAACTTGCATACAATTATTTGACCCGATTAAAGGTCTTGCTATACCCAACATGGTATGCCGAAATTAAAAACATACATAACACGACCCCACATTATTCATCCTAACCCAACCTAGCGTAACATGTGTAAACCAGCCTAACATAATCATGTTCGGCTTTAATATGAAAATGGGCTTTTTTACGAAATTCCTGTTTACGACTTGACGGTACATGAACGTGATCCTGTCACCTGGTTAACATGATGAAAAGATGAGCTGTGGTCCTACTTGCTCCTGCGATGCAGGCCTGGTACCCCAGTTATTTTTATAATTTTGGGATCTCTGGTATACTATATTTTTTTAATTGGCCAGAAGAGTTTGCTTGATAGTCGATATTTCAAGAAAATAGGCGTCACCGTGTACAATAATTATGAAATTTTCAACAGTGATTTGAGAGAACACTGTATTGTCTCGAAGAAAGGAGTTGACCAGCACACTACTTAATCCAACCCAAAATGTCGGAGAAACCTCCTCCGTACAACCCTACTGCTTATCCATCCCCTGGGCCTCCACCTGCAAGTAAGAAGTACATGTGTTTATTTACATTGGACTATGGAGATTAGACCTCTAAAATATTTTATACATTTTGTATTCCCTGTGGTATATACAGTACATTTATTGCATTAAAACTTGGCATTTTTGGTTTGTTGCTTTCTTTAAAATGTTTTTGGATTTAAATCATTGTCATTTAATTGACAGTCTCTTCAAATATACAATAATTGTAATTATATTTGCTTGAAATTTGGTATCATTCTGTGCTCTACATCTTGATTTCTTGTAATTTCAGCTTGCCTTAAATTAACATTTTTGGGGGTATGAGGGTTAAGTTTGTTGAATAGCCTATATATATATACACAGATGAAGTCACAATGTAGCTGAAAAACGTTGCACAAATCACACTAGAAATTGAATAGACGACGACATTTCGGTCCGTCCTGGACTAAGTCGAGGCAGTCGACTTGATAATGGTCCAGAATGGACCGAAACGTCATCGTTTCTTCAATTTCTAGTGTGTGGTTTGGTCAACAGCCTATATATTTATATGTTGACTTCTTGTTGGTAATAATCTATTTATTAGATTTAATTACTGTATGTAAATTTTAACTTGATTCACTTAGTACTTGAGAAACAAATAATTATGAAGACTTTGTTATAATAGGAAGAAACAAACCTAATGGAAATCCTTCAAATTTTATAAATTCAGTTCAAGACTTGTTTCTTTTATTTAAAAATTTTTGACATTTTCAGTGGGTCCTCCTCCCCCTTACCAGCAGCTGCCACCCTCACCTGCCCCAGTGGGCTTTGTCACTACTCATCCCATGAGCAGTAGCACAACAGTAATCACCTCTCAGCAACCTAGTTACGGGGCTATTCCTGTAATGGTGAACCCAGTTAGAGCCACTGATGTGATTATTGTTGGTGGCTGCCCTGCCTGCAGGGTATGTACAGTATAGCAAATACTAAAGTATATTTAAACCAGCTTCTCTTTCAGTGACTTGTTGTGATCATGCATTTTCCATCTTTTGCCATCTTATTCCATATTAGAATATAAAGCATGATTCTGAAATCGTCAACTTTTAATATAGTTGGGCTCCTACTTTTTTGTTTTATATATATATATATATATATATATATATATATATATATATATAATATATATATATATATATAATATATATATATATATATATATATATATATATATATATATATATATATATGTATATGTATATGTATATGTATATATATGTATGTGTATGTGTATGTGTATATGTATATGTATATATGTATATATGTATATATGTATATATGTATATATGTATATATGTATATATGTATATATGTATATATGTATATATGTATATATGTATATATGTATATATGTATATATGTATATATGTATATATGTATATATGTATATATGTATATATGTATATATGTATATATGTATATATGTATATATGTATATATGTATATATGTATATATGTATATATGTATATATGTATATATGTATATATGTATATATGTATATATGTATATATGTATATATGTATATAAATATAAAATATAATTTCCTATTATGTCCTTGGATTGGGTTGTTTCCTCTTTGACCTCGGCTCCGCTTTCTTGTCGATTCTTGCTTCTGGTAGTCATGTTTGCAAACTTCATGCTCTCTGCAAAAGGTTTTGTTCCTTCTGATCAGGGAATTGCACCGTCGTGTCTTCAGCCTTCTTTTTTTCTTTAGGGGTAAGAACAAACCTGTTGTGTCTTGAGGGCAGGCTGAACCCTTCAGTGAAATGTGCTGCCACCTGGTGGTGTGCTTGGGTACTAGTGCATGATTTGTTGACACTAGGCACACTATTGTTTCCATTTGTTTCTGATTTGTCTACCAAGTTTATTTTGCTTTGTACATTACGTGGATTTACTGTTTTGCTCTGATCTTGGCTCACCATGATCCTCTCAGCTCTATGAACTCCACCAAATGGTGGTTGTGGTGTTTGGTCGCCCTGTGAAGGTCAGAGGTCTAGTAGTTTTCCTGTTTGAGCCAATTTATGACCCGAGGCCACCGAAAGAAGGATAAATTTTTTATTAATAATAATAATAATAATATCCTGCAAATTCATGGCTTGTACTTACTGGGTTAAACTGAAGTGTTATTGCTTTGAAATTAATTTGTGATTGTAGTTCAGGTCCATCAATTAAAAAAAATAGTTTCTTTAGAAACCTAATTTGTTGCAACTTCAACAAATTATAACGTTTATGACTGAACTAAATGGGTTTACCGCAGTTTAAATCACATTTTAAATTGTAGACATTAATTGAATAACATTTGGCTTATAATTTGAAAGGTGACATAAATTTGGAAAATTATGTATAGTTTACCTTTTGACAGGTGAAACCGATATTGGCAAAACATGTAAGTGGCAAAATTGGGACAAAACCATTTGAAGTACCAGTAATAGAAACTAATTAGACCTTGAAGTTGTAGAAGTTTGCACACCTACATAATGTTACATAGTGAATAAATAGTTTGAATTTTGTAATTAAACTATGTAGAAGTTCTTGCTCATTTATATTAAATTTTTCAGGTTGGTGTACTGAGTGAGGACTTTACTCTAGCGGGCTTATGTTGTGCCTTTTGGTTCTTCCCTGTTGGTATTCTTTGCTGTCTAGCCATGAGAGAGCGACGCTGCAGCAATTGTGGAGCTTGTTTCTCATAGGTTTGTGAAGCATATTTGAAGTCCATCCTTAAATATTATTAACAAGCTGGGAAAACTATTGCTTCGGTAGAAGGAGACAGGTTTATTTTTTATGGAATATTTGCCCAATATGCTCCTGACTTTTAAAAAAACACAAAAAAAAAAAGATTGGTTGAAATAGAAATTTATTTTGCATAGTTCTTACACAGTAGAGATTGTATAAGCCAGGTCTTCATGCACTTGTATCCATATGTGTAGTTATGATTGGGCAAGTTTGTTGGGTTGGTTATTACATGATTATCAGATTCTTGGGAAATAAAAGTTTAATTTTGTTTATAATGAAATAACTTCTCACGACATTAGGTGGACCGAGTTTTGCAAATCGGCTGTCCAAGACATTGATGTGCTATTGGGTTATCTTAATTATGCATAAACTGTGCCTAGTAGGAAATGGAGCTTCCCAGTACTGTAGTTACATTAGTTTAAGCTGTGAGAGGATTGAAACTTGAGTATTAGAATATTTATGATTCCTGTACTACTTCTTGGTAATTGTTTAATTATGACATTCTCTTAAAAATTAATTTAATTTATACTGAACGTACTATGGTGTGGATTAAACTTACTTTCTCATTTTTAATCGATTAAGAACTGGTGATTAAGCATGAACTTGGCCCAAATTGTTTAAAACTTGCAGTAAAAATCTAAATTTTTGTAATGCTGTAATTTAGTGATCTTTTCACATGGTTTTATAGTAGCATTAACCTATAATTGTGCTAACTATGAAAGCATTAGGAAATGTGAGGTTGCTAATAATATTTTTGGTGACAATAGTTGCTTTTAAAGTCTTGGAATTTGGTAGTATCTGTTAATCTATTTCTTCACAGCCAGATTACATAAACATCAATAACTTTACCTTGTGATATTTTGCATCACAGTTCTTGAAATATTCCAGCAGACAAAACATGTCCCAGTAATGTTAAATCGATGTAGAATCAATGTTGTCTACATTGATTCCATGTTAATCAATGTTTACCCATTGTTGGATTGCATTCTAGGCTTTGCACTCTTTTGATACGATTATTCCAGCGTTAGCCATTTTGGTATCTGATGAAACTCCTAAATGTAATCGGATAGAATCAGGATTTATTAAATGAGACTGTGAGCTATCATTTAAGATAATTTTCCTTGGCTAAAGATGCACTAAAAAAATATTTATTTTTTCCATTGAAAAATTGGTAATACTATAACAAATACTGCTGTAAAATTGGCTAAAATTGTACATTATAAGGAATTTACCAGCTACTTTAGAATACTATACTTCAAAGAAAAGTTGTCCTATAAGTTTATTTCACAACATGATCACACTTGCACGTGCACTCACTCAAAACGATTTCAAATATTGTTTGCTTGAGGCATAAATTTTCTTGCATTAAAGATTTTGCCTTGTCACATTGTCCTATTCGTGTCATTGTGTACTTTAAAGCCAATAACACAATAGGATGTGTGTTTTTTGGGTTAATTTTCTAAAAATTAATTATGGCACGTGTCAAAAGAAATGACTACTAAAATTTCATTATTTACGTATTCTATTGATAAATACAGGTTCAGCAATTATATTTAGTAGCTATTTAAACAGGAGGAAATATAGTAATATATTATACATACAGTATATATATGAGTCTTTTGTTTTAATGATCCTATGATTCCATTTCTCTCAACCATATTATTTTTCTTAATGTTCAAATGTATTCCCATCAGTCCAAACTACACATTACAAGAGAGTATATTGAGGCCATACGATGGGATGAAACCAGCATCCCCAGATTCCCCCCCCCCCCCTCTTTCCCTCGGCACATATTCAGTCAGTAGTGCGTGTTCCTGGGGAGTTTAGGGATGCAAGTTCGATGTCATTGTACAATCTTGGTATTTTCTTCCCAAAAACATTACGTTCTAGCAATTTTGTTGTAGGCTTTTTAATGTTGCAAGTAAGGGGTAAATATTGGCATTATTGCTGTAGCCACATTCAAATTTAAATGGAGTAATGCTATCTTTGGGAGTAAATTGACCCCATGCTTCTTAAAATATTGATAAAGGTTGTAAGTGTGCAAGTGTGTTTTTGGGTAAATAGTTTTTTAGATGCGTGTTATTTTATATGCCCTCAAAGAGAACACATTCTTGTATTCGATAATAACTGAATTACTGTATTATACAGATTTAAAGGCATATGCAGTATATATAGCTGTTTATATATTGATACAGCTTCCAGCAGTACTATAATGAGGTGGTTTGTTTAAAGTGTCGGGTTTGATGAAACCTTTGTGTAGGTGACTAGTACTAATGCCAGGTGCAAAGTTGCACTGTCTAATATGTCTGGCATGGTGGTGAGTTTGTAGATTTGCAACCCATCTGTAGCTTGCATTGTATGATGAATGACATTTGTTTTGCCGATGGTTTGGGTTATCTGATAAGATGGTATTTGCCTCGCAGTGAAAATACTTTTGGAGCCTTCTCGTATAATCAATATTTACTTTCATAAGATAAAAAAAAAGATACTTTACAGTATTTCACTTCTTTCCCTCGTCTAAATTTTGTATCATTTTAAGAACAAATTTTGTAAGATTCATTTTTAATGTCTGGTGTAAGAGTCTTAATCTTTGGTATTGCATAAACTCCACTTCAGATAGTTTAATATCTTATTTTGTATTAGTATTTTTTTTATTTTGGTTTATAAATTTTGTGCTCTTAATTTAGTCATTTTTGAGATTGCACTTAACCTAAAGAAACATTTCCTATATTTTTGTTACCAAGTGAAACAATAAGGTGAACTGTGTATTTTATATCTTTAATGGAAGTATCGCACTTTGAAGAGGTATCCTGTATTTATTATTATACTATGTTATATATATATATGATGTATGGTTAGGGTTTCTGTTGTAAATCTCATGGTAAACCTCGAATTAAGATCATGATCTAGGCCACCAAATTAAAAACTAGATAAGGTGGACGTTTTGGAGAGGTAAACGTATGGTTGCTGCCAGTCTCTTGATGAAATAAAATACTTTAATCTTTGTTAAATGTATTACATTAACAAAAATTTCCTTATACAGTACGTGCAAAATTATGATTCTGGCTATTTTTTCTTTTACATCGGTACTTTTTTGTCGGAAAATGTGAAATATATTGCCACCTAATGTTTCTATGAGGTTCTGTTTATTTAATTAAGAATGATACTTTGTGCTATTGTTTGTATGATTATGTACTGTACTTCTGATTTATATATCTTGTCATTGTTGACCTAATCTGGATCAAATTATATCACTATTTTACCATGGTTAGAGTTTTAAGAATTTTTCCATAACTTCACGCATGTACGTGTGCATATGTACATAAATTTGTTACATGTATGCATATTCTAGTAATATGCATGTACACATATGCATACAATGTATAACTAGCTTTTCTACACACAATAAACTGGTTTTGGTTATATATAGAACAGTTTTGATGGTTAAAAGATTTTTGGCTGCCAAACATTGCTAGACCTGTCAGTTTAGGACATGCATCTTGCACACTAAGAACTGATCTAGTACAGTATTTAGTGCTAAAAAGATGATTGGTTTGTCGGTATATAAGTACTTTTGAGTGCACACGAGAGTGAAGTTTGGGAGCTGCCCAACTTTCTTGACTTTGTTGCTGTTGCCATTTATTGTTAGGTTAAATGACCTTGTGTAGTCTGTATATATGATATTGTGATATTTTATGAAATAAAGTTTTAAATTTTTAAAACATTTCCCATCCCCAACGTTAAATTAGTTTTTAATGGCAAGGTTTTGATGTTTAGTAATATTCAGATATTGCATAGGAGTACTGAAGTGTGCTTAATAAATATCTAAAGTACTCCATATATAAAGATTTAATGTTCATGTAAAGGATTAGTGGAATAGAAAATGTTGACAGTTTGATGAGCAATATGATGGGGGGTTATACTGTAAAATAACATTTTAGGAGTACAGTATTGACAGATTCCCCGACCACTAAGTATAAGACAATCAAATTATGGCTAGGTTCCCAGCCACATCAGTGATGCCTTAATGACCTAGTAGATACTACTACTGAAGCCATTCATACTTTTTTTAGTTTTCTCTAAAGCTAATTCATTACTTGGATTTCTGACTTATTCATAATGAAATCTGCAATTGTTTGAGAGATTAAGATTGAAATCCCCTTGGCTTTCCTCCTACCACTGTAATAGTGAGAAATTGTTCTAACTAGGTTGAGCATCTGTCACCAGCCCGTCCTCCAAAAATGGAATGGTAAATGTAAGGCGACAAATAAGTGCAATTATGTACTATTCATAGCAGTTAGGAATTGTACTTATTTTCACTTGGTATTAAATCGTACTGTCAAATATATTGTGAATATTTGAGTTTACCTGAAAAACTGAATAGAAAACCACAACCTCACCTAACCGTCTTAGTTTTTGAAGATGATAATTTTATTGCTTCTTGATTACAATTAGTGCTTAATCTATAGCTATATTGATATTACAGTTTTATAAAACTAATAAAACAAAAACTAAAATATATCAATAAATTGTAAAGAAACTCCGGATATTTTAAAATTTTGTATAAAATCTTTATTGTTTAATAAACCTGAAAAAGAAATTCCTGATATTTAAAACTTGTGTATAGGAAATTGAAATTGAAAACTTCATCCTAAAATTCTGAGTGTCTTAACAGAAAACGAGGAGAATTAAATTGGGGGGAGGGAGTTGGGTAAGTGTAACAGCCCCATAAGTGTAATTATGCACTGTTTATGACTGTAAGAAAATGTACTTGTTACACTTAGTATTAAATCGTACTGTCAATTCGGAGGATGGGTTGCTGTCACACAGGCTTAATTCATGGGCTCTTGGAACAATACCCTGCTCCCTATTGTCCAAACTACATTGTCCCATGCCTCTTGTAGAATATCCCGATCATTGGTGAAGTCTTACAGATAACAAACGGCATACTATATAATGTGACCTCTTGCCATAGCCTTCCTCTTGACACCTTCATTGATAATTACTTTCTTCCTCTTGACATGATGAGTGGTGGGAAAAAAAACAGGCATGTCAACCAGATAGGCCTTATTCGTGTGCACTTAATGGAACAATGCCCTACTCCTTATTGTCTGAACTACAGTATAATGACTCGTTAACAGTTCTGCACCTGCCTCCTCGTAGAATGTTCCAATTTTCAGGATGATTGTAGGGTTTGCTTTTTCCAATGTCCCTCAATAAAACCCTTGGTGACCAACACATTTAATGGTGCTTGTTCTGTCTTCTTGTTCTATACTGGCATTTCTAGTTAGAATCTTTTTGAATATCTGACAACATAGTGCTAAATATATCCCTGCTTGGTGCCTTCTTTTGACACTTACTTATCCAGGTGTACTTTGTAAATATATATTAGGGTTTGTCAATAGTTCTCCATTAAATATTAGATAGCTTTCTGGTGTACTTGGAAAGAATATTACAGTATTTACAAGAATATTAATTTATATTCTGTATGTGTGTGTGTATATTCCTTCAATGACTTGTCAGTGAAAGCAAGCCACTCATCTAGTCAGGCATGGTGACCTTGATGTCTTCATTGCCACCCAAATTGCTGTCCCAACCCTATTATCTTCCTCGGCATCAGATGACCTGATCAAGGAAATTCTACCAGACTATCTGGGGGACTCAATGGGGATACATTACCCCCTACTAAATGGAATGCAAGACAAAATGGGGCACCCTTGCAGACCCAGCACTCGGACCAATGCTACTGAAAGACAACAAACAATCCAGCTTGGACAGCCCCATTGTAGACAAAGAAGGCACAGCTTTGCTGGAGGTAATAACATCTTCCAGTGATCGTGTGCGCCTCACAGCTGTGCAGACCCCCCCATGTAGGGGACTTCCTTTTGGCAGTCTCTATGTCTATGACAGGTACACGTCTTTATCTGCAGCAGCTCTATATTGCAGTTGCTTTGCTTCCCCTTTCCACACTGTATATAGGTGTATTTGTGGTGAGGCAGATTCATATGAATATGGATAGGATGGCCTGCACTACCGAAAATCACGGGGTTTGGACACATTACACAATGAAGTCAACAATGGCATTAAAAGGAGTCTTGCCTCTGCCCAGCGTCCTGCAGAGAGCAAGCCTCGTAATACACCACAACTGCTACCTTTGCTGGTCAACCAGATGGAATCACACAAAGTCCATGGAGAAATGGCAGACAGTTGGTATGGGGCTATACTTGAATATTCACCGAGGCAGTCACATACATCACCCTCTCTCACTCGGTCAAGCAAGTGCTGCGGCCACCACACAAACGGAGAGAAATAAAAAAGTACAGAGAAATAGATCACCGGCTCAACTTTGTTCCAATATGATCTGAGAGCCTTGGTCCATGAAATGTGAATGCATGGAAGTTTCTCAAGAATCTCTGTTCCAGACACATTTAAACAAGAAGAGACAGACCCTAGGGTGGTGAGCTTTCTTTTCTAGCGCTTCAGTGTGATGGTCCAGAGTGGAAATGTCTGCTGCATCATCGGTTCCTGCCAGGCGTCGGAAGAGTTTGATGAAATCTAAAGGCTCTTTGAAACAAATTTACCATTATTTTCTCTTAATGTTCACATTTTTTAAGGAATCAGCTAGGTAACCTTATATAATAAAGTGTATAATAATAATAATGGGGGGTAGGAGAAGCAAATACAATACTCATATATTTACATTCAAATTAAAGGTTTCTCTGAATGCTAGTTATTCCCTTCTCCAAGGCTATGGGTCCCTATAATTGCACCAGAGGTTATGATGACCAAACCACAACTCGGAAGATAGGAGAAGCGACGACGCTTCGGTCCGTCCTGGACCATTAACGAGTGTAAATGAAGAGAGGAAGGTTCAGACAAATGTCGTCTTTCCTCCATTTTCTGAGTTGTGGTTTGGTTATCATTTCTTCAGCCACATTATTGTGACAAGTCGTTTGCACCAGAGGATGCAATTTCTAATGATAAAAAATGTCTTTATGGAAAAAAAAAGTATTTTTAAGTTAACAAGAGTATTGGATGTTGATAAACTCTGAGTGTATTCTCACTAGTCTCTCTGTGTCACAAATCCTGAATGTTTCCAAGCCCTGTGATCTGAACAGCAGTTAGCAGTCTCTTTTGGGGAGTATTTCCTGGTATCAGTGATTGCAATGGTACCATTGGTTGCAATGGAACAATTATTTGCAATGGTAATGCCTCACCTGGCCTTATTAGTGGTAGTGGTATTGCCTAGTTACATTGGTGGCAGCGGTGGTTAATACCTGTTAATATTGGTAGTGGTGGTGTATTTATTTAGTAATATAGGTGGTATTATTAGTGGCAACAGGGGGTAGTACCTATTAATATTGGTGGCAGTAGTGGTATCTCCTGGTAATATTGGTGGCAGTAGTGGTATCTCCTAGTAATATTGGTGGCAGTAGTGGTATCTCCTGGTAATATTGGTGGCAGTAGTGGTGTCTCCTGGTAATATTGGTGGCAGTAGTGGTATCTCCTGGTAATATTGGTGGCAGTAGTGGTATCTCCTGGTAATATTGGTGGCAGTAGTGGTATCTCCTAGTAATATTGGTGGCAGTAGTGGTATCTCCTGGTAATATTGGTGGCAGTAGTGGTGTCTCCTGGTAATATTGGTGGCAGTAGTGGTATCTCCTGGTAATATTGGTGGCAGTAGTGGTATCTCCTGGTAATATTGGTGGCAGTAGTGGTATCTCCTGGTAATATTGGTGGCAGTAGTGGTATCTCCTGGTAATATTGGTGGCAGTAGTGGTATCTCCTGGTAATATTGGTGGCAGTAGTGGCATCTCCTGGTAATATTGGTGGCAGTAGTGGTATCTCCTGGTAATATTGGTGGCAGTAGTGGTATCTCCTGGTAATATTGGTGGCAGTAGTGGTATCTCCTGGTATTATTGGTGGCAGTAGTGGTATCTCCTGGTAATATTGGTGGCAGTAGTGGTATCTCCTAGTAATATTGGTGGCAGTAGTGGTATCTCCTGGTAATATTGGTGGCAGTAGTGGTATCTCCTGGTAATATTGGTGGTATTGTTACCTATAGTCTCTTTGCTGCTTCTTAAACAATAGACTACTACAATTTAAATAATATATTTCATTGTTTTCTCTTGATTAACAAGTACCACTGTTATTAATACAGTTGACATAGCTAATGAGAATATGTTTACTTGCAGTGATTATTTTTCCCTAAGTGAAATCACTGGAGTTGATTTGCTGGACCATTGACAATAACAGAATATAATATAAGAATATAATATATGCATTATTTATATGCAAAGAATATAATATTCTTTAGTAAAGAATAATATAAAATACATTACAAACAACATGTGGTATAGTGATATACAATACATAATGTATAATAATATGCAAAATATACAATTACTTGTCCAAATTGGTACAGTATTTCATTTTGTAATTATACAAATATGTTTAAGGAACATATATTTAAAGATATAGGTAATAAAATCACATTTATATGTAAACACACACACACACACACACACACACACACACACACACACACACACACACACAACTTAATACTACATAATGGAAAACAAAGTTAATTTCCAAGTATATTTTGTTTAAAGAAAATCAGGCCGTCTGAATAATCTTTAAGAAGCCGCTGGTAACTCTTATCACTAGAGGTATATCATATCAGTCACATGGCTTAAGAAATGGCTATGTGATATAGATAATGCTTTTTGTGCCTCACCCAGGAACCCAGGTGCCTCAAGAGGAACCCACCCTGATCCACTTGTGTCTTACCCACCCCTGACTCACTTGTGTCTTACCTACCCCTGACTCACTTGTGTCTTACCCACCCCTGACCCACTTGTGTCTTACCTACCCTGACCCACTTGTGTCTTACCCACCCCTGACCCACTTGTGTCTTACCTACCCTGACCCACTTGTGTCTTACCCACCCTGACCCACTTGTGTCTTACCCACCCTGACTCACTTGTGTCTTACCCACCCCTGACCCACTTGTGTCTTACCCACCCCTGACTCACTTGTGTCTTACCTACCCTGACCCACTTGTGTCTTATCCACCCCTGACTCACTTGTGTCTTACCCACCCTGACCCACTTGTGTCTTACCTACCCCTGACCCACTTGTGTCTTACCCACCCTGACCCACTTGTGTCTTACCTACCCTGACCCACTTGTGTCTTATCCACCCCTGACCCACTTGTGTCTTACCTACCCTGACCCACTTGTGTCTTACCCACCCCTGACCCACTTGTGTCTTACCTACCCTGACCCACTTGTGTCTTACCCACCCCTGACTCACTTGTGTCTTACCCACCCCTGACTCACTTGTGTCTTACCCACCCCTGACCCACTTGTGTCTTACCTACCCTGACCCACTTGTGTCTTACCTACCCTGACCCACTTGTGTCTTACCTACCCTGACCCACTTGTGTCTTACCTACCCTGACCCACTTGTGTCTTACCTACCCCTGACCCACTTGTGTCTTACCCACCCTGACCCACTTGTGTCTTACCTACCCTGACCCACTTGTGTCTTACCTACCCTGACCCACTTGTGTCTTACCTACCCTGACCCACTTGTGTCTTACCCACCCCTGACCCACTTGTGTCTTACCCACCCTGACCCACTTGTGTCTTACCCACCCCTGACCCACTTGTGTCTTACCCACCCTGACCCACTTGTGTCTTACCCACCCCTGACCCACTTGTGTCTTACCCACCCCTGACCCACTTGTGTCTTACCCACCCTGATCCACTTGTGTCTTACCCACCCTGACCCACTTGTGTCTTACCCACCCCTGACTCACTTGTGTCTTACCCACCCCTGACCCACTTGTGTCTTACCCACCCCTGACCCACTTGTGTCTTACCCACCCCTGACCCACTTGTGTCTTACCCACCCTGACTCACTTGTGTCTTACCCACCCCTGACTCACTTATCTACAGCAAAACATGAACACTCTTGACGTTCCTCCAAGTCCTCTATCAACATATAATCCTTCTTGCCTCTGATCCCTCTAGAACAAAACAAAAAAAAAAGGACCTCTGCTCTTTTTTTCCCCAATTTTTTTTGTTCTATTAAATGATCATATTACCGCTGCCCTCGAAGGCTAATCTAATCTCTTATCACTAATCGGCTGGCTGTCTGTCAGCGCCACTTGTAGTGTGCTTTTGAAATGCTCTAAGCAACTACTCAATTGGAAATCTTTGTGTGTGTGTGTGTGTGTGTGTGTGTGTGTGTGTGTCCGGCTTTGTTTTTGTTTTTGTCTCTTGGTAGTGCTCATTATTTTGTCAGTAGAGTCAGCTGATAACATCTCTATGATTGATTATTGCACATCCATATATATATATATATTACAATGCTATATAAAGATACAACCTTTAATTTAGTATGTTATTATAATAATTATAATAATATACTCTTCCTAAATTAAGGGTTGTATGAGGTTCGTATATATGCCAAAGCAGTTTTATGATTTTTTTTATAACAAAGTTTTTAATAAAGGCTTCCACAATGAGCATAATTTTTGCCTACTACTCTAAACAATATATTCTTGGATAAGTATAATCCATCAACATGTTCTTAATCTAAAGTCTGCCTTACACCAGAATACAAAGAACCGGTAGAATACAGTAACCTGAAAGAGTGTAACGCGAACCTACACAATCCCCAGCCTTGCATGATAAGACGTCGACAACTGGAAGTGGAAACCATCGAGCCTTGAAGCTAGATCTTCTGGGTGTTGGGGAAGATGAACTCCTTCTGCAGGGAGGACTCGAAGTAAGGTGCCTGTTTCCAGTACACGTCTTGGCCTTCCCCAGCCTTGCATGATAAGACGTCGACAACTGGAAGTGGAAACCATCGAGCCTTGAGGCTAGATCTTTTGGGTGTTGGGGAAGATGAACTCCTTCTGCAGGGAGGACTCGAAGTAAGGTGCCTGTTTCCAGTACACGTCTTGGCCTTCCCCAGCCTTGCATGATAAGACGTCGACAACTGGAAGTGGAAACCATCGAGCCTTGAAGCTAGATCTTCTGGGTGTTGGGGAAGATGAACTCCTTCTGCAGGGAGGACTCGAAGTAAGGTGCCTGTTTCCAGTACACGTCTTGGCCTTGTTCGTTATGCATAAGTCCCACAGTGTTGACGTTGTAGTGGACGCGGCGTAAGACGTTTTCTATGCTCTCTCTAGTTCCGTGTTCCCTGAGTTGGTCCACCAGTGTGTCCACGTACAGCGAGCCTGTTGGGAGCCACACTTGTTAATAATTGCAAATAATTAATGATTACAATGACACTACAGCGAGCATGTTGAGTAATGACATTTGTTAAATTCAGTATATATATATATATATATATATATATATATATATATATATATATATATATATATATATATATATATATGTCGTACCTAGTAGCCAGAACTCACTTTTTGGCCTACTATTCAAGGCCCAATTTGCCTAATAAGCCAAGTTTTCCTGAATTAATATATTTTTTCTAATTTTTTTCTTATGAAATGATAAAGCTACCCATTTCATTATGTATGAGGTCAATTTTTTTTTATTGGAGTTAAAATTAACGTAGATATATGTCCGAACCTAACCAACCCTTCCTAACCTAACCTAACCTATCTTTATAGGTTAGGTTTGGTTAGGTAGCCGAAAAAGTTAGGTTAGGTTAGGTTAGGTAGGTTAGGTAGTCGAAAAACAATTAATTCATGAAAACTTGGCTTACTAGGCAAATTTGGCCTTGCATAGTAGGCTGAGAAGTGAGTTCTGGCTACTAGGTACGACATATATATATATATATATATATATATATATATATATATATATATATATATATATATATATATGTCGTACCTAGTAGCCAGAACGCACTTCTCAGCCTACTATACAAGGCCCGATTTGCCTAATAAGCCAAGTTTTCACGAATTAATGTTTTTTCGACTACCTAACCTAACCTAACCTAACTTTTTTAGCTACCTAACCTAACCTATAAAGATAGGTTAGGTTAGGTAGGGTTGGTTAGGTTCGGTCATATATCTACGTTAATTGTAACTCCAATAAAAAAAAATTGACTTCATACATAATGAAATGGGTAGCTTTATCATTTCATAAGACAAAAATTAGAGAAAATATATTAAGTCATGAAAACTTGGCTTATTAGGCAAATCGGGCCTTGCATAGTAGGCTGAGAAGTGCATTCTGGCTACTAGGTACGACATATATATATATATATATATATATATATATATATATATATATATATATATATATATATATATATATATATATATATATATAGTCTGGAGTGGCCTCTCCAGGGCACAAAGCCAGGGTAGGTTGATAAAAGGAAGAAGCTGTTAGCCATGCAGCAGGTCCCCTCCCCCTCTCCACGGCGCCTTCAATAATAGTTGCAATAATTATGATGACAGTGACAAAGTTGCGGTATTTTTAATATTGCTAAATTCTCTGGTTAAAAAATAAAAAGAGACTATGTGGGTATATTTGTTCAGTGGCACAGGTGGTGATGGGGCGTCTACAACACACCAGGTGGCGTACCGCGGTTCGCGGTGCATATACACTGAGAACATACTTTACTGATGAGCCATGTTCAGGATTAACCTATACTTGCTGGTTGGTCAGTATAGGCTATCGTGGTGACCTTCATAACCCTCCAGAAGTCGATAAGCCTTAAGCCCAACACCAACCAGAACAATGTCATGGGTTCGTATCCTGGCCGGGGAGGATTTACTGGGCGCAATTCCTTAACTGTAGCCTCTGTTTAACGCAACAGTAAAATGTGTACTTGGATGAAAAAACGATTCTTCGCGGCAGGGGATCGTATTCCAGGGACCATAGGATTAAGGACTTGCCCGCAACGCTACGCGTACTAGTGGCTCTACAAGAATGTAACAACTCTTGTATATATCTCAAAAAAAAAATTAATGGTACGAATAAAAGCATAACAAACAGTATTAAGGCCTATTGGCCCAAGTAATAATATATACACCGAGAGGTATATATAATCTCTCTGTATATACACAGAATGTATACTTCCGTCCTGAACAATCTTAAGTTCAAAACAGTATTCCCCAAACGGCTTTTGAAAGATTGGAGATCAATCTTGTTAAGGATTGATAAAAGACCTCACTTATGGTACCGTTTGTTCTCCGGTATTGCGAAAAGCTGTGTTTGTTTGGTTAGGATTCACTAACCACTTACGACACCTGTACCTCTCATCTCGATCATGGTGGCTTAGTCGGAAATTACTAAACAGTTTACGAACTCTGAAACGCTACGAGGCTCTCGTAACAATTTTATAACCTATGTTTGAGGACGATTTCAACGCTTAGAAGCTCGCAAGCTCTTTAATGAATGCCAAACAAGGCGTCATGATAGTGGTACCAGGTACAGATCTCGTTAGCTGTGAATCCTGCCCCCCGGGGTCTCAAGGGTACCGGAGGACCACCACCATCACCCCTCAGTGTCACAAGCGTGGAGGCTCACCTTCGTCGCTCCTGGAGGCGTACTGGTACCACATGGTGGCGTAGGAGATGAGGGTGTCGGCGAAGGAGTTGACCTTGGAGACGTCGGTGTACTCAGCGTACTTCTCCTGCCACTGTGCGCCCGCCGACGCCCGCCACCCGACGGAGTCCGTCTGCGTCGACAACGCCTTGGGATCTCCAACAGATGCTGAAGAATAGACGTATGCAGACGAGGAGTCACAATAACGTGGGTGAAATATATTGACCAAACCACACACTCTAGAAAGTGAAGGGACGACGACGTTTCGGTCCGTCCTGGACCATTCTCAAGTCGATTGTCACTCACAATCGACTTGAGAATGGTCCTGGACGGACCGAAACGTCGTCGTCGTCCCTTCGCCTTCTAGTGTGTGGTTTGGTCAACAATAGACACATAACGCACATGTGTTTATTAATTAACAAGTTTAGGTCCACAGAGCAGTGTGCTGCTACCCTATGGTATACGATGTATTACTGAACATAGATCAAGAGGACAAGAAACTATTGCTTTTATCACATGATCCATGGAAGCATATTAAGAAGCCTCGTAGCTGAACGGACCACATACGTTATTTTCCTTATGTGTTGAGACATTATTGCAAGATGTGTGGGAATGTTTAGTGAAGGTGATGAATGTCTTCTTCTTGGGTGAGAATCGTGGGCTTGTTGAATTAATACTTAGCATGGTTCACCATGCATGTTGAGTTAATTGTTCTTGAACATATCACTCAAGCTTGGAAGCTTATCAGTCTGGACAAAGCATTATATGTAAATATATTCCGACTATTTTAGTCAGAGTATTAAACATTCATAGATGCCGTTGTACATGGGAATAAGATTTACAGATACTGGATAGAATATAATTGCTCTTTGAATAAGAATTTCTTACATCTGAGTAGCAATTCAGCTTTGGCCTCCTGTGCTATATTACAATATGGCGAAATGATTTTGATTTCCATTCTCACGGACAAAGTCAGTTAGGATTCCATCACTCCATCCTCATATCTCAGTCCCTTCATATCCTAGTCCCTTGTCCTCATATCCTAGTCCCTTGTCCTCATATCCCAGTCCCTTGTCCTCATATCCCAGTCCCTTGTCCTCATATCCCAGTCCTTTGTCCTCATATCCCAGTCCCTTGTCCTCATATCCCAGTCCCTTGTCCTCATATCCCAGTCCCTTGTCCTCATATCCCAGTTCTTTGTCCTCATATCCCAGTTCTTTGTCCTCATATCCCAGTCCCTTGTCCTCATATCCCAGTTCTATGTCCTCATATCCCAGTTCTTTGTCCTCATATCCCAGTCCCTTGTCCTCATATCCCAGTTCCTTGTCCTTATATCCCAGTCCCTTGTCCTTATATCCCAGTTCCTTGTCCTTATATCCCAGTCCCTTGTTCTCATATCCCAGTCCCTTGTCCTCATATCCCAGTCCCTTGTCCTCATATCCCAGTCCCTTGCCCTCATATCCCAGTCCCTTGCCCTTCATATCCCACCCTCTTGCTCTCATATCCCAGCTCCTTACTGTCATGTTCCTAAAACGTGTTATTCAGTTATTCTGGCTTAGTGCTTCCTCCTGACAATTGCCTTATCTGGTAGGAACATTATGGGAACAAATAAAGCATTTACTTACACACTGAGAACCTCTTCCGGTCTCTCTTGGCAGCGCAGGCTTGGATGAAGAAGAGTTTGGGCTTCTTGACGAACCACTCGATCTCGGTGAAGGGTTCGATGAGGTCAAGGCGGCGGTGGATCTGCCCGTCCTTCACGTTGAGGTAAGTCTTGTCCCCGTGGCCCATGAACCACACCATCAGGCTGCATGGAACACGGTGTTACAGGGTAAATGAACTCTTGAAGGCTTGCGAGTGTTTACGTCTGCGTGTACTCCGAGTGAGGTTGAAGGTCAAATAGTGATCAGTCAGGGAGGGTTAAAGAGGCTTGTCGAAGGGTGTGGTGAATGTTCGTCAGCTTGGCTACAGTGGACTGAACTGGTGTAAGAATTCTGATGGAAGTCTTTGGAGGCCAAGGGAGTAGAAAGAGTGAACGGGGAAAGAACAGAGGAAAAGGGTGAAAGGGGAGGAAGAATGAGAGAGAGAGAGAGAGAAGGGGGTGTTTTAGAGTAGAGATGGCGAGCGAGAAATATGAGGCCAGTTAAGTATGAGTCACAAGCAAAGTCTTAAATAATTGGGATTACCATATTTGCTTGATACTCTAGCTTCTAGAGACGGAGTCTAGAGAAAGAAATATATATTTATAAACTGCAAATACAATATTGATGTAATGATAGCTTAATACATTAATGTATCAACCACAACTGTACTTAAGTGGTTAACTTACCTGTCATAAAACTTGTTCCTGGCTGCCTTCAGTTTACTGACAATAATCTTGACGTCCTCGGCCGTCGGGTCCTTCTTCACGAACACGTCGTACATGAAGACCTTTTCAAACAGTTCCCTGACCTTCGCGAGGTCCTTTGGCGCCCCTACACGGTTTTCTAGCATGATAAATATGAGACAGAGGCCCGGAGGGCGAGACGCTACCGGATATCGTTGGAGGTTAGAGAGGACGCGGTCTATGTCAGGATTGGGGGTGTTCGTCCTCTCATTCATCTGTTGTATCTGATGGAAGATGAAGGAGAGTTTGTGCGTGTAGAGCCTGTTGAGCATCTGCTTCCTCATGAGGTTCAGTATGAGATAATAGAAGGCTACGTCCTTCAGCCCCGCCACGCTCTTCAGGGCCTTAAGATCGACAGGCTGCGACAGGAGGTCCTGTATGTCGTCCCGCTCGACAGCCTTCGACACCCTCAGCACTTCGTACATTTGGAAGACATCGTCTGGAGTGAGACAGTTGCAAACTTTCATCATGATTTTGTTTTCAGCGTAAACGAAGAACGTCTTTTTGCTGACGCTTCCGAAATCTGCCCTGACAGGGATTTTCTTGGAGGCGATGATGTTGCCGAAGTTGCTTTTGATGGACTCTGGCGCTGAGTAGTTGAACATCTCGAAGATTTCTGTGAACTCCAAAATGTCCTCTTCATCGTTGCTCAGCTGGTCGCTCTCATCGGAGAAATTGCTTTCCAGCGTAGAGAGGCTGTTGGTGCTGCAGAGCTCCACGCTCGACAGCTTCAGTAGCCGCAGCTGCAGCTCACGGCGCACCGGACTGATGGACCTTTCTTCCAGGGCTTTCTGCAAGCACAGGAAATAATTTTACAGCAAACTGAACACTCTGTCAAATCCTTCATGCATAGTTCCAGCACTAATACATATTTTTTCTTGTTATTCTTTATTCTTGTTTGAATTAATATTAATAAAACTATCTTGTATTTACTCTCAATATCTCCATTGATGTACGGTAAGGTAATTATGAGGAGAAAACGCTAAGCCAATATGACTAGCACTTGAGAGGGGATATGAAGACAAGGAGCTGGGAAATGAGGACGGTGCCTAAGCACTTCAACCAGCGGGAATCGAACTCCGACCGTGCGAGAAGCGAGGCCTTCGCTCTACCGACCAGTCCAAGCGGATAGACTTGGCTGCACAGCCATATCATACCTCAAATTTCTGAAGCAACCTGGCGATGGAATCCGACCCGCCTTCGGACTTGAAGTCCCCCGTGGTGTGGGTGGAGCCGACTCCCAGCGTGTCGCCGTCGGTGAAGATGGAGTTGGACCCCACGGCGCCCTCTGCTTCCTCCTCCACCTGCAACACTTATACTTTTCTTCCTGCTAGAGACTTGGTACCGGTTGGGGAAGGGGACAGCCCAAGCTAGTACGAGCATAGTCTGAGGACGGTTGGGTTGATTGATGAAGATTAAGCCACCCAAGAGGTGGCACGGGCATGAATAGTCCGTAAGATCGGTTGGGATAGGAGTCCCCCTGTCATACTGTCCTGTGACGCTTACTATGTGTCTGAGGACAGCTTGGGGTCAGTCGAAGCTTGTACAAGCATAGTCTGATGATGGGATGGGGTCAGCCGAAGCTTGTACAAGGATAGTCTGATGATGGGATGGGGTCAGCCGAAGCTTGTACAAGGATAGTCTGATGATAGGATGGGGTCAGCCGAAGCTTGTACAAGCATAGTCTGATGATAGGATGGGGTCAGCCGAAGCTTGTACAAGCATAGTTTGATGATAGGATGGGGTCAGCCGAAGCTTGTACAAGCATAGTCTGATGATAGGATGGAGTCAATGTTTATGTAATGTAAATTCCTTACATAAACTTTACAAATACACAAGTGTGGGTTTTTATACTATGTTATTATGTCTGTGAGAAGGCATTACTAATACTATTAATAATAATAATAATAATAATAAAATAATAGTAATAATATAATCGTATACATATATTTTTACAGTTACCATCTCTAACTACTAATTCAATAACGTTGTTTACATAAATTTATAAGACTGACCTTGTTTGGGTTGACGGAGAGGAAGAGCATTTTTGGAACCTCATCATCTCTGACCTTGGAGAGGAACTCTCGATCTGAAAGTGAAAGTATGGTTGGTGATCAACCAGGCTGTGACTCATACGTCAGGCTGCGAGCAGCCGCGTCCAACAGTCTGGTTGATCAGTCCAGCAACCAGGAGGCCTGGTCAACGACCGGGCCGCGGGGACGCTAAGCCCCGGAAGCACCTCAAGGTAAGGTGGTTTGGTGTTAGACTTAAGGCCTATCAACCTCTGGAGGGTTATTAAGACCACAATACCATACTGACCAACCAGCGAGTATATATATATATATATACACTCAGTGTACATACACCTCTTGGTGCGTATATCCCGGAACGCCAAACACACACACACACACACACATACACACACACACTCAGAGACCTGATAGCTGAGTGGACAGCGCTCTGCACTCATAATCCTCGGGTCTGGGTTCGATTCCCAGTGAAGGCAGAAATAAAATGGGCAGAGTTTCTTTCACCCTCATATGCCCCTGTTACCTAGCAGTAAATAGGTATCTGGGAGTTAGACAGCTGTTGCGGGCTGTTTCCTGGGTGTGTGTGAAAAAAAATAGTAGTTAATAACAGTTGATTGACAGTTGCGAGGCGGGTCGAAAGAGCAGAGCTCAACCCCCCGCAAGCACAACTAGGTGAATATACACACTCACAGTCACACACTCACACACTCACCATCATTTCTTTATATGTGAGAGCACTTTGCATTATTGGTTCCGAATTTCTGGATGAATGGATATGCTACCAACGTAATTCTGCTAATGTGTGTGTGTGTGTGTACTCATCTAGGTGTGCTTGCGGGGGGGTTGAGCTCTGGCTCTTTGGTCCTGCCTCTCAACCGTTCATCTACTGGGATACTGATTCCTGAGCCTACTGGGCTCTATCACATCTGCATTTGAAACCTGTGTATGGAGTCTGCCTCCACCACATCACTTCTTAGCCCTCCTAGTGTGTGTATGTGTGAGTGTGAGTGATCTGAGAGAGAGAGAGAGAGAGAGAGAGAGAGAGAGAGAGAGAGAGAGAGAGAGAGAGAGAGAGAGAGAGAGAGAGAGAGAGAGAGAGAGAGAGAGAGAGAAAGAGAGAGAGAGAGAGAGAGAGAGAGAGAGAGAGAGAGAGAGAGAGAGAGAGAGAGAGAGAGAGAGAGAGAGAGAGAGAGAGAGAGAGAGAGAGAGAGAGAGATAGGGTCGTTCATTACCAATTCCCCTGCACAACGGAAGGTAGGGAACGCCTTAACACATGTCAGGCTCGCTCACCCATTATCAGACGACCTGTTATGTCCTGTTCAGTGTCGTAACGTGATGTTCCGTGGTGCTCCTTACCACCTACTGGTGCTCCAACTGATACTTGCCGCCCCCTCACTGCTCCAGGGAGCTCCCTACTGATCCTCGAAGCTCGGCTCTTCCTGACAGTATGCTTCCTGATCGCCCTGCTGTACTATCTTCATGTATACGGACGTGTTTAAAATTATCTTATAAACAAGAAATGTTATCAGCGATAACGATGAATTTGGCTGACTAACAATTATATCCTTGATGAGTTTTGGACTGTGTGAAGTTAAGCGCGAAATTCCTTGAGCCACGGCTGACCTGGAGGTGGTCTGGGTCACCTGTGACTCAAGGAATTTGATGAATGATCCCAAGATGAGAGCTTACAGCATCACCCATCAATCACAGGTGACCTGAGATGACCCATCTCTCCCCAGGATGAGAGCATACAGCATCGCGTAAATCGCAAAAGGAAATACTACCCAGCTTTAGTACGGTGTGCTGCTCTTGGACAATTGGGGAATAATCTCAGACAATCGACTTGAGAATGGTCCAGGACGGACCGAAACGTCGTCGTCCCTTCAATTTCTAGTGTGTGGTCTGGTCAACATACTTCAGCCACGTTATTGTGACTCATCGCCTGCATTGGGGAATAATGTATATTTTTTACTTATTAAATAATGTTATTCTCATTTGGATATAATATTTTTGTTTTTCTAATTAAGCTAATTTTATGGAATTTAAGTTGAACATTGTTTTGCCGTTTTCTATACTGAAAAAGTATTTTTTATGTTTGTTTATAATAAATTGTGGCGATTTATTGTAAAAAGTAAATATATATTTAACATCTTAACATAATGGAAAATGGCCTAGCAATTTAATCAGTCCTAGTGCTAACTATGTATATTTAATATAATTAAACCACCATGTAACATGAAAACTATTTACCTCAAATTCAGAGTAGAAGTTAGCAAGAAGATAGCAGAGGAAAGGGTGGCAGGTGCAAATGAGGGTTATCACTAGCAAAGATAGGATATCAGAGACCTGACACAGCGCAAGTCCTTCTATATAAACACCCACTAAGAGCTCTGGGTGGGACAATAGTGTCCCACCCAGAGCTCTTGTGGACAATAGTGTCCCACCAGTAGATGTCCCGAGGACAGAATCTGTATGTGGATGATTCTTTGGGTCCTGAGGTTGCTGTGTCTGTCCGCCTGGCGCAAGAGGCTTCAAAGGCATAAGATCTAATCATGCTAAACAAATGCTCAATCATACACTTGTCTAAATGTTCCTAGTAGAAGGGGGTCACGACCCTCGATCCAACGACCATAGACTGGGGGATGAGTTGAGGTCGTCTGTCGCTTGAACGACCACAGCCTGAGGATAGACTGTAGAGCGCTGACACCGATGAACTTCGAGAGATCAGACATGTATTCCCAAGATGTATTACGCTTCTTTGTTAATGTACACGAAGTTCTAGACAATGTTTAAGTCTACAGATTTGTTGCTGGTTGATCATCAAGGTGTTGTGGTGGACTTAATGACCCTCCCCTAGGTTCCAACGCCTTAAACCCAAGACCTAAGCAAGTCTTAGGTCTTGGGTTTACACTTTTCCTATATACAGCATGAAGAATAGACTAGGGTAACTGCTCTTGTATTATGTAGAGTGAAAGCAGTTAAATAAGGAGCAGATACTTCTAGGAGTCAAACATAGGTAATGTTACTTGGATTTCTCTTAAGACCAAACTCCTATAACGCCAGGGACATAAAGGAGTTCGGCGTCACACTCCAGTTAGTCACTCTAAATGACTAATGGAGTGCCTTAGAAGCGGACGAACTCAAGGCAGGTCTACAACTTACTGTTTATGAGGAGGTACTCGCTGCTCTGTCGACATAGAGGGTCCATGACGACCTGCTGCTGCTGCAGGGTCACCGCCTCGTCTGCTCTACGAGTGATAACCAACTAGTGCAAGATCGCTGACTCGTCTCCTGCAAGACTGACGACCTGCAAGATCAGCGCCTGCTATCCTGCAGGGGCGACGACCAGCTGGTGAAGGATCACTACCGCCTCTACTTCATTGAAGACCAGCAAGTGGAAGATCACTACCGCCTTTACTTCATTGAAGACCAGCAAGTGGAAGATCACTACCGCCTCGCTCCAATTGGTGGACAATTGAGGGCACGAGCACACTATTACTGCTACTGCCTCTTGCCTTCGTTAACACGTGTTTATCTTATCACCTGGCATGTCAGGTGTTGCCTCAACATGTGTCTACCTGTGAGACGTCACCGCTCTTGTTATCCTCTTGTGGTAATTAAGCAATAACAACCATGATGAAAATACTACAACTACTAAGACTGATAACAAATAATTTCGAAGAAGAGATAATTTTGATAAAATGATAATATTTGTAATAATGGTATTCGTCAAATTTCAGTGTTTATAGATAAGAGCACAAAAGTGCTGCTCTTGCTATCAGTAGTCATCAGATAACTGACCTGTGACGTGTTAAAACAAGTAAATAAAGATGTATAACATCTTTTTCCATCTTATTATTATTTTTATTATTATCATCAGTGTTTTTAATTTTATTATTATGTTGAAGAGGTAAAAAACATGATTGCAGTCTTTGGTGGTCTTAGTCTATATGACTCAGCAGTCATCATCAGTATGAATACCATCACCATCTCAGACAATCATCACCAGCAAGTTTGTCCTAAGTTGGAGCCAAGGAACTTGGGGCTAGCCTCACCCAAACTTGCAGGAGGAATGTTATGGGGTATGGAACGGACATAGGCTGGTCAGAATCGCATTAAGGTTAATATTTCAAGAAATTTGAACATTAATAGACACCCCCATGCAGTTTTCATGGAATCGAGTCTGAAATATTTGGTATGTTTCCCATAGAGTTGTCAATAATCGTAATAATATATATTCTAAAAGACCCCCATATAGTTCTGAGAGGTCAATGCTTTCAGTGCTTCTAAATAATACATTTTCTGAGGGGAGAAGCTGAGGGACAGAAGAGAGGAAGGGGAGGACGAGGGGCGTGACAATGGGGGACCAAAGGGAATAAGACGAGGGGAAGATGGGGTTAAGAGAGGGGAAGAGACCTGGATGCAGTCGGCTTTTATATACATATAAATGGGAATGTCTGTGTGTTGGAGGGTGGTGACCAGGCGAGGAAGAGGGCAAGAAAGGAGGAAAAAGGGAAGAGAAAGGGAGGGTGGGGAGGGAAGATGGGGAGAAGGGTGGATGTAGGGAGACAGAAGGAAGAATTGTTGTAGGGGAGAGAGTCCCAGGTACCACAAGAAACCTCTCTAACAAGTGTTGCAGGATTTTAATTAAGGTTTCACAATAACTTTTAATTACATGAGTCAACAGTCTCATTTCCTGTTAATTAACACCTACTGTTTTTTTGGGTTGAATATTTATGATGGAAATGATGAATAATGTTTTGACTTTTGGAACTTTTCAAAAATTTCCAGAATGTTGATGTGGTTTTTAGGTTCAATAATTATTACTAAATTTATATATATATATATATATATATATATATATATATATATATATATATATATATATATATATATATATATATACATATATATATATATATATATATATATATATATATATATATATATATATATATATATATATATATTGTTTTTATAAGTTTGTATGTTTATAAATTATTGTAGATTGCACGTGAAGAGTTTATGTTTATATAAAAATTAAATTGTGTCATCTGTGTCTCTGTCATCTCTGTCTCTGCCATCTATGTCTTCTGGTTCTGGTGTTCCTCACTTTGAACTCGGCTTCTTTGTCTATTTATATATCTGTAAGAATCTTATACGTTGTTATCATGTCCCCCGGCATACTTCCTGTATTCCAGTGTGGTGATGTCCAAATCGTTTTAGATATACGAGAAAATACAATGTCTTAGAAGTGCGGTGCTGGCTAACCATCCATCTATATACAAAACACAGAGTGTTTTGTAATTTCAGTGTATCTTGGGAGCAAGACTAACAAGCAATAAACTATCCCCTCTCTCTCTCTCCCTCTCCACAGCCTTTCAAAGCATTATTTCATACAAATTGCGCCATTAATATGAGGCTGGGTCTCTAGGATGGCGTGTTTACATCCGCCAGCAGCGAGCAAAACCTCTGATCCTTCACCGGGGATGTTTACGGATAATTCCCACCTCAAGCAGCAAGTTGAGCTGATAGAGATAGACAGAGGATGTCCGAATGAGCCAGCCATAAGGAACGTATTGGAACGTGAGGAAATGTAATGCTAATGATTATATTAATGGTTATTTGTGTGTGTTTATATGTGTTTTTGTGTGTTTACTACAAGCACTAAGCCACTGCATAGCCAGCCTATGCAGTGGTTTTTTCACAACGTCGCTAAACTGATGTGTATTAAATGGCCTGAACTGATGTACTAAGCTGCTGGTCGGGGAAGGTCTAAGATTGTCACGGATTAAATTCTGGTCAAGTGTGAAATATGCGTTCAGATGTCCGAAGACGTTTTTGTCCTCAGAAAAAATTAATTATTTAAGCACATAATTACTTTCATTTGTCCATAATATTCTATATATTATGGAACCAGCGAACCAGCGCCTAAGGGTACCCAGGTCGCGCCTGGTTCTATGCCAATCCTGCTTCGAAGATTATATCATAGATATATCATAGATATATCATGCTATTGTGGTTTCCTTTGTGGGTGGGAAGGTGGACCACCATCCTCCAAGGATATCAGTAAACACATAGTTTTATGAAACTTTGTTTTCACTGTAAATGTCTCAGGCCGTCTTCCCTTCCTTGCCTGTGTTCTCCTCCAACTCTTGCCATTCCTGTCACCTCGGCCCCAGGAATCAAATCCAAATTAAAAAACACATGTGTTTGTAAGCCATTTAATAAACCATTTAATAAGCCACGGTTTCTACGCTACTAACCTCAACGTAATAATTACAGTGATTTAGTGAAATGAACAACGCCGCAAAATTGACGCTAAGAGGGGGCTAGTGAGCATGAACCCTAGATATATTATAAGGGATGAGTTGTTTGTACTCTTATGGTCAGGACCAATTCACATTTTACGGTTTAAACCATTCTTCGGATTTTTCAGTCTGTCAGTGTTTTCAACTGTCACACACACACACTAAGTGGATTGACAGTTGAGAGGCGGGACCAAAGAGCCAGAGCTCAACCCCCCGCAAGCACAACTAAGTGAGTACACACACACACACACACACACACACACACACACACACACACACACACACACACACACACACACACACACACACACACACACACATACACACACACACACACACACACACACACACACACACACACACACACACACACACAGGGTATCTTGAGAAGCACAATATATGCTAGAGTTAATTAACCCTTCGGCACCCTACAACTATGTAATTAACCTCTTAATTAACTAACCAGATTACAAACCAAATCGGATTACCACTGAAACGTAATACAGAAGACGTTGTTCACCGCATTGGATATAACATTACAGTAATCAATGTGAGTCATCAACACCCATCCACCACATTACTGTAACCAACATGAGTCCTCAACACCCATCAATGAGTACTGGTTCTTAACCTGAGTAAGCATACCTCTTGAGGGTATGGGAACCTAGTAATGGGGGGGGGGTATATGGGACGCGATCTCTGAACAGTTAAAAAAAATTTGTTGCTAGATTAGAACTATCACAATCAGTAACTGTTCCTCGATTCCATGTTATAATTCCATAAAACAGCAAAAAAAAAATCATTAGGTGTAGCTAGTTTGTGTATACCATGTAATTTGCCGTTTTGCTATCCATAATTATGATAAAATCCTCATTACATTCTTTCTGCTGTTGTGTTCCCAGCTATCGATATGTTAAATAAAACCAAACTATTGATATCTTTTGAAGTCATACTGGTACATAAGAGAACTGGTGATGGTGATGGGGATTTCGACAGTCTGGTGAAGGGGGTATGGGGACATACTGGGTAAGCCATTGCGAATCTGTAAACTTAAAAAGGTTAAGAACCTCTGAAATGTTGCAATACTGTGATCCACTGCTGGTCGCTGCTCCTCCTGGAGTATACATTCAACATTAAACATCTTCCTGGAAAGGTCAATGGAATCGCAGATACATTGCCGCAAGTGTGGGGCTGACAATCTTAACTTCGCTAAAAGTTAAGGATTTACATTTTGTTTTCTCCCTGGTGGGGAGGCATGTTACAATTAGTTATCCACCAGCTGGGGAGATCATCCACTACCCTACAGAGCTGTTCCCACTTTGTCCAAAGGCCACAACGTTCATCCATCAGGCCGGGAAGAGCATCCACCTCTCCAACTAAGGTGTTCCCGCCACCTCCAGGTGTCGGAGAACTCTTACTCTGGTAACATATGGACTCCAGCAGACAGGAGGAAGCGAGTTTCCTTGTAGCAATTATTCAGATCCCCAAGAAGACCTGTTGGCCGTGTTGCTGAGGGCTCGTGACCGGGTGTTGCATGTCTCCATCACGCAATACAATTACTTTCAAACATTTGTGTAAATACAACCCCCTTTTTCTTTAGATTTAATTTCTCGTGTTGTCGTTAGCAACACGTTAGACACGACAATAAATGAGAATTATCTGATAATATTGTGCTCGTGAAAGATAAACGTGATAATTCTATTGTGAATCGAAATTAATCTTATTTTCTACTTCTCTTGAGTTTACATTGTTGTTTATAATCTGTGAGTAAACTAATTACATTTTCTGGCATGATGATTAGAGTCTACAGCAGCTATGGGAGGTACTGTTTATGAAGGGTAGAGATGGTGCTTGTAATTGAGGCCAGCTCCCAGCAGCCCCTAGGAGGTATGCTGGCAGCATGGGGGATAATACTTATGTCTAACATAGCACCGTCTCTCGCAGGATTGCTACAGTGTTCCAGGTCATATCATTTCACTTGAATCCTCTCCTAGTCTGTAGGCTTGTCTGATCTATATACCTGTTGCTGCTAGCAGACTCCTCTATAAACCATTACGTTTGCCACCTGCAACTGGTGTCCGGATCACCATTAACTATTCACTACACTAACTGCAATATTTAAATCAACTTTTCCGAATGGTGACTGTTACCTTTCATAATGATTCATCAGGAATACTATTTTATAACACTATTCATATCCGAGGATATAACATATATCCTTCACAGTCACACGGTATGGCATCTCCCTCATACTTAGAATGCGTTAAACAAATGTAAAATGCTTTACATCTTTGAATTAAGTGATGCATTTTAAGACATATTTCCCAAATCAAAAACTAACTAAGGATCCCATTAACATTCTCATTTTTCCGAAAGAGGTTTCACCATCCATGAGCTTGCTGCATCGTTAGTCAACCTTCAGTTTAGTCAATGTCTTCCTTCGGGAAGATGAAGACCTTCTGGAGTGAGGACTCGAAGTATGGCGCCTGTCTCATTTCGCATTGATTGGCCAGGAGCCTGACCGTGTTAACGTTGTACTGTGTCCTCCTCAACACGCTCTCTATCGGCTCCTTGTGTCCGTACAGCCTTAGCTGGTCCACCAAGGTGTCCACGTACAGCGAGCCTGAAGGACAACAATCCGGTGAAATGTTACTGTACGTTATTATCAAAATCCGGGAAGGAAGGAAGCAAAGGGTGGGGCTGGTGCGTGAATAATTGTGTCTGGGGAATATAGCAGTTGAATGGGTCAACAAAGCCGTACCTTTTTCTCCTCTGGCGGCCTCTTCGTACCATTTGGTGGCGTAGGAGACGAGGGTGTCGGCGAATGGGTTGATATTCCATACATCCTCCGACGGCCCGTATGTGTTTTCCCAACTGCTACTCGAATCCTTGGCCAGTAATGAGCTAGGGCCCGCAGAAGGTGTAAGGTACTCGTCTTCGAGAGCTGTCGGTACAACATGAAAATCATAATTAATGCACAATAAGCTAACACGTAGAGAAGAGTTTAATCAATCGTATGATGTACAGTACGGCCTCTGGATCAGGTCTCCTCAAGCATTTGCGTATCCGCTTACCAAACCTGTACATCTTTTCTCGACCATGACGGCTTAGTCTGTATTTATTAAACACTTTACGAGCTTCCAAATCCCGTAAGGTCGTTCCCGATCCAAGGTTATTGTTGTTATACACAACCTCGTTAATAAAAACAAACTAAGCAACCATGCTCGAGGAAAGATATACAGGTCTCGTAAGTGGACACGTAATCGACTCTGATACCAGGAACGGTTCAGGTCCACAAGCTAACAACACTGTAAATCAAACATGACAAGGCTGATCACATCAAAACTTTTTTTTACAATTCTGAAGTAGTGTAGATGTTGATCCAGACCACTTCTTTAAAAGGTCAGGTGTAATACACGCAAGGAGCAACAGCTTCGAGCTCAACAAGCCTCACTGCTAGACAGAAAACAAGAGATACTTTTTCACCCATAGGATTATAAACCCATGGAACGGCCTACCCGCCAAAGCCGTAAATGCCAAAAATTACTGCAATTCAAAATCCAGCTGGATGAAATCATCAGGGCAAATGGGGAGCACCTTTGACAAGCCACAGGCTTCCTGTCCCCGTCGAGACCACTAGCGAGATGGTGGCCCTCAGGTAAAATAAAGAATCTGCGTCTCCATGACTGCTTTGGCCTGGTGAGCATTATTAGTGACGGTGACACTGTCAAAAGCCAGATGGTAAACACCTGTCAGCAGCACCACCTGCCGCCCACCTGTTGAGCTTCAACAGTGTTAACAACAAGAGGACGCCTGAGACCACAGCCCTCATCACTGTCATCTCAGGAAACTAGTGAAGGTGTCCTCGGCACCATATATAAAGACGTCCTGTCCTGCATCGATTAGATATATCATCTTCTTGCACAATCAAGTAAATATCATTCAAAAGAAGGCACCAAGTCGTGAAGACCAAGTAAGATAATTAAAGTCGCAGGATATTCAAAAGGCGCTTAATATCACTAAGAATGTCAGCACGAGAACGAAAGCACATAAGACGTACGATGTCAAACGTATCGGATTAAGCAAGGATTCTATCGAGGGATAAATTGTAGAGCCACACAAGCAACAAGGACACCTCTAGTTTACTGTGAATAGGGCGACCTTACAAGGAGATCATGTCTGATCAAATTTGTCTGACTACATATAATCTTTAATTTTGCAGTACCTAATTAATCCCACTTATAAATTCCACAAAGTAACTTTAACCCAACTCACACATATATCCGTCCTGGACCCTTATCCATCAAATCATGACAATGTTTCAGTCACGGTATAATGACTAACAGTCCCTGCAAAGTGTGTGACTGATGTCAATTTAATATTAAGACGGGCAGGCTTGCCCGTCTTATAACCAAGAGCCACTATACTGGTCTACCCTCTTCGCTGATCTTATACTATTGTGGTAATATTCACACCAGGGTCACCATGCCGCGTTACTTTTATAACCACACATCTGTTAATTATACCTCTTAATTATACACCTGTTAACTATACACCCGCTAGTTATACACCTGTTTATATTTTATTAAGCACAAAAACAAAAGTCTATACTCACCTTGGTCAAAGATGCTCTTGTACCTGACGGCGCAAGCTTGGAAGAAGAAGAGCTTTGGCTTCATAAGCAACCAATCAATTTTGGTGATGGGATCAATTAGTTCCCCCCGCCGGTGAATTTTCCCATCAATCACGTTCACGTAGGTCTTGCTGCCATGACTCATGACCCACACCACCAAGCTGAGAAGTGCAGAGTGTGTCAGGGAGTTGGTGGAGGCGTCATGGACGGTGTGTGACTACGTGCTGCGATAACAACATTTGTAATTTTTGTATAATATAAATTAATAAATTAAGATAAAGTAAGGTAAGGTCATTATAAGGGGAAGGTGATAAGCCTTTATGACTTTCCAGCACTTGCAAGGGATATGAGGAATTAGTGAATTATCAGTAGAAAGCGTCAAGCCATTACGACTATATAGCACTGGGAAGGGGTCAGGATAAGGATTTAGGATGAGACGGGGGGAAGGAATGGTGCCCAATCACTTGGACGGTCGGGGATTGAACGCCGACCTGCATGAAGCGAGACCGTCGCTCTACCGTCCAGCCCAAGTGGTTGGGCCTGGGATATGAGGAGCAGGAGCTGGGATGTGAAAACAAGGAGCCAGACAGAAAGCCTCTACTGGCTTCGTTACCTGTCGTAGAACTGGTTCCTGGATTCCCTCAGTTCGTCGATAACACGCAATACTCTCTCCCTGGTCGGGTCGGTCTCCACGACAACATCGTACTTGAAGACGTTCTCAAATAATTCTTTGACGTTCCTCTGGTCGTGTTGAGCACCGTCTCTGTCCATCTCCACATTCAGGATGATGCAGAGGCCAGGAGGCTTGGAGGCCAAGGGGTACCGGTTGACCTGGTCCAGCAGGTCGTCAATGCGAGGGTCAGAATCCCCTCTCATTTTTTTTATTGAGTCAAAGATGTTGGTGAGGGCGTGTGTATAGAGCCGGTTCAAGTTTTTGTGTCTGATCAATGTGAGAATAAAGTAATAGAATGCTGTGTCTTTCAATCCGGGTGTTGTCTTAAGCTCGCGAGAGTCTACCGGGAGGTCCAAATGTTCTTTTACTGTAGCGAAGTCATCTTCTTTGCCCTCCCGGCGCAGGAGCTCGTATATCAGGCATACTTCCTCCTCCTGTAACTTGTCACAAAGCTGCATGATCACTTTATTCTCGGAGTAAACGAAATATTTTTTCTTCCGGTGTGTTCCATCTCTCACGTCGTTGACAGGAAGTTCGTTGGAATTGATGATGGTCTCCGAGGCCATGCTGATGTCTGGCGGGACCGGGTACCCAAACATGGTCAATATCTCCACGAACTGGAGAATACTAACCTCATCCTCGCTAAGCTGTTGGGCCCGCCTGGTGAAGTCGAGCATCAGGCTGATGTATTTAACAATAGTTAACAGAAACTTGATACTTAGGTCCATACAATATTTCTTGAACTGCTCTCGTAGTTCCGAGACGTCCTTCTTCTCTAAGGCTCTCTGTGAAGGGGAGGGAGAAATAAATTATTTATAAAATGGAAACATTATTTAATTGCTGGGACAATAGCGAAGACAAAGTATATTAGCTGTTATTTTTATAGGGGTCCCACTTCTGGTGCAATTGTAGGGACCCATAGCCTCGGAGAAGAGAATAAATGGAATTCAGAGAACACGTGCTGGTTCTTTCTGAAGACTTGAGTATATTCTTCTACCACCCCAATTTTATATTATATTAGTAAATATTTCATTAATTGATATTTTTCTATTTTATATGAAAGTTCTAAAACAACTGTATTTACAATCTTAAATAGGAATTGTACTTAAAATATGATAAATATGAGAAAATAATGAACTCATACTGTGAGATCGATCCCCGCATGTCTGAACTCCCCAAACACACACACTTTCACTACTCGCGGAGTCCAGGGACTCGGGATCGATCCACACGGCTTCACAATTTTCTCAAAGACATATCACGTTCTTGTGATATCATGGCATATATATATATATATATATATATATATATATATATATATATATATATATATATATATATATATATATATATATATATATATATATATATATATTATTAAATATGACCGAAAAAGTAAGATTAATAATTCTAACACGAATTTTCTCAATCTTTCGTACATTTCTTTTCACTGTTGGAGGTAAATCAAAAATCAATTCTCCAAAATTCATTTTTATTTCTAGTCTGACGCGACACGAGCGCGTTTCGTAAAACTTATTACATTTTCAAAGACTTTAGTTTACAAATACACAACTGAATAGAACTTACGCATCTCCGATTTTATATCTACATTTGAGAGAGGTGGCATTAATAGGGTATTAATTGAATCAACGCAAGACAGAACACGAAACAATGGGTATTGAATAGAAGTGATTGTAGAAAGCCTATTGGTCCATATTTCTTGATGCTTCTATATTGGAGCGGAGTCTTGAGGTGGGTAGAATATAGTTGTGCATTAATTGGCTGTTGATTGCTGGTGTTGACTTCTTGATGTGTAGTGCCTCGCAAACGTCAAGCCGCCTGCTATCGCTGTATCTATCGATGATTTCTGTGTTGTTTACTAGGATTTCTCTGGCGATGGTTTGGTTGTGGGAAGAGATTATATGTTCCTTAATGGAGCCCTGTTGCTTATGCATCGTTAAACGCCTAGAAAGAGATGTTGTTGTCTTGCCTATATACTGGTTTTTTTGGAGCTTACAGTCCCCAAGAGGGCATTTGAAGGCATAGACGACGTTAGTCTATTTTAAAGCGTTCTGTTTTGTGTCTGAAGAGTTTCTCATGAGTAGGCTGGCCGTTTTTCTGGTTTTATAGTAAATTGTCAGTTGTATCTTCTGATTTTTGTCTGTAGGGATAACGTTTCTATTAACAATATCTTTCAGGACCCTTTCCTCCGTTTTATGAGCTGTGGAAAAGAAGTTCCTGTAAAATAGTCTAATAGGGGGTATAGGTGTTGTGTTAGTTGTCTCTTCAGAGGTTGCATGGCGTTTCACTTTCCTTCTTATGATGTCTTCCACGAAACCATTGGAGAAGCCGTTGTTGACTAGGACCTGCCTTACCCTACAGAGTTCTTCGTCGACTTGCTTCCATTCTGAGCTGTGGCTGAGAGCACGGTCGACATATGCGTTAACAACACTCCTCTTGTACTTGTCTGGGCAGTCGCTGTTGGCATTTAGGCACATTCCTATGTTCGTTTCCTTAGTGTAGACTGCAGTGTGGAAACCTCCGCTCTTTTCCATGACTGTTACATCTAGAAAGGGCAGCTTCCCATCCTTTTCCATCTCGTAAGTGAAACGCAGCACGGAACTCTGCTCAAATGCCTCCTTCAGCTCCTGCAGATGTCTGACATCAGGTACCTGCAGTATATGGCCGGTTTCAAGTCCATGTCGACTAAGACTTTTTTCTCGATGGCAAATAAAAGTCTTAGTCGACATGAATTTACTTATCACGAAATATTCATGAATTAAGTAATTCTTAAAGTTCCTATATAAATACTATTTTAATAATTAAAAATTTTAAGTTTTTTTTAATTATATGCAAAACAATACATTATATATATAAACAATACAAAAAATATAAGTTTTTTTATTTCAAACAATAATAATTTAGTTTAGTTCATTTATTATGCACCCGATACCCATCTTGGGAGCGGTAGTGGAAAGGGTTGCAGAGGCACATAATGGGCTCAGGGACTGAACCCCACAATTCATTTAGCTAAGCAAGTTACAATCTTGATGAGCTAGTTACAAAATTCAGTATAAGACCGTCACATCATCAATGGGTTCGAGAACGACCACAAATACAGTTTCTATATTAAGCAACTGACATATGTGGAGAGCTAGTGTCACAATTGATATGTTTGTCCTGCACACCGCCCCCCATCCAGTGGGTAGCGGTGGATAGCTTACAATCACTTAGTTACTACCTCCAGTTAGCAAACTGGTGATATTTGGCTAAATATTCTGGTAGCAGATAATTTTGAATGAAATATTTACACATCGTTGGAACATTGGTTATAGAACAAATAAAAACATTTCTTTTGCATTGTGAGTTCTTGCATGTATACTGGCATGAGAACACAGAGTCTTCCACGCATTGAGTGCTCGTCAGCCTGCATTGAATAATTTGACGCTAAAACTTAAAAAATTAAGCAAACCTTATTAATGAGGTTAATTAGTGTGTTATATTTACGGGAAGAGAGAGTTAGCATCACGTGTCAAGAGGAATAACTGATTCTTAACGAGAAGTTATTATCACTGTTTTGACCATCAGGACAATTCTTTCTGTTTGTGAATAACAAAGCAAGTCTTCTATATGGTTCTTCCTAACAGATAACGTCCTCATAGTTTTTTTTATTAAGATTTAAAAGCCTTATTTGAGTGAACTATTGAAATTATTACAGTTGTGGCTGGAGTGAACATTTGTTCACCAAATGAAAACGTCATTATTTACAATTCGAACGGTGACTCTTACATTGAAGAGCAAATAACATTAAAATGATGACTAATACGGAACATAATGCAAGTACATTCCAAATTTCACATGGATATCTGAGAACATATTATAATATATACTGCATATATAAAAATATATACAACAGAGATATGAGATGCTTTTTCACCTCCACATGGTTTTAAACCCATAGAAATTAGTACCTGCCCAAGTCCTAAATGTCAAAACTCTGTTGTGTTTCAAAATATACCTGGAGAGATCATCATGGCAAAAGAAGGGACCTTCGACAAGCCGTCGGCTTCCTGTCCTCGTCGAGGCCACAAGAGTTAGCAGCTATCAGGAAATCAGATAACAAAAAAAAGGCAATTAAATATATATTTTACAATTGAAGGCCATATTATTGTGTTAAAAAAAATTATGTATTATTATACGATTTTATTAATATAATGTATTAATTCACATATTGCTTAAAGAAAATTAAATTTTTTAATGAATAAAATAGTATTAATATAGAAACTTCAAGAATTATTTATTGTATAAATATTTTCAATTAAGTAAAACATTCATAATCATATGTTTCTCTATATGCCTTGGTTATTCCTACATACATTATATTTTTGAAGCACTTAGGTGCTAAAATCCTTAGTAAATATGTTTATATATTTTCATAGTAGGTTTGGCTTTGATAACTAATATCAGTGCTGAGCCTACTGTTAACGGTAGTTACACAGCATCAACATTATATGAGGTAGTGTAGCTATCAGGGCCCAGATTCACGAAGCAGTTACGCAAGTACTTACGAACGTGTACATCTTTCCTCAATCTTTGACGCCTTTGGTTACATTTATTAAACAGTTAACAAACATGAAAACTTCCCATTCAACTGTTGTTATTGTTATAAACAGCCTCCTGGTGCTTCGGAGCTCATTAACTGTTTAATAATTGTAAACAAAGCCGCCAAAGATGTACAGGTACATCTTGTGCTTGCGTAATAAGTTCGTGAATCCGGCCCCAGACCTGTTATCATCGATAACACACTCGCCCCGTCTCTTACCAGCAATTTGGTGGCCTTGGTTCGAATCCTGGACTGGGCGTCTAACCTATCCTAACGTAACCTAAGCTTGCTTAACATAATTTAGTAATTCATGTCCTAATATAATAATAATAGCAAGAAATAACCAAATTGAAAAGAAATATATGAAAAAAGATGAAAATCGTTCTGTTTGCAGGCGATGAGTCACAATAACGTGGCTAAAGTATGATCACCAGACCACACACTAGAAGGTGAAGGGACGACGACGTTTCGGTCCGTCCTGGACCATTCTCAAGTCGATTGTGAATGGTCCAGGACGGATCGAAACGTCGTCTTCCCTTCACATTCTAGTGTGTGGTCTGGTCATCATCGTTCTGTTTGTTTGGCAAATCGGGTCTTTGCTGGTCCAAGTAATGTTGTCCTGCTATTACGAGCGACACACACACACAGTGGACGTCTGGACACACGCCCCGGGTCCGCCGGGTCACGTGAAGGGATTGTACCCTCTTGGTCTCGATACTGCCATCAGGCATGTGCTTATTTAACGGTCCGGATTGTGGCGTCTTCGGCCTGGGGGACAGTCAATGTGTGGCTTGTCTGGGAGTTGTTGGGCTCCTGGTGGGCCCATGGGGCGTGGTGGGCTCCTGGTGGGACCTCGGGAAGTGGTGGGCTCCTGGTAAAACGAAGGGACAGTGGCCCTTGATTGGAAAGATCCAAATGTTACCCCTTTCCTCCCCCCCCCCCAAAAAAAAAAAGCAGAAAGAGCTCAGCAGGAAACTTCCAGCCGATCAGCTTGACATCACACATCTGCAAGCTCATGGGGAGAATCCTCAGGAAGGGAATCATTCACTATCTTTCAGTGAACAATCTTGTACAATCGTCACAACATGGGTTTGTTGAAAACAGATCCTGCCTTACAAACCTGCTCTTATTTGTGGAAACGATATCCAGCTACTCAGACAAAAGCCTTCCGGTGGATGTAATAAACATGGATTTTGTTAAAGCATTTAATGAGGTACCACATGAAAGACTGGCAAGGAAATTACAGGCCCATGGAATAAATGGTCAAATATTAGAGTGGATAAAACAATGGTTGAAGGGAAGAAAACAAAGGGTCGTGCTGAATGGAAACGAATCTGAGTGGAGGAATGTGGTAAGTGGGCTGCCTCAAGGGTCCATTCTGGGACCAACTCTTTTTTGACCAGACCACACATTAGAAGGTGAAGGAACGACGACGTTTTGGTCCGTCCTGAACCATTCTCAAATCGATTGTGAGAATGGTTTCTCATTCTCACAATCGACTTTAAAATGGTCCAGGACGGACCAAAACGTCGTCGTCCCTTCACCTTCTAGTGTGGGATCTGGTCAAACTACTTCAGCCACGTTATTGTGACTTATCGCCTGCACAAACTCTTTTTTTTTGTCATATATATTAAAGACAGATGAGAATATTACAAAGCACATCATCCAATTTGCAGATGACAAAGATTTATGAAAAAGTAGGAAATTTTAATGATACAAAAGTGCTAAGTCATCTTTCGTATCAGGAACGGTTGAGGGCCACAGGGCTATCAACACTGCAAATCAGGCATGGCAGGGCGGATCTTTATTTATTTATATATTTATAGAAGAGTTGTTACATGGTTGTAAAGCCACTAGCACACATAGCGTTTCAAGTTTCTAATCATAATTTTCCCCTGAAAACGATCCGCCAAATCGTTTACCAACCAAGTACCTAATCACTGCTGGGTCAACAGAGGCTGCATTTAAGGATTGGCGCCCAGTCAATCCTCCCAGGCCAAGACACTCGCGAAACGCAAGGCAAGCGTGTTTCCACTTCGCCACGGGGACTGCCTAAAGTTATCATCTCAGTGAAACATTTAAAATACTAAAAAGTTAGAGAATGTTCATCCGGATATTTATTCAGAAGATCAGATGTAACACAAACAAGGAGCAACGGTATCAAGCTCAACAAGCCACAGAGTGGGGCCCACCAGGATCCCATCATGCCCCGAGGGCACACCAGGAGCCCACCACGCCCCGAGGGCACACCAGGAGCCCACCACGCCCCGAGGGCACACCAGGAACCCACCACGCCCCAAGGGCACACCAGGAGCCCACCATGCCTCGAGGGCACACCAGGAGCCCACCAACTCCCACAGGTACCTACCTGTGGACGAGTCAATCGGGATGATAGCCGACAGAGTGTATCGTGATCCAGCCTGTACTCCTCTTGACATACCAGAAAATATCCTAAGGAAACTACTCCAAGCTTGTACTAAAGAGGCACCCTTCTTGAGCCCGGATGGGCACATGTATAAGCAAGTAGATAGGGTCGCCATGGGTTCTCCCCTAGGTGTCCTGTTTGCGAACTTCTACATGGGTACCATCGAGCAAAAAGTCTTAGTCGACATGAACTTGAAACCGGCCATATACTGCAGGTATGTTGACGACATTTTTACACAGGTACCTGATGTCAGACATCTGCAGGAGCTGAAGGAGGCATTTGAGCAGAGTTCCGTGCTGCGTTTCACTTACGAGATGGAAAAGGATGGGAAGCTGCCCTTTCTAGATGTAACAGTCATGGAAAAGAGCGGAGGTTTCCACACTGCAGTCTACACTAAGGAAACGAACACAGGAATGTGCCTAAATGCCAACAGCGACTGCCCAGACAGGTACAAGAGGAGTGTTGTTAACGCTTATGTCGACCGTGCTCTCAGCCACAGCTCGGAATGGAAGCAAGTCGACGAAGAACTCTGTAGGGTAAGGCAGGTCCTAGTCAACAACGGCTTCTCCAATGGTTTCATCGAAGACATCATAAGAAGGAAAGTGAAACGCCATGCAACCTCTGAAGAGACAACTAACACAACACCTATACCCCCTATTAGACTATTTTACAGGAACTTCTTTTCCACAGCTCATAAAACGGAGGAAAGGGTCCTGAAAGATATTGTTAATAGAAACGTTATCCCTACAGACAAAAATCAGAGGATACAACTGACGATTTACTATAAAACCAGAAGAACGGCCAGCCTACTCATGAGAAACTCTCCAGACACAAAGCAGAACGCTTTAAAGGAGACCAACGTCGTCTATGCCTTCAAATGCCCTCTTGGGGACTGTAAGCTCCAAAAAACCCAGTATATAGGCAAGACAACATCTTTTTCTAGGCGTTTAACGATGCATAAACAACAGGGCTCCATTAAGGAACATATAATCTCTTCCCACAACCAAACCATCGCCAGAGAAATCCTAGTAAACAACACAGAAATCATCGATAGATACAGCGATAGCAGGCGGCTTGACGTTTGCGAGGCACTACACATTAAGAAGTCAACACCAGCAATCAACAGCCAATTAATGCACAACTATATTCTACCCACCTCAAGACTCCGCTCCAATATAGAAGCATCAAGAAATACGGACCAATAGGCTTTCTGCAATCACTTCCATTCAATACCCATTGTTTCGTGTTCTGTCTTGTGTTGATGAACTTAATACCCTATTAAATACCACCTCACCCCATCCACCTCACTCAAAATGTAGATATAAACAAATCGACGATGTGTAAGTTCTATTCAGTTGTGTATGTGTTAACTAAAGTCTTTGAAAATGTAATAAGTTTTACGAAACGCGCTCAAGTGTCGCGTCAGACTAGAAATAAAAATGAATTTTGGAGAATTCATTTTTGAATTACCACCAACAGTGAAAAGAATCGTACGAAAGATCGAGAAAATTCGTGTTAGAATTATTAATCTTACTTTTTCGGTCATATTTAATAATATATGTCTACAGGAAAGACTGCTACCAAAATATACCAATATATATATATATATATATATATATATATATATATATATATATATATATATATATATATATATATATATATATATATATATATATATATATATATATATATATATATATATATATATTTCGTCCTATCGCATACGACCAGATGAGTGTAACTCGCCTTGAAAGCAATGACAGTGGTGACCTTGGGCTCCTTATCCTGGTTGTTGGTATCGTCAAGCTGCGCCACCTGAATAAAAAACACCACTATATATGTCTACTGGCTGGAAGAACATCTTATCTTAGTCTATTGCGCTCTCCATAACGAAAGGAGTGGGTTTACGTTTAAGGATTGTCTGGTGACCTTTCTTAGGATTGCCTATTGACCTCTCTGGGTTGTGTGATGAGTCTTCCTTTACCACCTGCCTGGGGCTTCCTAGTGATGACCTCTCTCACCACCTACCTTGCTCGGGTTGGTACAGAGGAAGAGGATCTTGGGCAGGTCTTCATCTCTGACCAGTTCGTAGACCTCCTTAGACGTGTTACTGAGGACGTGTGGTTGGTCACCTGTCGAGGACAAAGAGTTGTTTGTGTTACTCTCCTCGACTCAATAAATAATTTATATCACGCCTGTAACGCTTTATGATAATTGTAAGGCGATAATATATATTTGTACAATCATTGAACAAATTTTCACAATAATTTATCAATATTTGTACAATCACTAATCATAAAAGATTTTGCATTTAGACTCTGCAACATCTTATAATATGTTTTTTTTTCAGTTTGATCTGCAAGATGTGCTAAACTAACTCTTCAGGTGAAAAAAAATAATATTTAAGATTTATGTCCTTAATTTTTCTTCCAAAAACGAACCACTGGCTGTGGCCTGATTTCCAAATCACACATGATGAATAACCCAGGCGTTGTTTAAATGATGAATAAAGGACAGCTATATATTCCATTATATGAATAAAGGACAGCTATATATTCCATTATATGAATAAAGGACAGCTATAGGCCTATAAGCTCACGATAGGCAGCACCAGTTTATGCTTAACCCAACCCGTGCCAACCAAAGAATGGCCAAGATTACAAGTTTATCGTACTGATAAAACTTTGAATCACTGATTATTTTCAGCGGTAAACCGGACATAGACACGTATTAAGTAATGTTATCTAAAGCATAGAGTAACTTGAGCCTGACTTAGCACCACAGATCTCTCACCAACTTAATCTAGTTTGGTTTGGTGTTCAGGCCATTGAACCTTTGGAGGCCACCTTTGGAGGCCACCTTTGGAGGCCACCACAAGTCCTTACTAACCAACCAGAAAGAATAATTTGTATCTAAATATAGTTCAAGACTAGAGTAAACCAAAAAAAAATACTTCTGGCTCAACCCAGGATGCCATCCACAACAGTTGCCTAACTCCCGGATATTTATTTTACCAACCGTGTCTGTCCTGGTCCCGAGGATCGGACCCGAGTCTCTTGATATCGAGCTGAGAATGTAGACCATTTCTCTACAAAATTTTGAAACTGTCGGTATTAGTCAGAACTTTCAACAATAAGTACGAGCTGTAGACATTTCGTTTAAGAAAGGATCTAAGGATAGAATCGTACGGATACAGGGTTGTGGAATGTGCATGAGAGGACGGGGCTGTTGGGTAATATTATTGAGACAATTTAACAGGTTCTATCTAAGGATAGAATCGTACGGATACAGAGTTGTGGAATGTGCATGAGAGGACGGGGCTGTTGGGAAATATTATTGAGACAATTTAACAGGTTCCAAGAATAAAATTGAAATGGGATGTAGGTGAGAGGGGGCCGGACTCAACATGTACAAGGGTGAGAGGAGTGGGTGGATTTATAAATAAATAAATAATAAATAAATAAATGTTTATTTAGGTAAGGTACATACATACAAGAGATTTTACAAAGTTTGTTGGATTAATAGATAGAGCTAGTACATACAATACCTAAAGCCACTATTACGCAAAGCGTTTCGGGCAGGAAAAACATTAATGACTAAAGAATAAATTCCCCTTGACCTACCGAGTATGGACCCATACACTTGCTGCAATGTTCCTTAATTATTACTACTGAAGTGTATTTGTCATTTACCTGAAGGAGAAGGTGAGGCGGCCATGATGGTGGCTCAGAGTGCATACTGGAGCCTCAACCTCTACAGTCTGTGGCACTTTGCAATCTTATCTTCGCCAAGATACATGTTATCGAATCATAAAAAATGACAATCAGCGAACGTATTGTATATTTAACTCAGTGGGAGGAAGGTAGGATTTCCGTTGCTGCCTGTTCCAACCCTCTCTCTCTACCTACCTATTGTCCCCTTCCTTCACCTACCCATCCCTACCCTCCTCTCTACCCATTTCTACCCTATATTCTACCCCATTCCTATTTCTCTCCACCCTACTGACCGCCAGATTTAAAATAATCAATTTTTTTAACAAAAATACTTGATGGGAAAAAAAGGAAACCTAATTTTGGTGTTATTCATAAAAGGTCAAATTGGGCAGGAAATTGCTTTTGACACACCGGGGAATTAACTGTTGGACGATACCAGAAACCTGATTGAATATGGGGGATGAGAATATATATATATATCAATATCTATACTATAAAAGACAATGTATTTTTTTTTACTATGTTCGCTTGTCTGTATAAAGTTGGAGGCCAGACGCCAGGAGCTAACCTCCCGCAAATTTGCAGGGGGAATGGTCTAGGGTACGGGACGAACATAGGCTAGTCAGAGTCGCCAGGATTCAAGAGGGAACAGCGTGCCAGAGCCACATTGTGACCGCAATTTGTGGCACTGTCCGCCCGCTACACCAATAAAAACTATTTTGAAAATTAAATTTCAAAAATATTTTTAGTACAGAGATATGCACCATTATGAGGAGGGGAAAATGAGAGGGAAGAGAGGGGAGTGGGCGAGAAAAGGGTAAAGAGGAGGGAAATGGGAAGGGGACGGAAGATTAACTGTCCCGGGCACCGCCGGGAATCCCTCCTGCTATATAAATATGTCTGTCAGTTTCTCTGACAGATGGAATGTCTGTTTTCTCAATTTGAGAGGACTTGATGATGGGGAGAAAAGGGAAGAAATGGGAGAGTATGGGTAAAGGGTGGATAGGAAACATGAGAGGTAAGGGGAGAGGAAAAGGTGAGAGTATAAAGGGGAAAGAGGAGGGGAAGTGGGAAGGGAGAGAGAGAGAGAGAGAGAGAGAGAGAGAGAGAGAGAGAGAGAGAGAGAGAGAGAGAGAGAGAGAGAGAGAGAGAGAGAGAGAGGGAGGGAGGGAGGGGGGGGGGGGTCAGAAGAGGCAGTGCAGGGGATAGGGGAAGGAACAGGTCGTGTGTAGTGAAAATGCAACCTGTACTCAGGCTAGGCTCGTTAAAGCGGAAGCATTCTCACCAAGACCCATTCATTAGTTTTAACACACTGGGTATTAAAAATAGGTTTATTCTCATGTAAGGTTATATTATTATATATTAAAGTTCTATGTATAGTTAGGCGTAGATCAGTTGTTTAGGTTCTGTTGGCAATTATTTGTATTTGAAGTACGTGGGTGAAGCATTTACACCAACCTGTCCTCAGACCAAGTCTATTCCATCCAGCGGACGACCCCAAAGTCGCATTCATAAATTGTAACATGCTGTTCATTCAAAACAGGAATTTTCTCAAATAAATTAATATTATTTTACAATACCATATTTTGCATATTTAGGCACTGGTTAGGTTAGGTGTTTAGGTTCTGTTGATGATTATTTGTATTTGTAGTACGTGGATGAAGCATTTACAGCGTTGTGGTTCGAACAAAATTCGTCAGTGAAGCACTTGTTCCGGAAGTGTTCGAACACTTGCTCCGGAAGTGTTCGAACGTCATCAGTCGTGTATAAACCGTTTTTTCATTCATAAACAGGGGGGGGGGGAGGGTTGGCCGGTGCATGCAAAGACCCAATGACTTAACTTTGGGTCTTTGTTAAGAGAACCAGCTGTTTACGGAGGTGTGATTCGAACAGAGGACGTCATTGAAGCACTGTTTTAGAAATGTTCGAACGTCATCAGTTGGAGTCGTGTGTAAACCGTTTTTCATTCATAAACAGGTGGTTTACGGCTAGATTAACGAGCATTTGACAATTGTTGATGAGGACGGGCTGTGAAAATGGCACCTGGTTGAATAATTAATGAGGCTGGGAGTCGAGCATAGGAACTAAGCGAAGCGGTGTTAGAGAACAATTTGAACGTAATCAGTTGTAAGTCACGAGTAATGAGTTTTTCATTCACAAACGAATTTTGGCGGCTGGAATAATGAGCATTCGGCTAATGTTTGGATATCTGCTTTGTTGGGAGGATGAACAGAAAAATTTAGAGTGAGGTTTTGTCATAGTTCCACGAGGCTTCGAAGCTTCGAAACAAACGGCCATTTTTGTTTTTAGGAGAGAAGGCGCCCTGCTGCTAGATCTGTTTCACTTCGTCTCATGTGTCACACAGATGAACATCAAAACTTATTTACACTAGTGTGTCGTAGTGCATTTAGTACCGAGTTTTGAAAGATGGATTACCACTGTCAACAGAGGAATGGATCCTCCATGAGATCATTTTATTTGAGCCGTAACGCCTCAGCATTTGTCGAAGCCGTCGTCAAACCTCAAGGTCAGTTAATTGCAGGTTTCAGGGCTGTTGCTCCCAACACTGTGGTCTATACAGACAGGCCCAAGAGTAGTGTGCTATCGGAAGACCAAACCTGTTACCCTGGGGTATATAGGCCAACTGGCGAGGTCCCCCTAATCAAAACTACGAGCTTGCTAAACTACCTCATTGGTGCATTGACAATGTTTTTAAATGACACGACAGAACAACTTCCAGTATATGAATATCTGTAGTTTTAATCTCATCATTTGTACTCGCGGATCGCAGCACCGGGATCTTGGGGTTTGTAGTTCTAAGTTTATTTTTTAGATGACTATACTGGCCTAATGTATGTGGCTGAGTCCTGGGGAGTGTGTATGTGTGTTAGGGGAGATGGGGAGGGAGTGTGTGTGTGTTAGGAGAGATGGGGAGGGTGTGTGTGTATGTGTGTTAGGGGGAGATGGGGAGGGAGTGTATGTGTGTTAGGAGAGATGGGGAGGGTGTGTGTGTGTTAGGGGGAGATGGGGAGGGTGTGTGTGTGTTAGGGGAGATGGGGAGGGTGTATATGTGTGTGTTAGGGGAGATGGGGAGGGTGTGTGTTTGTGTTAGGAGAGATGGGGAGGGTGTATATGTGTGTTAGGGGAGATGGGGAGAGTATATGTGTGGTGGGTGATGGGGAGGGGTGTGTGGAGGGGAGATGGGAAGACTGTGAAACCAGACCAGTAAGGGGTGTGCAGGAGTCGTGTGGACACAGGGTCGACCCGGGCACCGCCGTATACCCTATCAACTATTATCATTGACTACGACAGAAAGGGTGAGACCAATGACTCCAGCATGTATCTTCTCTGTATCTCTAATGGTCTTCACTTGAGAAGGAAGTTGATAAATTAACTCTCTAAAGGTGTTAATTTATACAGTTCTTGTTGACCAGACCACACACTAGAAGTTGAAGGGACGACGACGTTTCGGTCCGTCCTGGACCATTCTCAAGTCGATTGTCTTGTCGATTGACCATTCTCAAGTCGATTGATTGAAACGTCCTCGTCCCTTCAACTTCCAGTGTGTGGTCTGGTCAACATATTTCAGCGACGTTATTGTGACGACGTTTCGGTCCGTCCTGGACCATTCTCAAGTCGATTGTCTTGTCGATTGACTATTCTCAAGTCGATTGTCTTGTCGATTGACCATTCTCAAGTCGATTGATTGAAACGTCGTCGTCCCTTCAACTTCCAGTGTGTGGTCTGGTCAACATACTTCAGCCACGTTATTGTGACTCATCGCCTGTATACAGTTCTTATTATGGCCTGATAGAGATGCGTTTCACTGACCCTTGTCAGCATTGTCAAAGGCAGAGTAGAAATTAACACAATTTAGCCGCTTTGTTTGTTGTTGTTGTATAAGATTTAGCTACCCAGAACGAAATGTCCACAATTTAGTTGTTGTATTCAGCTACTGGGAACAAAAACACAATTTAGCTGTAGCAACGGAATATATAGCCAAGAATGAGGTGATATAAGGTATTACATGAGCCAATAGGCTCTCTGTATCCTCCTTACTTCCTTATGTTCTTATGACGGCTGAGATAAGTGTGCTGGATCTTCAAGTCTTGGACTTGAAGATGGTAGAATGTATCTAATTGTTAGCTGCCTGTGTATAGTGGGTTGAATTTGATACTTTATCGAAAAAAAAATTGTATACAGTAATCCGGGGTTGAAATTTAGAAGAGAAATGTTGGGGTGAGCTGCAGCCTGAGTGACCGGTGAGCCTAAATGTAACATACGAAGAGAGTAAAAACCATTCTTTCATCCATTTACTAGCTGGTTGGTTCGGGTCCAGTGGCCAGCCCACCCACTTTTCCCTCTCTCTCTCTCTCTCTCTCTCTCTCTCTCTCTCTCTCTCTCTCTCTCTCTCTCTCTCTCTCTCTCTCTCTCTCTCTCTCTCTCTCTCTCTCTCTCCTCTTCCCACCCTCCTTCAGAAGGGTTTTCGTATCGAGAGTGACCATCAACCAGCTCCCTCGGCTCCTCGTATCCAGCGGCTCCCCTTAACGAGTATTTAACGAGCTGCTTCGCAAGTCATTGATTGCAATTCGCCCACTGCCCAACACTCAAGAAAATTAACCTGACTTCAAGACCCAGAGGAGGAGGAATGACCCTCACTTTCTTGACTCTCTTGACCTCAGACTCTTAGCCTTTCCTCCTCTACACACATGTACACACATATATATGTACACACATATATTTCCTTGATGTGTATATATATCTAGGAAATCCTGTATTTCTTTGATGTGTTGAAATATGTAAACGTTCGGAATTTTCGTTTCATTTTCCTAGTGGATATTTACACATATATATACCAACCACTTGGGCTGGACGGTAGAGGCGACGGTCTCGCTTCATGCAGGTCGGCGTTCAATTCCCCGACCGTCCAAGTGGTTGGGCACCATTCCTTTCCCCCGGCCCGTCCCAAATCCTAATCCTGACTCCTTCCAAGTGCTATATAGTCGTAATGGTTTGGCGCTTTCTCATGATAGTTCCCTTCCCTTACACATGCACACACATACACACACACCTATACACATATATATACACTCATATATCCACACTTGTCAGGAAATGGAAGTACTACGAGAGGTTTCACAAAAAAATATAATTGTGTCTATATATACAGTATACAATCAAGTATACAATCAAGTATAGTAATTATGAGGAGAAAGAGCTAAGTCAGTATGAACATACAACATACCCAAGGGATGTGAGGACAGGGCGGGATAGGAGCTTAGATAGGTGAATATTGGCGCAACATTAGCTTTTCAATATATATATATATATATATACATATATGCTTTCTCTTTATTTAGTAAAATCAAGTCTGGGGATTACTGGAAGCGCTCAGACTAATGAATGGATTTTGTTACAGCCGAAGTTGATTGGCCGTGTAAGTGTTACCACACACACACACACACACACACACACACACACACACACACACACATACATACATACACATACACACACACATACACGCACACACACACATACATACACATACACACACACACACACACACACACACACACACACACACACACACACATACATACACATACACACACACACATACATACACATACACACACACACACACACATACATACACATACACACACACACACATACATACACATACACACACACACACACACACACACACACACACACACACACACACACACACACACACACACACACACACACACACACACACACACACACATACATACACATACACGCACACACAGCACTCGGGTGTCGCAAGTGGTAAAGTTTCTTTCAATCTAATGCCTCTGTTCACCTATCAGTAAATATACGTACCAGGGAGCTAGACAGCAGCTAGGGGCGTCATCTTGGGAGTGCTCACTTAACAAGAATCTGACTTCAATAGGATTTCAATAGCTTTTTAACAGGCCATCACTTTGTTACAGTAACTTCTCAATCATACAAAGTGTATAGCGAGGAGTGTACCAGCCTGCCACGCAGTACTTTGTTGTACTGCGTGTACTGTTGTACACGCAGTACAAGCAGTTGTACTGCTTGTACTGTACTGCTTAGTGTAAGAATAGCAGTGTCAGGTTTATTTAACAATGTAGGTATGAATGATTTGTTTTAATGCGTATTTGTACATTGTTTATGATGGTCGAGAACTGGTAATTTCTTATCATTCAGTCCACTTCACTTTAGCTCCAGGATACATATTTATTGATAAGTAAACAAATGCACTAGGAGTAGTTAAACGCATCAAAATGTCTCGCCCGGCTCTGGAATCGAACCCGTGTCTAATCGGTTGTAAGCTGACTATGGTAGCCACACGTTACATGCATAACTCATTGGTAGACATGTTATCTATAGTGTTATATAAAACATATCTAATGCCAATGACGGTAAGATCCAGTGCCTTAACCCTTAGACTGCTAACAACCCTTAATAGCATTAGACCAAATGGTTGATGGACATATTTGATATATGATTTAATAAGTATGTTAGATTATATATATATGGATAAGTCGACTCCAACAGTACTGTGGAACATCTCTGAACTATGCATAGTTCACGTTACAGTGAGTAATAATAATAATAATAATAATTTTTATTTAGGTAAAGGTACATACATAAAGAGATTTTACAAAGTTTGTTGGCTTTATAGATAGAGCTAGTACATACAATGCCTAAAGCCACTATTACGCAAAGCGTTTCGGGCAGGACGCAAAGCGTTTCGGGCAGGACGCAAAGCGTTTCGGGCAGGACGCAAAGCGTTTCGGGCAGGACGCAAAGCGTTTCGGGCAGGACGCAAAGCGTTTCGGGCAGGACGCAAAGCATTTCGGGCAGTAAACGGCTGTGATAAGTGTCCTGGATCTTCAAGTCTTGGACTTGAAGATGGTAGAATGTATCTGATTGTTAGCTGCCTGTGTATAGTGGGTTGAACAAATCTGAGTTCTGAGTCTGAGTGAACTGAGAATCTGAGAAATGAGAGACTGAGAATCAAATCTGAGAAATGAGTGAACAAATCTGATTTGCCCTCTAAAATTATGTTGACCCTCAGTTATAAAGTTTCTCACCGAATGTTCAGTAGTGATCCTCATAATTATTTTATTAATTTGCATATAATGTGAGTCAGTCTGGAGCCATTTATGGTACTCTGTGCGGCATTCAAAAACAATTTAAATTATAGAAACCTGATTAGTGGTTTGCAGTCTCCGTGGTGTAGTGGTAAGACACTCGCCTGGCGTTCCGCGAGCGCTATGTCATGGGTTCGTATCCTGGCCGGGGAGGATTTACTGGGCGCAATTCCTTAACTGTAGCCTCTGTTTAACGCAACAGTAAAATGTGTACTTGGATGAAAAAACGATTCTTCGCGGCAGGGGATCGTATTCCAGGGACCATAGGATTAAGGACTTGCCCGAAACGCTACGCGTACTAGTGGCTGTACAAGAATGTAACAACTCTTGTATATATCTCAAAAAAAAAAAAAAAAAAATTATGTTTATTTTTCACATATTTGAACGTATACAGCGCATAATATGGGAGAGATCTTAATATAAGCCTAACATGTATATATATACACTGGCTGCCTGTCTCCACACATAATGAATTATTATTAAATTATTTCCGCCTCTCATCACCCTTACTGATTACTCTCTACTTTACTGTAGTTTGCCCCACTTAGTGGTTAATAACTTGGATAGCTAGTTTTCTTTTACTACTAAGTCGCTCTCAAAGGAATACATTTTGTGGGGTAACTTATGTTTTCTTCATTGTCATTTTATTTATTTTAATCCTCCACGGGGTTTTCTCCCAAGATAGTGATATCCTAACAGGGAAGGGACCCAAGTGTGCTCGTTGATATCTGTATCTGTACTTAGTATCTCTCTGTCCATCTTGTTACGGAAGCTGTTATATACCTTCTTGTTCCTTACACTGCTTGCTGAATTGTTTTTTTTTTTTTTTTTTTTTTTTTGAGATATATACAAGAGTTGTTACATTCTTGTACAGCCACTAGTACGCGTAGCGTTTCGGGCAGGTCCCTGGAATACGATCCCCTGCCGCGAAGAATTGTTTTTTCATCCAAGTACACATTTTACTGTTGCGTTAAACAGAGGCTACAGTTAAGGAATTGCGCCCAGTAAATCCTCCCCGGCCAGGATACGAACCCATGACATAGCGCTCGCGGAACGCCAGGCGAGTGTCATAAGAACATAAGAACATAAGAACAAAGGTAACTGCAGAAGGCCTATTGGCCCATACGAGGCAGCTCCTATTCTATAACCACCCAATCCCACTCATATACTTGTCCAACCCGTGCTTGAAACAATCGAGGGACCCCACCTCCACAATGTTACGCGGCAATTGGTTCCACAAATCAACAACCCTGTTACTGAACCAGTATTTACCCAAGTCTTTCCTAAATCTAAACTTATCCAATTTATATCCATTGTTTCGTGTTCTGTCCTGTGTTGATACTTTTAATACCCTATTAATATCCCCCCGGTTATGTCCATTCATCCACTTGTAAACCTCTATCATGTCACCCCTAACTCTTCGCCTTTCCAGTGAATGCAACTTAAGCTTTGTTAATCTTTCTTCATATGAAAGATTTCTAATTTGGGGAATTAACTTAGTCATCCTACGCTGGACACGTTCAAGTGAATTTATATCCATTCTATAATATGGCGACCAAAACTGAACTGCATAATCTAAATGGGGCCTAACTAGAGCAAGATATAGCTTGAGAACCACACCAGGTGTCTTGTTACTAACGCTGCGATTAATAAATCCAAGTGTCCGATTTGCCTTATTACGAACATTTATGCATTGATCCTTTTGTTTTAAATTCTTACTAATCATAACTCCCAGATCCCTTTCGCAATCCGACTTCGCAATCACAACACCATCTAGCTCGTATCTTGTAATTCTATCATCATTACCTAACCTCAGAACTTTACATTTATCAGCATTAAACTGCATCTGCCAATCCTTTGACCATTTCAAAACCCTATCTAGATCAACTTGAAGTGATAGTGAGTCCTCCTCCGAATTAATTTCCCTACCGATTTTCGTATCATCGGCAAATTTGCAAATGTTGCTACTCAAACCTGAATCTAAATCATTTATATATATTATAAACAACAGAGGTCCCAGGACAGAGCCTTGAGGCACTCCACTTACAACATTTTCCCACTCTGACTTGATTCCATTTATACTAACTCTCTGTTTCCTTTGGTATAGCCATGCCCTAATCCAGCTTAATATAGCACCCCCAATACCATGAGACTCTATTTTTTTAATCAGTCTTTCATGTGGCACTGTATCAAAAGCTTTGCTAAAGTCAAGGTATACAACATCGCAATCCTTACCACTATCAACTGCCTCAACAATGCTAGAATAAAAAGATAACAAATTTGTTAAACATGAACGGCCATTTATAAAACCATGTTGCGACTCAATTATTAATTTATGTTTTTCAAGATGAAGACGAATTTTATTTGCTATTATAGATTCGAGTAACTTTCCCACAATAGACGTTAGGCTAATTGGTCGATAGTTAGACGCAAGTGATCTATCTCCTTTCTTAAAAACTGGTATCACATTAGCAACTTTCCAAAACTCTGGCACTCTGCCTGACTCTATTGATTTATTAAATATGGTTGACAGTGGGTCACAAAGCTCCTCTTTGCATTCTTTAAGCACCCTAGCAAACACTTCATCCGGCCCTGGGGATTTGTTTGGTTTGAGTTTTACTATTTGTTTAAGAACATCCTCCCTGGTAACTGCTAAACTCGTCAACCTGTCCTCGTCCCCACCCACATAGACTTGTTCGGCTGAAGGCATATTGTTAAGTTCCTCTTTAGTAAATACAGATACAAAATATTTATTAAAAATACTACTCATCTCTTCATCACTATCTGTTATTTGACCTGTCTCAGTTTTTAATGGACCTATCCTTTCCCTAGTCTTAGTACGATATAACTGAAAAAACCCTTTAGGATTTGTCTTTGCTTGCCCTGCTATGCGAACTTCATAGTTTCTTTTTGCTTTCCTTATCTCTTTTTTAACATTTCTAACCAGTTGTACGAATTCCTGTTCTAAAGTGACCTCCCCATTTTTAATCCTTTTGTACCAAGCTCTCTTTTTACCTATAAGGTTCTTCAAATTCTTTGTTATCCACTTTGGGTCATTAGTATACGATCTATTCAATTTGTATGGTATACTACGTTCCTGTGCTTTGTTTAGAATATTCTTAAATAAGTTATATATTGAATCCACATCGAAATCCCCATTTAAGTCACCTATCGCTGGGTTCATGTCTCGCTCCAAGACCGGCCCACACCCCATACCCAAGCCTTTCCAATCAATTTGACCCAAAAAATTTCTTAGGCTATTAAAATCAGCTTTTCGAAAATCTGGCACTTTAACAGAATTTTCTCCTACTGGTCTATTCCATTCTATGCTAAATCTGATTTCTTTGTGATCACTGCTCCCTAGCTAAGGTGTAGTGTCTTACCACTACACCACGGAGATGTTCTGTGGTTGATTGTTCAATAAATCCCTGAACTATATGTTTAATAGATCTCTAACCCTGTCTATGGAGGACGGAAGAAAATGTATATATGTTGGTTAGCATTGCAAATGTCTGGCCACGTCTGTGGGAGATATAAAAAAAACGGGTTGTTGAAGCCCTGGTGGATTCTTCCCTCTCTCGTCGACATCCTTCCTGTGTGGAACAAACGTTTCTGTAGTTCCATACTTCTAGGCTTCATGCTCCATCATATCGTTCGTTGTCCTCTCATCTAGGTCACTTTCTCTTGTCACAGTGAAATCCTTCTGTTCCACCATTTTGCTTCCAGCTTGCATAGAGCGCTGTTTGTCGACATAATTGTATTTGTGCTGCTTTTTCAGCTATGTTTTCATTTCTTGTTTTCATTCTACTCATTATGCTCAATTAGTATTAAGCTTGTCATTTAAGTTTATCATGCCCGAAACGCTTTGCGTAATAGTGGCTTTAGGCATTGTATGTACTAGCTCTACCTATAAGTCAACCAATCTTTGTAAAAATTTATTGTATGTATGTACCTTACCTAAATAAACATTTTATTTTATTTTTTATTTTATTTTATTTTATTTTATTTTATAAGGGGCGACTGTCTTCAACTTTCCAGCTATTTACGCCGTAAATAGCAAATGATTTCACTACAACAGCAATTATCTGGCAGTGAGTGGCTAGATTATAAGATTTTCATTGTTTACACACAATAAAAACAAAATTAAACACGCAACATTTGTAAATGCAGCATATTAGACGACTCTTCTGCTTGGCAATCCCTGAATGGACACCATTGCAATCATGTCTTAGTGACCAACAATGATGTTGATTTATGGAAGAAATTACCGGGTTATATAATAGACGTGGGATCGTCGAATTGTTTCAAGAGTAGGTTAGACATATTTAAGAATGATTTTGGGTGATTATAAATAGGAGCTGCCTCGTCTGGGCCAATAGCAGACGCCTCGTCTGGGCCAATAGCAGACGCCTCGTCTGGGCCAATAGCAGACGCCTCGTCTGGGCCAATAGCAGACGCCTCGTCTGGGCCAATAGCAGGCGCCTCGTCTGGGCCAATAGCAGGCGCCTCGTCTGGGCCAATAAGATCTGATTCGTAAATATAACAAGATAAACGAGTGAAAAAAATCACTGCATTGAACTAATGATGGTCGAGAGGTGGGGCTTAAGAGCAGATGCTCAACCTTGCACGCACAACTGGTGAGTACAAGCGAGTACACACACACACACACACTTTAAACAGTTGAGAGGCGGGACCGAAGAGCCGAAGCGCAACCTCAGAATGCACAACTAGGTGAGTACATACAAACACGTTGTGTTATTTTCCTGAAACTTTAAGATAATTGTTGAAGCCCAGCAGCGTAGCAGACAGCCAAGTATGAGGTGAGGGTATACCACTGACAGCGGTCGCTTTATGGAGAAAAAGTATACTTTTCACATTTTGACACATGTGGGTGCCTCACTAGGTTCCCTGGCACACCACCCGTTTGTCGGTTAACAACCAGCTCCTCAATTACTGTCGGAGGGGAGGAGGGTAGTGAACAGTAAAAGAATGGTGCCCAGTCAATCATCCCAGCAGGACTCGAACCTGGAAGTAATCCCTTGCGGGGCGAGTGTGTTCCCACCAGGGACTCGTATGCTATAAAACACACACATCACTTCTGGGTTGGGAATTTAAGGACTTTTCCTGATGTATGTATTCTGCATTTCTGAAATATGTATTTACGCGTAAATGTATCATTTCTGAGGAGACATGTCTGATCCTAATATGTAGAACACGTGTGCGTTGTACTGATTGCCGTTGTTAAAGATTCGCTCCCTGGAACAAAAAGTTCCTGGAGCACGGGCTATGGTGAGCCCGTGGTTGTACTGAGTGTTACCCCGCGTTGTTGGGGAGTCGTGTAGCACCTGAGTGGGTCAGGGAGTCGTGGAGTACACGCTGGTGAGGTCAATAATACCCCCGCGAGGGTCATTACTGATCGCTCGTAAAAGTGGCAAACTAATTCGAGCGAGGGATAAAGAGCTCTCTGCCTGACCACTATTTTAGAAAATCCTCGTGAATAACTCCACTTTACCGAAGACCATAACACAGCCGAATTACAGGTCTGCTACGTGATAAATTAGCCCGCGCGTATCCGAATTTATGTTACAGCCTTAAGGGAGACTACAAAAAATAAGAAAATAATGATATACCACGTAACTTTTACGGTCCATTATGTGTAAAATATGCTGATATCCAAAGTTTTACCCGCACGCGCCTCCATGAGCCGGAGCCGGGCGAGGCCGGGGCGTTTCATAACAAGAACTACAAAAGAGGGACTTTGTTTACATTTGCCGCTGTGGCCATGGCAACCCGGGACGCCTGTCGCCACATCAGATAAGCATTCTGGGTGCTGTAGGGAAGGACAGGGACGCTTCCAAATCACTGAACTGTAAGGGGGATTGGGTTAAATAAGTCAGGATTTTAAATCAACATTTTGTGATCATTTGAATGACTTTGGTGATACTAAGAGGGGCTCATGGCAAACACATACCTCAAACAGGTGCAATAAAGCTATTAGATGAGACATAATCAGTTACATCTTACCTTCAGGTAGTCGTTGTTGTGTAAACACATTTAACTTAACACAGTTGCATACAGATACTGTTGCAGTTTGAAACCAATGGTGACAGTAACTAACATGGACTTCACAACTATTTAACCCCCCCCCCCTAGTCAAACCAAACTACCTCCCAACAACCATTACCACTCCAACTGTCCCATTTCCCCACACTCCTTCATAATCACCCCTGCTATAATTCGCCAATTCCTGTCTGACAACATGCCTCTATTTCTTTCTCCTCTTTGTCCCACTAACCACCACCACTATGTCACAGCCCGGCACCCCCAGGCTCTCCCGTCCAGTCATTCCTCCAGCCATTTCCCTGCCTTCTACACCAGAACCAACCTAGAATCCCAACCCCCAGACTAGGAACTGTCAGTGCAGAAAATAACAACAACGTAGAACCTAAGAAGCTGGAACATAAATGCTGATGACATGTCAAACAAATCAGATGAAGTTAAAGAGTTAATGATACAAATCTCTATGTAATAACAATATTAGAAAATAAAATAATTGATATGGTCACTGTATAGGCCCTGGTCTATACAAATTGCAATAATACTTTTGCAATAAATCATATTATCAATTCTATCAATTACATCAAGTATACTGAGGAGGGTATATTGGAGCGAGTATATTCCAGCTTGAATATACTGGACCTAGTATAGTGAGGCAACAATAATTAAGCACGTATACTAAATGAGTATATTCAGTTAAATATACTGAAACTAATATACCTAGGAAAGCCTAATTAAATAAATATACATAGATAAAAAGTTACATGGACATACTGAATCTCTTTCACGGTGATGAGTATACTGAGAATCTTACATGGAGGCGAGTAGAGTTGAAAACCTTATACTGAGATGAGTATACTGAATATCTTATACCGAGATGAGTATGCTGAATATATTGTAGTGAAATGAGTATAATGAGTCTCCTACACGTAGGCAAGTATACTGTGGAGCATACGTAACTGGCGAATTTATGAATATGTATACTGATATTACTATACTTACACAAGTATACTAATAAAGTATAGCACACTTACTAATGTCAGCATACTCACACGAGTATAGTGAGGTGAGGGTGCTCAAAATAGCCTTCTCGAGTGATTATGCTACGATGAATATACTCAAACAATTATACTGATACAAATATACATTGTGTGTGTATACTTGGTACAAGAGGCAGTCAGCAATCACTTCATCCTACCAAGTAATTGGCCAAAATCTAATTGAGATGGTCGGTGATTGGTCCACTACTCGGATGCTGATAGGTCGACGCGGCGCAACGTGGCCATAGATTGGTCCATTTCCCTGGGTGTTGATTGGTTGATACACGACAGCGTGGCCACTGATTGCTCGCTGATTGGCTGTGCCCTCACTCCTCTCGCCCAATCACTGAATGGCATTATATTTCGCGTACTGATTAGTCTTTGTGGGTTGGCATTTCCCCAAGAGTCGCCGCAAAATTATGGCGAACTGAACACTTGTGAGGAGTCACTGATAAGGGCAGTAAAGGAGCCCAGACAACCGCACTCGTCTCACTACGACAGAAATATACTCTACATATATCCTAATAGTTATCTTTTTCAAACTTTCCTGCTAAGCGTTATCATAGCAATACAATGGGGGGCTATAGCCCAAAGTATTTAGCACACAGGAGGACATGTTAACCAAATGTAAATAATTTTTGGAGTCGACTAGATTGTCTAATTTTCCACTACTCGGAGATATTCCTCTCTCTGTCTCTGTCTCTCTCTCTCTCTCTCTGTCTCTGTCTCTGTCTCTGTCTGTCCTGTCTGTCTGTCTGTCTGTCTGTCTGTCTGTCTGTCTGTCTGTCTGTCTGTCTGTCTGTCTGTCTGTCTCTCTCTCTCTCTCTCTCTCTCTCTCTCTCTCTCTCTCTCTCTCTCTCTCTCTCTCTCTCTCTCTCTCTCTCTCTCTCTCTCTCTCCCTCCCTCCTGAAAATATTGTTATTATCCATGTCACTGTCATTTTGACGGACGGATGCACCATAGTCGTCGAGTCATAATGAAATCGCTTGTTTGTGGGCCATAGTGGTGATATTGTTGGTTGGGGGGCATTATAACCCCACTGGTGACCTACTGCAATATTGGTGTGTGTGTGTGTGTGTGTGTGTGTGTGTGTGTGTGTGTGTGTGTGTGTGTGAGAATGGGTAGCTTCCAAATTCAGCTCGTTCTCCTAAAATGAAAGTACTAATAGTAGCAATTTAGAAAACAGTACCAATATGTGGTGATTGACCACCAGACATTTAACTTTTGTATTATTGAATTTGGACGATCTGGATTTTTTTTTAATCAGTGACAAATATATAAGACCTCTCCTAGCATTCTTAGGTCTAATACTTAAGACATAGTGGGTATTATGTCTAATATCTTAGACATAATACCCACTATCTTGCCTATCTTTACTGGCGGCCCATTACTCTGTACAAGTTGACTCCGGCAAGTAGTTACTGCAAGCACTGTCATTTCAGGAGGATGGCTGTCGGAACTCCAAGTAATTCTATTAGAGCTGCTGGTTGAGACACCTTTAGCTCATCATGGTACAGTGGGTAGTGCGTGTGTCTGGGAGCCCAGAGCCGCAAGACCGATCCCACCCCATGCCGTAATATTGTCTCCTAAAACATTACGGTATTGTGATTTCATTGTGTATGTGTTTACTAGGTTTTCTCCCCTCTCTCCCTCGCCATTCCCTCTCTCACTGTCTCTCTTTATCGTCTCATGTCTATCCCTCTCTCATGTCTCTCTCTCTCTCTCTTCTCCCCTTCCTTTCCTTTGTCCCTCCCTCTCTCCCTTAAGAAGCAAGACCTTAACATTTATACAAAGAAAACATCAATAATTGATGTTTATACACCAAGGAGGAGGAGCCAGATTGGCACTTTACCATGCTGAAGTGCCAATGATTTCCCGATAAACTTGGGAGCGTCTCTCATTGTGCATGCTGCCACCGCAGTTCAGAGATGCTGTGAGACCCATTCTCACATTCATAACTATGCATGGGCTCCTGGGACGTCCGTGCCAGCCTGGATTTTCCGTGGGATGACGTCTGGATATGACATGTGTGTGGCGGTGGATTCCTGCGTGTCGGCGAGTGTGGATCTGAAGGAGGGAGAGCGTTTGAAGGGGTTTGGGAGTATAATAGTGAGAATAGAATAACGATGATGGGTTCACTGTGGCTTGCCTGTTGGCAGATGTCAAGGAGTTTATGTCCACAGTTCGTCTCGTGGTCAGGTTTTGCTGGTGAGAGCCTGATAGGGGAAGCTGTTGGTGTTAGCAGCCTGGTAGATCTATATAGCAATAATAACTCAACAACTAGGCCGAACAGAAGCTTGCTCTATGTATTTTTTTCATTTTGAAAACTCAGGCTTTTGTTTGTTTGAGAGAGAGAGAGAGAGAGAGAGAGAGAGAGAGAGAGAGAGAGAGAGAGAGAGAGAGAGAGAGAGAGAGAGAGGGAGAGTGTGATGATGGGTAAAGTCAGGTTAGAGGACAAGAGACAAAGAAAAAGATCAACACACAGCTCCAGGAAGACCAGAAGCCGAACTCTTCAAAACACAAAAGTATTTGTCCTCGCTGCTCGTCCCTCCCCCCACCACCTCACTGTCATCTACATGCCGAAAATACTGAAAGTTATCCTGTGTGATTATTCGTCCTCTGAGAGCCCCATTAACCGACCCCTTCCCCTGCAACCCCCCCTGCAATCCCCACTACAACCCCTCCTACAATCCCTGCTCTCCAGCCCTCCAAAAAGTCATAAAACGCGCGGACGTCAACCATTTTTCGAAGCTGTGGAGACTGCCCGTGACAGCTGGTATTAATGGTCCTCCTCTTACTCTTAATTAATGGTTCTCTCACCCTTAATTACAGGCCAATGCTGAGGTCAGGGCGCCAGGTGGTCCTAAAGTTCGGCACGACCATTTTAATTGCCTTATCTATTTTTTATAGTTTCTATTGATCTCGTCATTATTTTATTTGAAAACTAATTCCTTTATTTCATGCAATATGTCTACACTATTTTCATCTTTATCTTCTTAATAATGCTTTCCTGAGAAAATATTGAAGCCGTTTAAAAGGATCAAAGCAGCATGTATTGGGTCAGTTGGTATTGTGCGTGGGCATGAGGAGTCCAGACACGAGGGTTCGATCCCATTGTATGCCCTCAGTGTTTCCCTCGTAGATATATCGAGTTGTTGTCCTGTGTCAAGGTTGATAGTTTTGTCCTGTGTCAAAGTTGATAGTTTTGTCCTGTGTCATGGTTGATAGTTTTGTCCTGTGTCAAGGTTGATAGTTTTGTCCTGTGTCAAGGTTAATAGTTTTGTCCTGTGTCAAGGATGATAGTTTTGTCCTGTGTCATGGTTGATAGTTTTGTCCTGTGTCAAGGTTGATAGTTTTGTCCTGTGTCAAGGTTGATAGTTTTGTCCTGTGTCAAGGTTGATAGTTTTGTCCTGTGTCAAGGTTGATAGTTTTGTCCTGTGTCAAGGATGATAGTTTTGTCCTGTGTCAAAGTTGACAGTTTTGTCCTGTGTCAAGGTTGATAGTTTTGTCCTGTGTGTCAAAGTTGATAGTTTTGTCCTGTGTGTCAAGGATGATAGTTTTGTCCTGTGTCAAGGTTGATAGTTTTGTCCTGTGTGTCAAGGTTAATAGTTTTGTCCTGTGTCAAGGTTGATAGTTTTGTCCTGTGTCAAGGTTGATAGTTTTGTCCTGTGTCAAAGTTGATAGTTTTGTCCTGTGTGTCAAGGTTAATAGTTTTGTCCTGTGTCAAGGTTGATAGTTTTGTCCTGTGTCAAGGTTGATAGTTTTGTCCTGTGTCAAGGATGATAGTTTTGTCCTGTGTCATGGTTGATAGTTTTGTCCTGTGTGTCAAGGTTAATAGTTTTGTCCTGTGTCATGGTTGATAGTTTTGTCCTGTGTGTCAAGGTTGATAGTTTTGTCCTGTGTCATGGTTGATAGTTTTGTCCTGTGTCAAGGTTAGTAGTTTTGTCCTGTGTCAAGGATGATAGTTTTGTCCTGTGTCATGGTTGATAGTTTTGTCCTGTGTCAAGGTTGATAGTTTTGTCCTGTGTCAAGGTTGATAGTTTTGTCCTGTGTCAAGGATGATAGTTTTGTCCTGTGTCATGGTTGATAGTTTTGTCCTGTGTCAAGGTTGATAGTTTTGTCCTGTGTCAAGGTTGATAGTTTTGTCCTGTGTCAAGGATGATAGTTTTGTCCTGTGTCAAAGTTGACAGTTTTGTCCTGTGTCAAGGTTGATAGTTTTGTCCTGTGTGTCAAAGTTGATAGTTTTGTCCTGTGTCAAGGTTGATAGTTTTGTCCTGTGTGTCAAGGTTGATAGTTTTGTCCTGTGTCAAGGATGATAGTTTTGTCCTGTGTCATGGTTGATAGTTTTGTCCTGTGTCATGGTTGATAGTTTTGTCCTGTGTCATGGTTGATAGTTTTGTCCTGTGTCAAGGATGATAGTTTTGTCCTGTGTCATGGTTGATAGTTTTGTCCTGTGTCAAGGATGATAGTTTTGTCCTGTGTCATGGTTGATAGTTTTGTCCTGTGTCAAGGATGATAGTTTTGTCCTGTGTCATGGTTGATAGTTTTGTCCTGTGTCAAGGATGATAGTTTTGTCCTGTGTCATGGTTGATAGTTTTGTCCTGTGTCATGGTTGATAGTTTTGTCCTGTGTCATGGTTGATAGTTTTGTCCTGTGTCAAGGATGATAGTTTTGTCCTGTGTCAAGGTTGATAGTTTTGTCCTGTGTCAAGGATGATAGTTTTGTCCTGTGTCAAGGATGATAGTTTTGTCCTGTGTCAAGGATGATAGTTTTGTCCTGTGTCAAGGATGATAGTTTTGTCCTGTGTCAAAGTTGACAGTTTTGTCTAGGATCTGTGGCTAACCTGACGATTCTGTCTTGTGGTTACATTGAGGTTACCTTGAGGTGCTTCCGGGGCTTAGTGTCCCCGCGGCCCGGTCGTCGACCAGACCTCCTGGTTGCTGGACTGATCAACCAGGCTGTTAGACGCGGCTGCTCGCAGCCTGACGTATGAGTCACAGCCTGGTTGATCAGGTACAGGTACTGATTGTGTACATTCGTGTGAACCTGTACAATGAAAGACGACAAAATTAATCCCAGGAGTTAGAAACCTTCTAATAAAGTGATAGATAAATAGAGCCTAATTTACATTCTCCAGAAGGAGGCACAGTAAAAGATGACGTGACTGAAGTACATCAACAGATGGAAGGGTTATGACAAGACTAGTATTAGTGGTTAAATATATCACACAAAGTAGAATACGAAATAATGGATAAAAATTTAGTTCAATTTTATTCAGAAATGTTCCGGGTAAACTTCTTGGGTGAGAGAAAAGGAAGAGGTGAAGGAAGGCCGGCTATAGGGAGCTGGTCGGCCGAGCGGACAGCACGCTGGACTTGTGATCCTGTGGTTCTGGGTTCGATCCCAGGCGCCGGCGAGAAACATTGGGCAGAGTTTCTTTCACCCTATGCCCCTGTTACCTAGCAGTAAAATAGGTACCTGGGTGTTAGTCAGCTGTCACGGGCTGCTTCCTGGGGGTGGAGGCCTGGTCGAGGACCGGGCCGCGGGGACACTAAAGCCCCGAAATCATCTCAAGATATCTCAAGAAGGCCCGTGTGTATAAGCCTGGATATACCTTGGTACGAGCATGAAGCTGAGTATACGTAGATACGTGTATATGATTGAATATACGTAAGTGCGAGAAATATATATATGAGTATATCCTGCGACTGAGACCATCCAACAATCACATGTCTCTTGTGTTAACCAAGTAACTGTGTTGCATGAATCAACAATCGATTAACCTCTCACATGGTGGTGACCTGATAGCTGGATAAGGAACCTCTTCCGTACGCTTATCCTTCAGCTCAATTTCCTGCAATGGTCCTTGATGTGTTCGGGTAGGTCACTATGTCGCATCCTCTGTTGCTGGTTTGAGTTCGATGACACTGGTGTTACAACCCCGTCCACTGGTGGATGTGTTCCAGAGTGATTGATTTATTGCCTATCAATCCTGCAGGGTGGTTCATCTTTACCCTTTAAAAAAAAATACAATTGATTTATTTTTTCACGTAAATCAGAGGCTTCCAACATATACATTTACCAGCTTGCAATTTTTAACCGTTGTTGCAAAGTTTGGCATCAAATAAACAAAATATATAGAAGGTTCCATTCACTTTTATTTCAACAATTAATGTACGATTTTAAGCATTTTCCAGCAATTTATTATTATGAACTTTTATTTAATTTCTTTGAATTATTTTTTATCTATTTTTTAATTAAGAACAGAAACACGGGTATCGAGTTAATTCTGATATATATATATATATATATATATATATATATATATATATATATATATATATATATATATATATATATATATATATATATGGAACTGTAACTATCATAATTTGTCCAAAAGTGACTGACAGAAATAAACTCGTATTGGATACACCAGAATTAATATCCGAATCAATGGCAGGAATTAATTTGACTCTTGCTCTGATACGGGAAAAAATTGGTTGAATAAAGTAATGGAAATATTGGATACCAACAAAAAATAATAATATTAATATTTATGAATATATAAATGAAATAAATTTTAATATGGCAGTTTTGGTCATGACGTGAGCTGTTTACATACAATAATAATAAAGATATATAAGAATATAACCACAATAACGATAATTAGTAAAGATAATGTCTTCTCACAGACATTATAATATAGGATCAAAATCCACAATTGTATATTTGTAAAATTTAGGTAAGGAATTTACACCAAGTCTTTCACACACTCCTGAGTGCTTTATTTCACACACTCAGACCTTGACAAAGCACTCGGGAGAGTGCGAAAGACTTGATGTAAATTCCTTACATAAATCCCACAAATACACAAGTGTAGATTTTTATCCTAACTAACATTACAGGTTCTTACAACAGTAAACTTGAGAGATACATGGAGGGAGAACAGTAGTGTAGTCAGTGAAGGTATACACTGAGAGGTATACCTTGAATCAAGGTGTACCTACACTGAGAGGAATACCTTGCTTCAAGGTATACATTCACATGAGAGTTATCTTTAGTCTTGGATCAAAATATATTTGCTATTTCTTCAGTGAGCTAGTGATCTTGGCCTTAATAACCCACTTCCAGTTGATTGGTCTTAAGTTCAACTCGAGGGATATTTTCTCCGCAAAATGTAGCTCATTTCTCGGTATATATATATATATATATATATATATATATATATATATATATATATATATATATATATATATATATATATATATATATATATATATATATAATATATATATATATATATATATATATATATATATATATATATTAGTATATTTTGGTAGCAGTCTTTCCTGTAGACATATATTATTAAATATGACCGAAAAAGTAAGATTAATAATTCTAACACGAATTTTCTCAATCTTTCGTACATTTCGTTTCACTGTTGGAGGTAAATAAAAAATCAATTCTCCAAAATTCATTTTTATTTCTAGTCTGACGCGACACGAGCGCGTTTCGTAAAACTTATTACATTTTCAAAGACTTTAGTTCACAAATACACAACTGAATAGAACTTACGCATCTCCGATATTAGATGTAGATATAATGTAGATAATGTAATCAAATGTAGATATAATATCGGAGATGCGTAAGTTCTATTCAGTTGTGTATTTGTGAACTAAAGTCTTTGAAAATGTAATAAGTTTTACGAAACGCGCTCGTGTCGCGTCAGACTAGAAATAAAAATGAATTTTGGAGAATTGATTTTTGATTTACCTCCAACAGTGAAACGAAATGTACGAAAGATTGAGAAAATTCGTGTTAGAATTATTAATCTTACTTTTTCGGTCATATTTAATAATATATATATATATATATATATATATATATATATATATATATATATATATATATATATATATATATATACATATATATATAATGACATTTATGTCATTTTCGTTTTCTTTCTTGTTTGTCTTTTATTTCTTGTTTACATTCGATGTTCTGTTTCTTTGTCTCTTTGTCTCTCTTTGTGTTTTGATTTTTACGTTTTCTGTTTTGTCTTTCGTTTCATTAATTATCTATTTACTCTCCTGTGCTTCTGGTCACGAGGACTGTAAAGGGAGAGAGTGAGGGACGAGGATAGAAGGGTGAAGATAGGCGATAGATAAAAAGATAAAGAAACAGAGGGAGCATAAAATTATGAAACGGAAAAGGATAAAAAGGAGAATTTTTTCCCTTCTCGTGTCAGGAAAACTTTCCTAACTTTCCAAAAAATGTTAGGCAAGAGTCTTATATTAAAGCTCGCATAAATGAGACTCATAGTTAGATAGCACTTACTGATTTTCCTAATACGAGAAAGGAGAGGAATATACTCTCTCTCTCTCTTTCTCTCTCTCTCTCTCTCCCTCCCTCACCGCCACTCAGTAAACCAACTGCGTCACACAAAAGGCTCACACCTTCTCCTGGTACAGGTAACATTTCCGAAGTCACTAGAGCAACTTTGAAGCTCTTTTATAATGGAGGCTGCAGCCTGTTGAGACACGGGGGGGGGGGGGGGTTGTTAGCGTGTGTGTGTGTGTGTGTGTGTGTGTGTGTGTTACCAACAATTTTCAGTCTTCCAACCACCCACAAAACCTCCATATATCCTCCCTAAACACACAGCGTCCACCAGACATTCAGACCAAAACGACAGACACAATTTTCAGCTACTTTAAGCTCTTTCCTACTTCTTTGAGGCTATTTTAAACCACAGTTTTCTAAGCCACAGGAGAGATGGTGGGTCTGAGAGTCTGTGGTCTCTGGTAGAGTCAGGATCAGAGGTCCTGGCCAGCTCCACCCTCACCTGGTGTTAGAAACACCTTAATAGCCAGAAGACCAGGTGACATGGGACACACACACACACCTCGGGACCTTGGTCGTCTCTGGGAGCTGCTGGGACTTAGCCTTTTTACGAGATTGGCAGCAGATGAGTAGTGGTAGTAGTTGCAGAAGGAAGAGAAGGGGGAGCAAGAAGAGACGGAGGAGGAGGAGCAGAAAGAGGAGCAGGAAAAGGAGGAGAAAATTCCTCCATTGCTCATTAGAATTATGTCCAACTAGATTTTGAACTGGAGTAACTTCTTGACATCTATGGCTTCGGCGGGTAGGCGGTTCAGTGGGCTTATAACCCAACGGGATGTCTTATAACTCCTCTTGTTTTCGATCCTGCATTGTGGCTTGTTGAGCTCGAAGCCATTGTTCCTTGTTTGTGCGACACCTGACCTTCTAAAGAAGTGGTCTGGATCAATATCCTCCAGCTTGATCGGTATTTTAGAAGTTTCGATGAGAACAGCCTTGTCATGTCAGGTTTGCAGCGCTGTTAGCTCTGAGGCCCTCAACCGTTCCTGGTGTGAGACTTAATTCAAGAATTATTTTTGTCGCTCCGTATTGTATAAACGTCGCAATACCTCTCAATCTTATATTAAAAAATGTGTTTATTCTATTATATCTCTGTGTGTTCCTAGTGTGCCGCTCCCCCTACCGAGGAAGCCGAGTGGAGTCTCTCCGTCTTAAAGAAAACATAAAGTATTTTGCATTTCTTGGAAGACTGAGCCCAAGTTCTTGAAGTCTTTGTTTTCCTTCTTGACGAGGAGTTCTGCCGACGTGTATGCCAAGACAAAGACAAGACAACATCTGTAAAACGGCTTTCCGGCACCAGACACAACTCTTGAAACTTTTAAATGTGGTGTTAGGAATGTCTGACAAGTGATTTGATAGGCACACACACACACACACACACACACACACACATAAGAAAATTGAAAAAGATTTTTTCAATCTTATTTATCTTATTTTCGATCTTATTTTTTGATAAGAAAAAAAATTGAAAAAGAACGAGATTGTGGCAAGACGGTGGCACCAGAGGCCGCGAAGGGAAGAGTTTTGGACCACGACGTGGGAGGACCTCTGGCGGGGACGTCAACAACAATATCGGACATCGCTTCATAAATCACCTAATTGTGCTGTGGGATGCTTACTCGGAGGTGAGTGCCTCTCAAAGTCAGTCATATAAGGTGTACAGTGTTTTTTTTATATAGTAATTAGCTTTGAACATAAGTAATTAAAATACGAAAAAGTAGCTCAAGAGCCTCAGCTTGGTACCAGCTTCTCACACCTGTGTGTGACATTACACCGCCACTGACTAGACCTACCCCCCCCCCCCCTCCTCCTCACCACAACAAGCCAGTGTAAACACACACACATGCACGCACGCACACACTGGTGACCGCTCACCCTCACTCACCCACCCTCACCCCTCACGTTCCCACGCCTTACAGTACCCCAAGACACCCCCCTACCCCTCCCCCTATACACAAACACCCCCGCACTCAACACACACACACACACACACACACACATACAAACACACACACACATACAAACACACACACACACACACACACACACACACACACACACGCACACGCACACGCACACACGCACACACACACACACACATACACACACACACACACACACACACACACACACACACACACACACACACACACACGCACGCACGCGCGCACACACACACAATCTCTCTCTGTACCCTCCCGCACTAACCCACCCCCACACACCCTCTCCATCCCCCTCCCTCACTTCCACCTTCCACCTCTCCCCATATACTCACACACCTCCTCTCTCTCTCTCTCTCTCCCCCCCCCCTCTCTCTCCCCCCCCCTCTCTCTCTCTCTCTCTCTCTCTCTCTCTCTCTCTCTCTCTCTCTCTCTCTCTCTCTCTCTCTCTCTCTCTCCCCCCCTCTCTCTCTCTCTCTCTCTCCCTCCCCCTTTCTCTCTCTCTCTCTCCCTCCCCCTTTCTCTCCCTCTCCTCTCCCCCTCTCTCTCCCTCTCCCCCTCTCTCTCACTCTCCCCCTCTCCCTCCCTCTCCCCCTCTCTCTCACTCTCCCCCTCTCCCTCCCTCTCCCCCTCTCTCTCCCTCTCCCCCTCTCTCTCCCTCTCTCTCCCTCTCCCCCTCTCTCTCCCTCCCCCCTCTCTCTCTCCCTCCCCCCTCTCTCTCTCCCTCCCCCTCTCTCTCCCCCTCCCCCCTCTCTCTCCCCCCTCCCCCCTCTCTCTCCCCCTCCCCCCTCTCTCTCCCCCTCCCCCTCTCTCTCTCCCCCTCCCCCTCTCTCTCTCTCTCCCCCCCTCTCTCTCTCCCCCTCCCCCTCTCTCTCCCTCACCCCCTCTCTCCCTCCCCTCTCTCTCTCCCTCCCCTCTCTCTCTCCCTCCCCTCTCTCGCTCCCACCCTTCTCTCTCTTCCTCCCCCTCTCTCTCTTCCTCCCCCCCTCTCTCTCCCTCCCCTCTCTCGCTCCCACCCCTCTCTCTCTTCCTCCCCCTCTCTCTCTTCCTCCCCCCCTCTCTCTCCCTCCCCCCCTCTCTCTCTCTGTGTCTGTCTGTCTCTCTCTCTCTCTCTCTCTCTCTCTCTCTCTCTCTCTCTCTCTCTCTCTCTCTCTCTCTCTCTCTCTCTCTCTCTCTCTCTCTCTCTCTCTCTCACACACACACACACACACACTCATAGGGAAATCATGGAAGGGAGACGAACTCTGACTGCCAAACGCAGGAAATTCACAACTGGAACAAACACAGAGGATGGGATGGAACAGGAAGCCTGGATGAAGGAAGTACTCCAGCAAATGCAGAATGAATTCAGTGAAGGACTGAGGGTAATGAGGGAGACAGTAGCCAACCTGCAAGATGATTTAAGGGCAGCAAAGGAGGAGATAAGATACCTAAAGGAGACTCTTCCACAATACCAGGCACAAACCGTACCCCAGGGAGATGGGAATGCTACTGTGGAGGGGACCACCACAACCCAGATCTCATTTGCTGAAATGCTTAAAAAGAGCCCTGAAGCTAGGTCTGCGGTTAAGGAAGTTGCCATGGAAGTGGCTTCCTCTCAGGAAGCAGCTAGATGTACTAGCCGGCTGATAGAGAGAAATAGAGCAGTAGTAGTAGCAGGCATTGAAGAACAAACAGGGACCAGACCAAAGGAGCGGAGAGACAAGGACAAAAACATGATTAAAGAGATCCTTAAAGAGGTAAGGATGGAGGGAGCTGAGCGAAATGTTGAAAAGGTTTTCAGGCTTGGAAAGTACAACAAGGACAGAGACCGAATGATAAAGGTGGTTTTCATGAGCGAAATCGCGAAAGAGGAACTGCTAGCAAGGAAGTGTTGTCTAAAAGGTGTAGAGAAGTTCAAGAAAATATTCCTGCAGAGGGATATGACAAGGGAAGAGAGAATACGGACAGCAGACGCGAGGAAGGAGCGCAGGGAGAGAGAAGGAAATCAGAGTACCACAACCCAGAACCCTACAATCCCAGAGGGAAGTGGAGAACCCTCCTCAAACAGTGCAACAGCCACAGGGATTGGGGCACCACCCCCAAATTCTACCCAACAGACACCCAACATGCCCCATCCCCTGTCAGCCCCCCACTAAGTACCCACCTAGGGCACCCTCCCCCCACCCACCCCCCTCCCCCCACTCACCCCCCTTCTCCCCCTCACCCCTCTCCCCAGGACCTCCCTTCTCCCCCATCCCCCATGCCCTCCCTTCTCCCACATGCCTTCCCGTCTCTCCCACCCCCATGCCCTCCCTTCTCCCCCTCCCCCCTAAGCCCCCCACTCTCCCCCACCCCACCTAAGTCTTCCCCTCTCCCCCACTCCCCTAAACCCTCCCCTCTTCCTCACCCACCTCAGCCCTCCCTTTTCCCCCACGCCCCCCAAGCCCTCCACCCTTTTCTCTCCCCCCAAGTCCCCCCATCTCCCCTATCCCCCACAGCCTCTCCTCCCCCCATGCTTCCCCAACCCTCCCTCTCTTACCCACCCCCTGTACCCTCCCCCTCTTATCCACCCCCTGTACCCTCCCCCTCTTATCCACCCCCTGTACCCTCCCCCTCTTATCCACCCCCTGTACCCTCCCCCTCTCCCCCACCACCCCAAGCCCTCCCTCCTCCACCAATCCCCCCGTGCCAGGTCCCCCCAGCTCCCACTCACCCCAGATCCCAAAGGTCCCCCCCAGAAAAGAAGCAGAAGAGAGTCAGTTTCAGGGTGATGTACTCGAACATAGATGGGATCACAAGCAAGACAAGTGAACTAAGGGAAAGAGCACAAGAAGTTAACCCAGATGTAATCGGACTCACTGAAACAAAACTCTCTGGAATCATAACGAATGCCGTGTTTCCCCAGGAGTATACAGTAATAAGGAAAGAGAGGGAAGGTAGAGGAGGAGGCGGAGTGGCCCTACTCATGAGAAGGGAATGGAGTTTTAAGGAGATGGCCATCCCGGGCTGTGAGGAGTTCAGAGACTACATAGCAGGCACCATAACAATGGGAGGACCAAGAATAGTAGTAGCAGTAATATACAACCCTCCACCAAATGACAGGAGACCCAGTCAAGAGTATGAAAACAACAACAAGGCAGTTAACACTATAATTGAGAGGGCAGCCTCTGCTGCCTGTAGAAATAGATCCCACCTGCTCATCATGGGCGACTTCAATCACGGAAAGATTGACTGGGAGAACAAGGAACCGCATGGAGGCGAGGATACGTGGAGAGCCAAACTATTGGAGGTGGTGACAAGCAACTTTTTAACGCAGCATGTCGGAGAACCCACAAGGATGAGAGGCAATGACGAACCAGCGAGACTCGACCTAGTCTTCACTCTAAACGACTCCGACATAAGAGAAATCGGTTTTGAGGACCCAGTAGGAATGAGCGACCACAGTGTACTGGTGTTTGAGTACTTGATTGAAGAAGGGTTATTGAACTCGAGGAGGGATACCGAAACCAAAAGGTTAGCATACCGAAAGGGAAACTATGAGGGGATAAGAAAATTCCTAACAGATATAGCATGGGAAACAGAGCTCAGGGGAAAGACGGCCCAAGATATGATGGATTACATCACGCAGAAGTGCAAGGACGCAGCAAACAAGTTTGTCCCAGTCCAAAAGGAAAACAGAGAAATGAAGATGAGAAACCCATGGTTTAATCAAAGATGTAGGCTAGCTAAGCAGCAAAGTAAAAGGGCATGGAGAAACTATAGGAATAACAGGACACTGGAGAGCAGAGAAAGATACCAGAATGCCAGGAATGAATATGTCAGGATGAGAAGAGAGGCAGAAAGACAATACGAAAATGACATCGCAAGCAAGGCAAAGACTCAGCCTAAATTGTTGCATAGCCACATTAGGAGAAAAACAACAGTAAAGGAACAGGTTATGAGATTAAGGATAGGGGCGGAAGGATTCACTACAAATGACAAGGAAGTGTGTGAGGAATTGAATAAGAAATTCCAGGAGGTCTTCACCTTAGAACAAGGAGAAATTCCAGAGGTAAGTGAGGGAATAGCTAACCAGGAACCACTGGAAGAGTTTGAGATTACCAGTGGGGAAGTAAGGAAGTGTTTACTAGAGTTGGACGTGACGAAGGCTATAGGCCCAGATGGAATCTCCCCTTGGGTTCTAAAGGAAGGAGCAAGAGAACTGAGCCTACCACTCTCCATAGTGTATAACAAATCACTGGCAACAGGGGAACTGCCAGATACTTGGAAAGCAGCTAACGTAGTCCCGATATACAAGAAAGGGGATAGACAGGAGGCACTGAACTACAGGCCAGTGTCCCTAACCTGCATACCATGCAAGCTGATGGAGAAGATTGTGCGAAAAAAACTAGTGGAGCATCTGGAGCGAAGGAACTTTGTAACACAGCATCAACATGGGTTCAGGGATGGCAGGTCCTGCCTCACAGGGTTACTTGAATTCTACGACCAGGCAACAAAAATAAGGCAAGAAAGAGAAGGGTGGGCAGACTGCATATTTTTGGATTGTCAGAAAGCCTTTGATACAGTGCCACACAAGAGGCTAGTGCGAAAGTTGGAGATGCAGGCTGGAGTGAGAGGGAAGGTACTCCGGTGGATAGAGGAATACCTAAGCAACAGGAGACAACGAGTCTGTGTGAGGGGTGAGGTCTCAGATTGGCGAGACGTCACAAGTGGAGTCCCGCAGGGGTCAGTCCTTGGACCTATACTGTTTCTGGTATATGTAAATGATCTCCCAGAGGGTATAGATTCGTTCCTCTCAATGTTTGCCGACGATGCAAAAATTATGAGGAGGATTGAAACAGAGGATGATAGTAGGAGGCTACAAGATGACCTGGATAGACTGAGTGAATGGTCCAACAAATGGCTGTTGAAGTTCAACCCGAGTAAATGCAAAGTAATGAAACTAGGCAGTGGAAACAGGAGGCCAGGCACAGGATACAGAATAGGAGATGAAGTACTTAATGAAACAGACAGAGAGAAAGATCTAGGAGTTGATATCACACCAAACCTGTCTCCTGAAGCCCACATAAAGAGAATAACGTCTGCGGCATATGCGAGGCTGGCTAACATCAGAACGGCGTTCAGGAACCTGTGTAAGGAATCATTCAGAATCTTGTACACCACATATGTAAGACCAATCCTGGAGTATGCGGCCCCAGCATGGAGCCCGTACCTTGTCAAGCACAAGACGAAGCTGGAAAAAGTCCAAAGGTATGCTACTAGACTAGTCCCAGAACTAAGAGGCATGAGTTATGAGGAAAGGCTGCGGGAAATGCACCTCACGACACTGGAAGACAGAAGAGTAAGGGGGGACATGATCACAACCTACAAAATCCTCAGGGGAATCGACCGGGTAAACAAGGACGAACTTTTCAACACTGGTGGGACGCGAACAAGGGGACACAGGTGGAAGCTGAGTACCCAAATGAGCCACAGAGACGTTAGAAAGAACTTTTTCAGTGTCAGAGTAGTTAGCAAATGGAATGCATTAGGAAGTGATGTGGTGGAGGCTGACTCCATTCACAGTTTCAAATGTAGATATGATAGAGCCCAATAGGCTCAGGAATCTGTACACCAGTTGATTGACGGTTGAGAGGCGGGACCAAAGAGCCAGAGCTCAACCCCCGCAAGCACAATTAGGTGAGTACAATTAGGTGAGTACACACACACACACCAAAGAACCAGAGCTCAACCCCCGCAAACACAACTAGGTGAAAACAACTAGGTGAGTACACACACACACACACACACATACACATACACACACACACACACACACACACACACACACACATACACACACACACACAATGTAAAGTTATGGAAATGGGATTAGGTGATAGGAGACCAAAGGGACAGTACACAATGAAGGGGAACTACCTACCTGTGACGATTCGAGAAAGAGACCTGGGCGTGGACGTAACACCTAATCTAACTCCTGAGCCACATATAAACAGGATAACGACAGCAGCGTACTCTACAATAGCAAAAGTTAGAACATCATTCAGAAACCTAAGTAAGCAGGCGGCATTTAGGGCGCTATACACCAACCTACGTGAGACCAGTCTTAGAGTATAATCCTCAAAATTGATAAAGAAGATACCTTGATACCTCGATAAAAAAAAGCCTAACGTGCATGAATACACGCTAGCTTCCTGTCCCTCGACACAGAAAATTATAATTAAATTAAATTATTCTGACCCACTCCTCGCTCCCGGGAAACAATGGTTCGTTATTATTTGCATCTACATCCTTTCATCCGGTACTAATATACAGAACAGGTATCGTCCCATTACTGGCTGTAATGTTATTATTTATACGGCTAGTAACGCCCTCGGGTTCTATTCCCGGAGAGTGAACTCCTATTACCAATGTTGTTTATCTTTAGCACAGAAAGCCCTGGCTATATGGTTAAGTTACGAGGTCCTGTGCAGGCGATGAGTCACAATAACGTGGCTAAAGTATGATGGCCAGACCACACACTAGAAGGTGAAGGGACGACGACGACGTTTCGGTCCGTCCTGGACCATTCTCAAGTCGATTACGAGGTCCTGAACCTGTGGGGGTACAAGCGGCTGACGTGAGAGCAAAGGCTGACCTATCAGGGGACGTCTGACTTGAGAAGGAAGACTGAGACTTCACCTCACTCGAAGAAACAACAAAAGAGTTGACCAGTCCAGGTCAACGATGTAACTGCTCGCACCCTGACGCATGAATCACAGCCCGGTTGATCAGATATCGTTTGATGGGGTTGATAAAGTTCCCTTTTGAACAGGGCGAGAGGTCGACGAGTCATGTTCAGAGGGAGAGTGTTGAACAGCCAAAGAATGTTCATAGAATTTGTCTTGTCTGATCTATTATTAATAGAATTGTTTATTAGTTTATCTATTGTTGATAGAATTATCTCATAGCTTATCGAGTGTTGATAGAATTGCATCTAAGCGTACCTATTGTCGATAGAATTGTGTCTCAGAGTACCTATTGTCGATAGAAGTGTCTCTCAGAGTACCTATTGTCGATAGAAGTGTCTCTCAGAGTACCTGTTGTCGATAGAAGTGTCTCTCAGAGTACCTATTGTCGATAGAAGTGTCTCTCAGAGTACCTATTGTCGATAGAAGTGTCTCTCAGAGTACCTGTTCCATCTCTACTCCTCAGCGAGGCCACCGTGGACTTCCTAACACGACTCCTCGTCATAAGGACCTATTTCTGTGTGTAGATTTGGAACCCAGTCCCTCTAAATTTTCCAATATACTCAAATATGTCACCTCAATGTTTGGAAGATCATTGTAGAGCTAAAATTATATAATGACTTTATCGTTAAACCTATCTGAAACTTCTTGTCATAGTCCTTAAACTCACCTTCTAAGACGTGATCTAGTTAACCAACAATATTTCCGCCAGTGAAAATAACTTAACTCGAAACTTCAAGTTTAAGTGAATGGATGAAGAATATATTTAGATATTTTTTCGTGTTTATTTATGCAGTTCTGTATATATTCT
>NC_091186.1:26291828-26331828 GCF_040958095.1 Procambarus clarkii
GTGAATATCCGCTAAAAAGAATATTAGTTGCATTTACATTCAAAACATAAATTTATGGAATATTGATCACTGGGCTTTGTTGCACATGTGGAAAAATAACAGATATTAGTGAATCAGCTGAAATGTATTGTAAATAGTGCCGTATTGTTATGTATTGTTTGTAGGAAAGGCTGTATTTTGTTTGTATTTTTAGGAACCATTCTATATTTTCTAAAAAAAAAAAAAAATAATGGGGAATTTGAGTGTTTGTTAAAGCACAGAAATGATTTTTTTTTTTTTAGAATATGAACGTCTGAAAATATAAGATATATATACCATCTTATATGTCTTATATAAAATATAAGACATATAAGATGTATACCCAAGAGGGTATACTCCGCTTCTCGGTATATATATATATATATATATATATATATATATATATATATATATATATATATATATATATATATATATATATATATATATACAGAAGTAAAGTGTATATATATACTTTACTTCTGCACTATGGTCAGATCTAAAGTATATTTGCTGGTTGGACCACAAGCTATTGTAGTGGTCCTAATGACCCCCCCCCCCCTCCCCCCTCCCCCCCCCCTCCCACGACTGACAGGCCTTAAACCCAACACACTCCATCATCCCACACATGCACGTCTGGGATCCTCTCGGACGTAGGTTCGAATCCTCATCACGGTCATTGTGGATTTGTTCACACCAACATCCATTCTATAACGACATTCAGTTATCAACCACCATTCAGCTTGCCTTAACTAAACCCTTTTCAGAGTTCTCCAAAATACGAATCTATGACACATTTCACGTCTGTATTTTACAACTTCATTCTCAGCACATTCATTTTCCCTGACCAATCCATTAAGAGAAAAATTTATTGCTTTATTTTTCATTCGATTTTACCATTACAGACGTTTTGGGGTCGTAATTTATCAAAGGAACTGAGGATATTTTTGTCTTCGTGAGGACTTTGATCTGGTCATGAGTTGCTTTTCGAAAATTGGAACGTTTTCGAGAGAGGGAGAGAGAGAGAGAGAGAGAGAGAGAGAGAGAGAGAGAGAGAGAGAGAGAGAGAGAGAGAGAGAGAAAGAGCGAGAGTGTGAGGGAGACCCAAAATTTAAATGTGTACAAGAGAAAGAGAGAATATATATATATATATATATATATATATATATATATATATATATATATATATATATATATATATATATATATATAATATTATATATATACATATACAGAGAGAGAGAGAGAGAGAAAGAGAGAAATATAGAGGGAGAGAAAGAGAGATAGAGAGCGAGAAAGACCCATCAGACTAGCTATGGTCTGGCCTTGGCCGCCAGGTTACACTGAAGCACCATATTGCCTGGTGAAGACATAAGTCATACACCAGCTCACAACACCAACATTAACAGACGAGCTTGTTGCCACATACAACGTGTTCCGTCACTGACTGTCTCCCGGTAGGACTCAGTAGCAAGAAGAAATTCCCCCTCAGGAAGAGATGGCTCCAAAGTTGACCAGACCACACACTGGAAGGTGAATGGACGACGACGTTTCGGTCCATCCTGGAATATTCTCAAGTCAATGATCGACTTAAGAATGGTCCAGGACGGACCGAAACGTCGTCGTCCCTTCACCTTCTAGTGCGTGGCCTGGTCAACTTTAGCCACGTTATTGTGACTCATCGCCTGCATATGGCTCCAAAGTCTAGTGGGACCTTTGTTAAAGATTTAATGAGATATTTATCTGAGAACATGATCCCCGTCACAACACTGAGATGATGGGACTGTTGTAACTAAATCAGACTTACTGGCAGAGAACATTTTGGTGCTAAGATTTATCTGAATTGTGGACGAGGTAGGGAACCATGCATGGAGAATTATCTCTAGTCTGCTTGGACCGGTAAGAATGAAGTTTTTCAGCACGATAGAGCTGTCCTTTGCCTTAGTCTTATGTATGAGGATCAACTTTTGTGACCAAGCAGAAGTTGGTAACAACAACTCAAGACGCTCAGATCAACAGCCTCATGCTGGTTGTTCCATTCTCACACACACACACACACACACACACACACACACACACACACACACACACACACACACACACACACACACACTACACATACACACACACACACACACACACACACACACACACACACACACACACACACACCCACACCCACACATACACACAATAATTACTACATCAGCGATCAGATTGACTCACATTCACTCAGCTTATTCATATTCACGCTGTTCACTCAGCTTGTAACTATGCTTCAAATTTAACCAACAGACTATATGAATACTCTGACACACACAGCTCCAGCTTCGTCTTGTTCTTAACTTATTTGCAACCTAACAAAAACATTTGCTTAAAAGTGAAAATACAAAAAAAAAACAAATAATTTCAATAATAAACCCAATCTCAGGGATTAGGATTTAGATGAGTTGATTTAAACTCCAACCCCTTAACAAGCAGCTCCTATAAAACCCCGAATACACCATTCCTAATGACCACTTGTCTTGGATTAAAAAAAGGGAGGCAGAATAAACGGAGCAGAAACGCAATAAAGGATAAGTGGAAGCAGGAAGAAAGAGAGCGGCTGAGGAAGCGGGAAGTCGCAGACGGTCAAGGGAGAAGAACAACGAGACGTCTGAAAGGAAACTATACAAAAATTAGACAAGTTTCGCATATCTGAGAAATTTCCAATAAAATTCCTTCGATATTACAGGAAGGGCGAGGAGTTGAGAGGTGGGGAGGGGGAGAGTGAGGGGAGAGTGAGGGGAGAGTGAGGGGGAGAGTGAGGGGGAGAGTGAGGGGGAGAGTGAGAGGGAGAGTGTAAGGGGGGAGAGAGTGAGGGGGAGAGTGTAAGGGGGAAGAGAGTGAGGGGAGAGTGAGGGGAGAGTGAGGGGGGGAAGAGTGTGAGAGGGGGAGAGGGAGGGGGGAGTCATCACAAGTTATCTCATCACATATATGAGCACCTGAAGAGTGAGTACGTGGGGGTGGGGGGGGGTGGGTGTGAGGAGGATATGGGTAGGGGGGTTGGGGGGAGACGGGGGGGGGGCCCGGGGGTCGTCACAAGTTATCTGACCATCGAGACGACCCCCCTGAAGTGTGAGTGGGACGACCCCCTGAAGTGTGAGTGGGACGACCCCCTGAAGTGTGAGTGGGACGACCCCCCTGAAGTGTGAGTGGGACGACCCCCCTGAAGTGTGAGTGGGACGACCCCCCTGAAGTGTGAGTGGGACGACCCCCCTGAAGTGTGAGTGGGACGATCCCCCTGAAGTGTGAGTGGGACGACCCCCTGAAGTGTGAGTGGGACGACCCCCTGAAGTGTGAGTGGGACGACCCCCCTGAAGTGTGAGTGGGACGACCCCCCTGAAGTGTGAGTGGGAGAGATCGCTGGTCCATGACAGCCAATCATGTGGAAGAAAATTTTGGAATCCTCTCGTTAGGAGTTGGTCAATGACGAGGACGACAAATGGAGTGACAACCTCCGCTCAAGGATGACCTCCGCTCAAGGATGACCTCTGATCAGGGATGACCTCTGATCATGGATGACCTCTGATCAGAGGTTAAAAGGATAGAGAGCGGGAGGAAGGGAGAGAGAGAGAGAGAGAGAGAGTGAGAGAGAGAGAGAGAGAGAGAGAGAGAGAGAAAGAAAGACAAATGGTCAGAAACCCGGGCACCGCCGGATATTCCCTGTAGCTCACATATGTCTAGCTTACGCCTGAAACAATCCAACAATCCCTCGTCTATTTTGTCACCCCGATAATCAATGCCTCAACTCCCCCCCCCCTCTCCCACGTCCTACCTTTTTAAAAACCACAATTCCCCAGGTCTTTTTTTTTTTAATCTAAACTTACCCAATTTGAATCTATTATTTCGTAGTTTTATTTTGTGTAGAATTAGAGGCGACAAATGAAAGCTTCACAGATGAATCGGAGATCTGTCAGAAATATCTGATTTTTCATAAGATTTTCATCAAAAGTGAAGCGGTGTGTGTGTGAGAGGTTCAATTTATTAAAGAACTTCAAACTTATAAGCAATATGAGGAATATAATAACGTAATTCTTGCGCTAATTGAGCAATAACTTGAAAAGTGGAACTTGAAAGCTAATGCTCGACTCTGTAGGGGCACTACTTATAGTGCAATGAAGTGCTGGCAACACTGTTGTCCAGAGAGAGAGAGAAGGAGAGAGAGAGAGAGAGAGAGAGAGAGAGAGAGAGAGAGAGAGAGAGAGAGAAATAAATTACTCCCTTTAACTACCTCCTTCTTTCCCGTTCTCCAATTCTAAACCCCCCACCCCCCCCACCCAACACCCCCTCCTCCCAGCGGCGACCAATCACATAATGCGTGTCTACCCATCCCCCCCTACCCCCGCCCCTCCCTCAAACCCCCAACCGGGTGGTTACCAAGCAATTAGAACCACTCGAGCAGCTAATTATGTGCTGATTTTTAGACAAGTAGATATTGCGTAAAATATGATTATGACCACCAGAACAAAGGCAAGTTGACGTGAGTGAAGCGAAGGTGAATAAACCGGTGAGTCCGTGAGTGAATAGCTGAGTGGGTGAGTGAATAGCTGAGTGTTGGTGGGCAGTTGTGGCTAATAGAATAGTGAGTGGATAGGTGACTAGGTTGATGATGAGTAGATGTGTGAGTTGATGAGTTGAGAAGGGATGATAAGGCTGTTTTGAGAGAGAGAGAGACAGACAAAGACAGAGAAGGAAGAAAGAGTTAATTGTAAGAGACTTCTAATAATCAAAACATCTCTATAACACCATAGAATACACAAGCCCCCCCAAAAATCATTAAACGATTAAACAATGAATAAGCAATTAACAAAGATAATAATAAAGGAACAATACCCAAAAAGTCATTACTTCCCACTGATCACGACCTCTTGGAGGCTACTACGTCTTAGTAATTGGCTGAACCTCTTGTGACTGACGGGCAATTTGCAATGCCTCAAAGCTGAGACGTCGGACGGACGAATTTCTCACTGACGCAATTTCAAAATTGTCTTCAAAGTTTTCCCCTTTTTTTCAATTTTCCTTCCCCTTTCATGATAAAATTGTAATTAAAGATAATTGAATACGCCCTCACTCCCCCAATTTCAGTGGGTTTGATTGAATGTTTTTTTGGAGGGTCTGTGGCGGTTTTAAGTGTGTGGTTGCTGGTGGTAGTATTGGTACTGATGGTGGTAGTTTTGGTTGAGTCAGTAGTACTGTTGGTGGTGGCAGTACTGATTGTAGGTAATGTAAAAGATCTATCAGAATCGACACTTATTTTACCCAATTAAATATATAAAAAATAAGAACAACTTTGAAGAAAGGCTTTAATATACCGGCAGTAGAATTTTCCTTCTAAGATATGAGAAAATTATCGACACGCTATTGGCGAGCGCCAAGAAAAATGAGAACGAAGCGGGTTTTGAGTTTCCAGATTTCCAGAGGTTGGCCGACGGCCCTGGACGACGGACCGAAACATCAAATAAAGGTTCAGGACGGACCGAAGCGTCGTCACATAACGGCTGAGCACAGACCGAAACGTCGTTCACTTTCATTTCTTATCAAGCATGTCTATGTCTATATATATATGTGCGCTTGTGCAAAATACTTTGAAAATGAGGAGTTAAAGAGACACAAAAATGGTCGTAATCCTCTTTTCTTATATAATATATATATATATATATATATATATATATATATATATATATATATATAATAATCTTTTCTCTCTCTCCTTTCATGCCTTTCTCGTGCCACCTTCACATCTCCGGTTCTCTTCAGTCTATATCGCTTCACTTTCACGTATATCCTCCATGTCACTTTCACCGATAGGAAAAAAAACAGAAGAAAAATATGCACGACAAACAACGGAGCTGACAACGGCCAACGGCAAATCAAGAGAAGCCAAAAATCATTGGTATTTTATCGTAAAACTAATAATGTAAATGACACGATGGATGCGGTTATGTCAGGAGCTGTCAGGAAGCCTGTAAGTCAGGGAGCCTGTAAGTCAGGGAGCCTGTAAGTCAGGGAGCCTGTAAGTCAGGGAGCCTGTAAGTCAGGGAGCCTGTAAGTCACTCAGTCAAAAAGTGAATTAGTCAGTTATTCAGTCAGTAAGCTAATTCGTCATTTAGTCAGTCAACCAGTCAATCCTTCAGTTATCCAGTCAACCCTTCAGTCAGCCAGTCAACGCTTCAGTTAGTCTGTCAGTCAGTTTGTCTGTCAGTCAGCCAGCCTTTCAATGAGTTAGTAAACCAGTCAGCCACTCAGTCAGTCAACCATTCAACCAGTTAGCCACTCGGCCAGTTAATCAGTCAACCAATCAGCCAGTTAATCAGTCAACCACTCAGCCAGTTAACCAGTCAGCCACACAGCCAGTCAACCAGTCAGCCACTCATTCAGTCAACCAATCAGCCACTCAGTCAGCCAGTCAGCCACACAGCCAGTCAGCCACTCAGCCAGTTAACCAAACCTACTCACGTAATGACAGCGACACTTGATATCCGTGGCAGCAAAAAAATCATGTGCGGTAAGCTGGAAAATGCATTGACGTGTTAAAAGCATTGACATGGCAACTGAGTCCATGGTTGCTGTGTGTGTATATTCACCTAGAGTGTGTTTATATACTCACTGAGTGTGTGTGTGTGTGTGTGTGTGTGTGTGTGTGTGTGTGTGTGTGTGTGTGTGTGTGTGTGTGTATACTCATTTACAGTAGTGTGTATTTACTCACCTAGATGTGTTCACAGGGTTGAGCTACAGTTGCCAATCCCTGCCTTTCAAATACAATATCTTGTATTCCTCTCATTTGTTGTTGTATTTCCTATTGAAGTTGCTTATTGAATTTGCCTCAACGAGCAGGTTTTGTGGCCCGTGTACTCACCTATTTGTGCTTGCAAGGATTGAGATTTGGCTCTTTGGTCACGCCTCTCGACTCTATTTCACGATACCCTACTTTGGGATGGGTTGGAGGAGGATGTCCATCATGGGCTGCCTTGGAAAGTAGCCATCTTGCAAGCCTCAACAAAGGAACCACCAACACACACGCACACACACACACACACACACACACACACACACACACACACACACACACACACACACACACACACACACACACACACACACACACACACACACAGTTGCAGTTATTGCAATATCCTGTAGACAGGTGTGAGAGGCAGGTCTCGAGCGGGGGATCAGGTGTTCCCTCGTTAATTAAATTGTCTATACGCACCTAGCAGCTAACTGGCGAACGTTTTAAGCCAATGTGGCTTTGGTTTGTTGGGATATATTATACCGCTGAGTAATTCCCCTCATCGTGAGGTGTTTTGTACTGTGTGCTTGTGGGGTCCATTGTGGCTTGTCTGAGTGAGAGCACTTACCTCTGAACGATGTGGTTCCTGTTTTAATGTTGAAATTCATGGATTACATATTTGGTGAGAACGTGAGGTTGGTGAATGTTGCAGGAATGTTTCTGGAGGTTTGTCTGGTGTTGAATGTGCGGTGGTGGTGACGGAGGTGTTGATTGTGGTGATTGTGGTGGTACTTATCTATCAGTGGCTCACAAGGAAAGTGAGGTCTTGCTCTATATTCCCCCGTCTACTCGCCTGGTTGTACCTGTTGCGCTATAATTTAACTATCCCAATGTTCAAATTCCTTGTCTAATCTGGCTTTAATATTGTGGGTGGAGGTGGTTTCCACCTCTTCTTCTTTCAGGTCCATTCCACTTGCTGGCCACCTGCACAGGGCACGAGTATTTGCAAATATTTCTAGGACTTATTTGCGTGTCCAGCTTCCACTTAAGTCCTCTTGTCCTTCTTTCACTTTAAAGTGGCCGTCCTTATCCACCTTCTCTGCTACCATGAGCATCATGTATGTTGTGATCATGTTCGCTCTGTTTCTTCTCTCCTGTAGGGTTGTGAAATTTATTTCCTCTAAGCTGTCCTTGTAATTTACTTAGTTCTGGCACTAAACTAGTTTATACATCTCCTTTCTTTACAAATTTTGATTTACTGTTTTTCATGATGAGGATTTCATCATGAAAATCTCATGGAATCTCATGGAAAAATTTCATGGAATCTCGTGTTTCAGTATCGGTCTAACATAGACTGTGTTGACTGCCTTGGAAACGTTCTTATTTAGGTTTGAACATAACGATCTAATGTTTGACAGCTTCTCATATATGCATTCACAATCGACTTGAGAATGGTCCAGGACGGACCGAAACGTCGTCGTCCCTTCACCTTCTAGTGTGTAGTCTGGTCAACATGCAGCCAATGTTATCCTGTTTATGTGTGCCTCTGGAGTTATGACCAATCCCAAATTATCTGTTTCCTATTCCTGTAATTGCATTTTTGTTATGGAGTAGATACTTCCTAGTTTTCATTCGCCCTTTCCCATCTTCCTTACTTTACACTTATTGCGACTGAATTCTAGCAGCCACTTGTCTGTTCACACCTGGAGTTTGTCCAACTCCATCTGTAATTTTCCGAACTCTTTCTTGGCTTTTACGTTCCTTATAAGCTCAGTATCATCAGCAAAGATTGACATGAGCGAGCTATCCCACAGACAGGTGGGATTACATGGATTAGTAACAACATGGACACATGGATTACATGGATTAGTAACATGACATGGACACATGGATTAGTAACAACATTGCTCTCGAGACCGAGCCTTGTGGGACCTCACTTCTCATATCTTTCCAGCTCCATACATTCTCTCTGATGTGGCCATATGTTTGTTTACTTTCAGTTACTTCTTTGCCCAGTTCATTGTCTTCCCAGTTATCACAGTCTGCTTCTCTATCATGTACGACTTCCTTGAGGGGCAGAACTCAATCAAGAATTTTCAGGAATGATGTTTCTCCTGTGATTCTATGTTGTCTTTCTTCGGGGGCGGTGAAGGTGCTGGTGGTGGTGGTTGAGATGCTGGTGGTGGTGGTGGTGGTTGAGGTGCTGGTGTTGGGAGTGGTGGTGGTGGTGGTTGAGGTGCTGGTGTTGGGAGTGGTGGTGGTGGTGGTTGAGGTGCTGCTGGTGGTGGTGGTGAAGGCTGTGATAATGGTGGTGGAGGTGAAGGTTGTGGTGGTCGTGAAGGTGGTGATGGTGGTGATGGTGGTAGTTGTAGTGGTGTTGCTGGTGGTGGTGGTGGTGTCGGTGGTGCTGCTGTTGGAGATGGCTGAGCCTGCGTATTTGCTCCGTGAGGGGAATATCCATTATTGCCCTCAGGAAGCGAACTAATATTTACCTTTCATTCTTCCCTCACTTCGACAGCGCCGTCTTCACCACCAAGACAAGGGGGAAGGGAAAGAGAAGGAAAGGGGAAAAGGGAGAGAGGATAGAGGAATAGAGAAAATGTTGGCACACTTCTTGTCTTTGTTCCGACAACCCCTCCTTTCACACGACCTCTTCCCCTTCCTTACCTCCCTCAATCTCCCCCCCTCCCTCTCTCCTTCCCTTCCCTCACTCCCCTTACTCTCCCCTCCCCTCCCCTCCCAAGCTGAGGGCTGCAATATGTCCCAGATAATAAACAGCTTCTCAATATCGATATATATTTCCCCTGATATTCTCAGAGCTTCTCCATAATTATAATATAAGTTCACGCAGCACGGTAACAAAATGAGACACATTAGCTGAGAACTGTAAGACTCACAGACTCTCACTACAAACACATTACGTAAAATATTTTGTACTTATTAGATACAAACATGTATGTGATTATCTAACTCGGACAACGCGCCTGGCCTCATCTAACATGAAGAGACTAGACAATTTAACGTACTTTGTCTCGAGGTGGGACTCGATGGTCACGGTCCCCCGACTCGAGGTCCCCCGACTCCTAGAGAGAGAATAAGCCTGGTAATGCGTATGGGACTGTCAGTCACCACCTCAGACATGGAAACCCACTTGGTCCCATCAGCGGCCAGAAACCAACACCCTCGAACTACAGTCTGGCTAAGCGACTCGACCCCCTGCTGACCTTCCCCTCGACGCGCCTTGCGCTTAAAGTCTCCAAAAATGAATTTGTTGGCATATCGCGAGGGGTCGCAGGTATATTGGGAGTGAGATCGTCTCTTGATGCTGAGTCGCTGTTCACCAACTTGCTCGTGGATGAGGCAATTGAAACGATGATGGGCAGAGTTTACGGGAATCCAGTTTGCACTCCTTGAAATCCCAGGAATTTATAATATGGAGATTTCTCAAAGCCTGCACTAAAGAGGTTTCCTTCCTGATGGTCTTTAAGACAAACAAGTAGATGGTGTGGCAATGGGTTTTCCCCCTTGGTGTCCTATTTGCGAATTGCTTTGTGGGAAGAACATAGGAGAAAGTTTTTGTTGACTTCACCATAAAACATGACGTCTAATATAGGAATGTTGATGACATCGTCTTGAAAGTGCTTGACACTAAACGCTTGCTACAGCTTATGAAAGCCCACGACAGGAGTTCCATATTCAGTTTCACTAAGTTTCACTAAGCAGAGTTTGAAAGCTTGAGCTGCAACCCCCAGCTTGAAAGCTGCCGTTCTCTGTATTAAAAAAAAAGAAATAATCTCTCACATAAGCAGCAAATACCTACATATTCCCTCTACATATACCACCAATACCCAGATAATATCTTACATAAACAACTAAAACCACACGACAGAAATTTTCCAACTACTTATATTCTGAGTAAATCTCCCTGATAGAATCTCTGATACTTTTATAAGCGTGTTGGAATGGAAGTCCATCCGAAGTATCGGTTCCTCGTCTGTTTGTCTTGGGCGACTTCTGATTGGCTCTTTTGGAAGGTGTGGAAGGTAGTTGACGCCCTTGAGGCAAGTGTGAAGTGAGAGTGATGAGGCAGAGAGAGAGAGAGAGAGAGAGAGAGAGAGAGAGAGAGAGAGAGAGAGAGAGAGAGAGAGAGAGAGAGAGAGAGAGAGAGAGAGAGAGAGAGTGTGTGTGTGTATGTCTCATTTTTATTTCTTTTCTATAGACTGTTTGATCCAGTCAACTAATTCGTTGGTAATGTAATCTCTTTTTAATTAGAAGCAGCGGTGGATTAGCAATCTCTTGTAATCTAAATCGTACCTTTCTTCCATAAATGTTATTTAACGCAGACAACATTCGGCCTTTATATTGGAAGATAACGAGGGCGATTATTATCTTGAAATTCAAAGAAATTCTCTCAAAGCAACAGCGGAAAATCAAAACAGATTTGTGATCTCTGCACGCTAAGTTTTATCTAGAATTCTCAAGTACACACACACACACACATATACACACACACACACACACACACACACACACACACACACACACACACACACACACACACACACACACACACACACTCATACAAATACGTAAACGTACACAGACAAGCGCACATAAACACACACACTCAAGCACATTGAAACACACAAACGTACACAAATAAACACATACAAATACACACTACACACTCGTATATTCACACAAACACAAATCAAATAGGTCGAACATCATTGAATTACATGGTCGGCAGATGACAAGGTGGGACCCAATAGTGAACATTAAAGCATCATTGCACTATATTGCAAATAGGTGAATAGGTGATGCATACAGCACCCTCCGTCTAGTTCATTTTAGTGAGTACATCTAGGTGAGTACATCTCGATGAATACCTCAGGGACCACCTAAGTGAGTACACTCACGATGAATACCTCAAGGAGGGGGTCGACCACCTAGGTGAGTATACGCACGATGAGCCAAGCACAACACCTTCCGTTCATCTTGTGGTGGGAAAGTCACGTCCAGTCACTCAAGGGGGCGTCTTGCGGCCCCCCTGCACTCGTTGCTGACATTCTTAAGAACCTGCGGGGAGGAATATCATGTCACGAAGGCACTCAGCGCCGAACTGTCCTACATGTCCATCATTTTACCCAAGAGTTTGTGTGCCCAGAATGTAAATCTGTCATCTGAATATCCGTTTTGCTTGTCAATATCTAAATTAATCTAACGATAAACTCTACGGTATCGACGTTCCACATTTCACATCCACTGACTTCATGAAGAGGTTGCATATATGGGGCCCGGCCGCTGTTCACAGCCTTCTGGGGGATAATTCCGTGGATCACAGGCTGTAAGGATCGTATTATGTGAGAACCTACTGGGTAGGGCTTAGCTCTCACGGCCTGCTGGCGACAGCGCCCCTCCCGCCCAGCTGCTGGGGACGAGGCCGTCTCTCACCGCTCGCTGTCATCTAGAGCAGTGAACATTACTCCTCGTGGTCAAGGCCCTCAGGAGGTCCTCCTCCACTCTCACCCTCGACTCCTGTTCTTGCTTCGCCTTCCCTCTGTTTACTTTATTTTATTCTCTATTTCTTGGTCATTTATCTAACGCCCCGTTCTTCCTTCCTTTTAGTGGTAATCTAAAGTTAATTGGTGGACGGTAGAGCGACCGTCTCGCTTCTTGCAGGTTGGCGTTCGATCCCCGAACGTCGAAGTGGTTGGGCACCATCTCAGATTCTCGTCTTCATATTCATTCTAAGTGCTTTATAGTCGTAATGCCCTATAGTATTTTCTCTCGATAATTATGCTACCTTTATCCTGCTCATTCTTATTCCCCTTCTTCCTCTTCTCCCCCCCTCTCTCTCTCTCTCTCTCTCTCTCTCTCTCTCTCTCTCTCTCTCTCTCTCTCTCTCTCTCTCTCTCTCTCTCTCTCTCTCTCGTCGTCTCAGCGTCCCCGTGGGCTTCATCAGGCTCTCAGCTCCCACTACACTTCCACCCTGGGAGTCATCTCCCATTACATCACCACCCTGGGAGTGATCTCTTGGCCGCCCGCCTCCCAAGAACCTCATATCCTACCTCTTGAAATCTTGACTATAAGTTCCGCCTCCGTTTTTTTCCCTCTGGCTAATATTTGTGTTTCTGTAGCGTCCACTTTACGGCGGTCCTGTATGTGTCTATAGGAGTTTAGCTTTCCGTCTGTTGACTGGAGTGTGTGTGTGGATCGAGGCTCACAGGGTGGCCATAGTTCTCTCCAGTATACACCAAGCACAGTGGTGGTAGTGGTGGTAGTGGTAGTGGTGGTGGTTGGTGGTGCGTTATTCGCTGACAGTTCGCATCTAATCGAATCGTAACTCTGTATACGCTTCACCCAAGTCCTATAAACACAAATTAATTGGCAACAGAACCTAGACCCTCCCAACCTAACCTAAACCCTAAATTTACACAATATGCAAATATATAATAATATTAATTTATATTTGAGAACATTTCTATTTTGAATGAACAGCGTGTTAAAAATTATGAACACGTCTTGGGGGGGTCGGCCGCTGGATGGAATGAGCATGGCCAGAGGTCGGGTTGGGGGGGTCGGCCGCTGGATGGAATGAGCATGGCCAGAGGTCGGGTTGGGGGGGTCGGCCGCTGGATGGAATGAGCATGGCCAGAGGTCGGGTTGGGGGGTCGGCCGCTGGATGGAATGAGCATGGCCAGAGGTCGGGTTGGGGGGGTCGGCCGCTGGATGGAATGAACATGGCCAGAGGTCGGGTTGGGGGTCGGACGGAGATTTGGTTAAAATGTTCACATTAAACCTGTTTTTCCAACTAGTTACCACACTCAGCGCACGGCAATTTTGACCACAGCTATTGACCACAGAGCAACAATTCCGCTCTGTTTGATAAATTAAAAACACCGCAATATTGACATAGAACCAATAGGTGCCAAAGTGTTATCAATTGACAGTAATAACAGATAACACACTAGAACTAATTGACAAAGTGGTAATAAGTGACACAGAGATAATTTTCGGCATAGAGGCAATATGCGACATAGAAAATACTGTATACATTGTAACAATAACATAAGCAGCTCTGTCAATTTTGGTAGTTTAACGTTAATTATCAACCTTCTCCAGCATCCTCCAGCATCCTCCAGCATCTCCTCCTCTCGTCCTTAAAGTGGTCTTTGGCCTCCCAGGAGTCTTACGGAAGGCTGACTGGTCTCCAAGATTTCCTTTTGAAGATAGTTTGTCCTTCGAGGTCAAAAGAAAAAGTGTCTGGAGGAGAAGGCGTTTATGATGTTGGGAACGTGCATGGGCAGTGGTGTGGGGGTGTGTGGGGGTGTGTGGGGGTGTGTGGGGGGTGTGGGGGTGTGGGGGTGGGTTGGTGTAAGGGAGGGTTGGTTTGGGGTGTGAGGGTGTTGGTTTGGGGTATGGGGGTGTGGGTGTGTGGAGGTGTGGTGGGGGTGTGGGGGGTGTGGGGGTGTGGGGGTGGGTTGGTGCAAGGGAGGGTTGGTTTGGGGTGTGGGGGTGTTGGTTTGGGGTATGGGGGTGTGGAATTGTGTGGGGGTGTGGGTGTGGTGGGGGTGTGGTGGGGGTGTGGTGGGGGTGTGGGGGTGTGGACTTGTGTAGGGGTAGAGTAGCAGTGTGGAGTGAATAGATGTGGGAGCTAAGATAGGAGTTGTCGGGGAGGTGGGATTGATGGGGGGAAGGTTATATTTTAAGTATTGCATATTTATATGATGAGTTGTATATTGTATATTTAAGTGTTGTGTTGCATATAGCAGACTTAAATGCTGTGCAATGTTCCTAATATTTCTATAATTCCAGAATGTTTTAATTCATTCTTTGTCTCATGTTTAAGAATTCAAATAACTTTCTTGAATTAGTTATTTAACAGTGTTTTTTATTTATTTTTATTTATTATTTATAGTTTTAATAATGCAAGCAGTTATAGAAAATGTTGGCAATCTCCTTGGTGCATATATATATATATATATATATATATATATATATATATATATATATATATATATATATATATATATATATATATATATATATATATATATATATATATATATATATATATATATATATATATATATAATATATATATAAACAGCATTCATCTCTTGTGAGGCCACGCCAGGGAGGAGTATTCATCTGCCTGAAGATATGAGAGAATTTTCTCAGAGTTACTGCCAGCGTCTGGAGGTGGTGAGAGAGGCGTGGAGGGAGGGGTGAAGGGAGGGGGTGAAGGGCAGTGAGGAGCTGCACACAACTTAACCCACTCACACTCTATCCTCATCACTCAGGTCATGACGCACCTTCCGTTCCTGGACCTCCAGAGAGGAGTTGTCCTGGCAAGATATGATAATTGTAGATGTTCTTGACCGTCTCTCTCTCTCTCTCTCTCTCTCTCTCTCTCTCTCTCTCTCTCTCTCTCTCTCTCTCTCTCTCTCTCTCAAGCTTTCCTTCCATGTGACTACCGTCCTGGCGCAGTTTTTATGAATAACTTAATGATTCAATTTTGATAATTGGAATACAGTTTAAAATAAACTCTTTATAATATCTCATTACCCAAATAGGTGAGTATACCACAATGAGACATTTACCTGCTCTTTCTCTTCGTCTCTAGAGAATGTGAAACATGGTCTCTTCATCTTTTTTTAGATTTTTTTTATTCCTTGGATTAACTTTGTCAGCCTTCCCCGTCAACATTGAAGTTAATTCACGTCCATTTTACACTACAGAGACAAAAACGTGACTGTGTAATCTTAATATGAAACTAAAGATCAACATTGGATGTGTGTAAATCACGAAAATTAACACTTGATGAAAAATGTGACAATGTCAGACCACGGAGGAAGAATTAAACAGGAATTTCCTTAAACATCTTCAGAAGGAATCGAGAAGGAATTGGATGTGTAATATCCTCCTTACTAAAGTATTCAAATATTCAATAATATTATGATTCCTAGCATTGATAGGATCAAGTTCTTCAAAGTTTGTTTTGACAGATTTAGATTGTCTGGGGAAGGTAGTAACAGAACTTACTTGTCTAAGGGAGAATGTTGATGGAGCTAAGTTGGCCAGGGTGAGTCATTTTAGATCTAAGTTATCAGTATTGAGGGTTTACGAAGCTAAGTTACAGTGATACTATTGGAACAACTGGACTGTCTAGGGTGAAGACTGGTCCATTGCAGAGAAGACTGGTCCATTGCAGACAAGACTGGTTCATTGCAGAGGAGACTGGTCCATTGCATAGGAGACTGGTCCACTGCAGAGGAGACTGGTCCATTGCAGAGGAGACTGGTCCATTGCAGAGAAGACTGGTCCATTGCAGAGGAGACTGGTCCATTGCAGAGGAGACTGGTCCATTGCAGAGGAGACTGGTCCATTGCAGAGGAGACTGGTCCATTGCAGAGAAGACTGGTCCATTGCAGAGAAGACTGGTCCATTGCAGACAAGACTGGTCCATTGCAGAGGAGACTGGTCCATTGCAGAGGAGACTGGTCCATTGCAGAGGAGACTGGTCCATTGCAGAGGAGACTGGTCCATTGCAGAGAAGACTGGTCCATTGCAGAGAAGACTGGTCCATTGCAGAGAAGACTGGTCCATTGCATAGGAGACTGGTCCACTGCAGAGGAGACTGGTCCACTGCAGAGGAGACTGGTCCATTGCAGAGGAGACTGGTCCATTGCAGAGGAGACTGGTCCATTGCAGAGAAGACTGGTCCATTGCAGAGAAGACTGGTCCATTGCAGAGAAGACTGGTCCATTGCAGAGGAGACTGGTCCATTGCAGAGGAGACTGGTCCATTGCAGAGGAGACTGGTCCATTGCAGAGGAGACTGGTCCATTGCAGAGGAGACTGGTCCATTAGAAAGAAGACCGGTCTAGTGTAAATAGAACTAGTTTATTAGTTATATGCATGTATGTATATATGTATGCATGTATTTTATACATGTACGTGTGTATGCATACGAATAAGATAACAGCTTCCCCTTAGTCCATCGTAGTATCACCTGCAGGTACAGGAAAATGATAGCACCTGTTTGATTACAAAAGTTAATGAAAAGCTTCTCTTAAGAACTCTACGATAAAGAAATGTATTGGAGACGTAAATACCGAGTCGTGTTTAATTGGGTGGTTAATGGCGCGGGCTCGGCAGGAGGTAATGACTGAGGCTAATGACTGAACTAGAGGTAAACAATCATTAGCGGCTGCATTGGAAGAGCGCTGGGGGGGGGCGGGGGCAGGGGGGGCAGGGGGGGGGGGAAGAATTGGTAATTTTAGCAAACCCTCGTGCTAATGAGAGGGTAATTACCTAGCAAGAGAGCACACGCACGCTCTCAAATGACGGTAGTGTGTGTGTGGCGCTTATGGTTTATTAACACACGCACACACACACTCGCACGCACACACACTCGCACGCATATTCTCGCACGCTGTCGCCCACATCAGAAGAACAGGATACAGCCAGTCATCTGCAACACGTGACGCACGCTAACATAAGAACTGCCTTTCGAAATGTGTGTAATCACACACACACACACACACACACACACACACACACACACACACACACACACACACACACACACACACACACACACACATACACACACACATACACATTCGAAAATAAAACCACCTCTCCGCGTACATACTTCCACACACACATACACACACACACAGAGTGGTAGACGGTTGGAACAAGCAAAGTGAGAAGGCGGTGGAGGCCAAAATCGTCAGTAGTTTTGGCAACTAGTTAATTACACAGGTAATTACATGTGCGTGTGTGTGTGAATTTAACAAAGCTTTCAATGCTGTGCTTCACGTAAGACTGATTAAAAAATATACATACACAAAGATATTCTCATTGATATATTAGGCTATTGTGATTTCTTTGTGTATTTGAACGGAGCGTTTGGTGGAGAACTCTATTATCTACACCAGGGTGTATGTGGGTCACCTACACCAGGGTGTATGTGGGTCACCTACACCAGGGTGTATGTGGGTCACCTACACCCGGGTGTATGTGGGTCACCTACACCCGGGTGTATGTGGGTCACCTACACCCGGGTGTACGTGGGTCACCTACACCAGGGTGAATGTGGGTCACCTACACCAGGGTGTATGTGGGTTACCTACACCAGGGTGTACGTGGGTCACCTACACCAGGGTGTATGTGGGTTACCTACACCCGGGTGTATGTGGGTTACCTACACCAGGGTGTATGTGGGTTACCTACACCCGGGTGTATGTGGGTCACCTACACCCGGGTGTATGTGGGTCACCTACACCCGGGTGTATGTGGGTCACCTACACCAGGGTGTATGTGGGTTACCTACACCCGGGTGTATGTGGGTCACCTACACCCGGGTGTATGTGGGTCACCTACACCCGGGTGTATGTGGGTCACCTACACCCGGGTGTATGTGGGTCACCTACACCCGGGTGTATGTGGGTTACCTACACCCGGGTGTATGTGGGTCACCTACACCAGGGTGTATGTGGGTCACCTACACCAGGGTGTATGTGGGTCACCTACACCAGGAACCCATGATGTATATGACCTCCAGTATATCGTAATCCATGGGGTTAAGGCTCGTGTTTGGCGTCACTCAGAGCGCTGGTTCGATTCCCGTCGAAGGTAAGAGAGTGGTGGGGGCTCGTGGTACTGGGGGAGGTATCCCAAGTTGGATAAGGGTGGGATTAATATCAAAGAAATCAAGTCTAGTGTAATTGGATATATATATTAGCTAATTTATTGATGAGATTCCCCAGAGGTTTGTACACACAGGCCTGCACACACATTCTGAGACACACATGATTGTACACACACATGTACACCTCACACAAAGCTACACACACACACACACACACCGACAAACACACGGACAAACACATAAACAGGGACATCCCGCCAAACACACACCGAAACTACGACGTTGGTACAACGTTCGAACAAGTTTTAACACCTAACCAGTTATAACAACCAATATAGTAAGTTGTAACAACGTTCTAATACGTCATAAACACGTTAAGCCAAGATGTAACAACTTTATTACAAGTTGTAACAAGCGGAAAATAGAGACAGTTTCGGTTTGTGTTTCCAGGGATAATTCTACCACCGCAGGATAATAAAAAAACAAGCCATTTCTATCCGACTATATTTGAATGGTTACACCAAATGCCTTCCACAACAAGCTGCTTGGAAGCACGAATGTCACACACACACACTGACGTCACCACCACACACAATGTACAGGAAATAAGGCAACCCTCACTAATGACATGACCGCTGAAGCCTTAACCTCCTGGTGTTGTTGTAGTTATAAATTCAGCCACTGGGAACAAAAAGTTCCAAGTAGCACGGACTATGGTGAGCCCGTAGTGGACTTACCTGGCACAGGAGCGGGGCTGTAACTGTTTAATCTCCGTATAGCGTCACTTAAACACCTCCACCACACCTTTAACCATGACTGAGTAAACCTTAAAGATATACACGTGTTATAAGAGGTCTTCTGTATCTTTTTCTCTTGTCATAAGTGTGGATACATGGTTTTCTCTTCGTTTAACTGTCTCAAAGATGTTCTCTGAATATTTTAAGACGATGTGAGTTTGACTTTTTAAATAATTACGATTTTTTTTTTCTTCAGCTGTACGCCATGAAACTTTTTTTGTCTCGATTTGGTTCTTTGAGGAATGAGACTCCAGAATCAACAGTTGTTCACTGTGAGAGAAAGACTCGCCCTCGTAGACGTGTTCACTATACATGTTCAGACTTATTTTGAACACTAAAAGAATATCCACATATTTGGGGATATGTGGATGGACTGCCAGACACTTGAGAACCAAAGACCCCGTGGGCAGACCTGAGGCCAGAAAGCACTTACGCAAGCACTTAAGAACGTGTACATCTTTCCTCAATCTTTGACGGCTTTGTTTACATTTATTAAACAGTTTACAAGTATGAAAACTTCCCAATCAACTGTTGTTATTGTTATAAACAGCCTCCTGGTGCTTCGGAGCTCATTAACTGCTTAATAATTGTAAACAAAGCCGCCAAAGATTGAGAAAAGATGTACAGGTTCGTAAGTGCTTGCGTAACTGCTTTCGTGAATCTGGCCCCTGATGATTGGTCTATGGGGATGCCGAAGTTGGTCACGTGACTGCCGCAGTTGTGGGGTGACGTGAAATGCTTTGTCAATAGGCCTTGTCAGAGACCGGGCCGTGAGAACATTGATATTCGAAACTACGTCAAGGTAACCTTGTAAGGTGTAATTACCTAAGTGTAGTTACAGGATGAGAGCTACGCTCGTGGTGTCCCGTCTTCCCAGCACTCTTTGTCATATAACGCTTTGAAACTACTGACGGTCTTGGCCTCTACCACCTTCTCACCTAACTTGTTCCAACCGTCTACCACTCAGTATGCAAAAGTGTCGATAATCCTATGTATGAGAATCGCCAAACGACTCTTGTTATGCTAACTATTCACTAAAAAAATCTTGTTTGATATGCTAACTGAAGAGCGAATCATTATATACTTTATAGTTAATGATAATCTTACTATACAGAGATTAATATACAGGAATTATTTATATATTCAACAGTAGACTTCTTGCACAAAGAGTTTAGCTGCCAGCTTAGCAAGGCTGATCTTGTGTAGAATAATTGAAAGTGAATTTATACCATTCAGCTCCTGTATATACAACCCAACCTGTATACTCAACATGCGAATGTTTGTTGTCAAAGCGAAGCCCATTAGTATTTCACTAATGGAAATCTTGAGTAGTTAGCACACTGGAACACAGTGAGTACCAGTTAATTCGTCGTCAAGCCAGATTCGTGTTTACCTACCATCTCTTTCTCCTCACAGTGAGTTGAAAGTTGTTTGTTTGTGATATGAGGTATTCTAAGCAGGACTCGTGAATGTTCTGTGATTGAGATCCACCTTGTTTCGAGTTCATTGGCCCTATGTGTTCGCTGCTGTTCTGTGTTGACTGGTATTTTGCGTTCATTGGGGTCTCTCTCTCTCTCTCTCTCTCTCTCTCTCTCTCTCTCTCTCTCTCTCTCTCTCTCTCTCTCTCTCTCTCTCTCTCTCTCTCTCTCTCTCTCTCTCTCTCTCTCTCTCAAACACACACAACCACTTAACTGAGCCTCACACATAATGAATTTCGTAATAGTTTTAGATAATTGAGTTTTGATTATAGATTTATATAACAGATTTAGATAATAGATTACCGATTATAGATTTATATTGATAATAGATTTATGTGTACAATAGATTTCCTTAATAGATTCTGATAATAGATTTATTTTAATACTAAATTTACGTTAACCAATTTAAAAAATACCTTTAAATAATATATTTCTGTTAATATATTTATATTAATAATAAATTGATATTAATAACAAATTTATATGGGTAATAAATGTATATTGATACTAACTTGACATTGGTATCAAATTTATATTCTCAATAGATTTCGTGAATAGATATAGCTAACAGATTTTTTGATAATAGATACAGTAGATCCAGTTTAGAAAAAATCAGTTTTTTCGTATCACGAACTTCTCTGACCTGCATATATATTTTAATTTTGTCATTTCTCAAATGTTTCTATTACATTCTATTGATACTGAACATACAGGCTGGCGGACGTCGTGTGATTTTCTGACCTGCTGAAATTTCAGATATCCGAGAATTTTCTGACCCATTCCTCACGTCCAAGTTGGCTTGTCACGTGTTCAAATACGTTTATCGAGACAATAAAATATTTCTCAAGGGGGATAGAGTAGCTTAGGTTATCCTGCCATTGTCACGTGTTTGTGATATCTTAGCATTTTGATATCACTGATCACTGAGGTGTTTACTCATTTTACAAAGTATGAGTTTTAAATAATTTGAGTGTGTGTTTTTTTTGGGTGTTTATTCTGGAACTGATTTTTTTTTCTGGTGTAAATGTTTAGCTTGTTTCAATATGTCTTTAAACTGTTGTTTTAAATCTGTTGTCGTTTGAGTTGGCTACTGTTGTCTGTTGAGTTGGTTACTGTTGTCTGTTGAGTTGGCTACTGTTGTCTGTTGAGTTGGTTACTGTTGTCTGTTGAGTTGGCTACTGTTGTCTGTTGAGTTGGTTACTGTTGTCTGTTGAGTTGGCTACTGTTGTCTGTTGAGTTGGTTACTGTTGTCTGTTGAGTTGGCTACTGTTGTCTGTTGAGTTGGCTACTGTTGTCTGTTGAGTTGGTTACTGTTGTCTGTTGAGTTGGTTACTGTTGTCTGTTGAGTTGGTTACTGTTGTCTGTTGAGTTGGCACTGTTGTCTGTTGAGTTGGCTACTGTTGTCTGTTGAGTTGGTTACTGTTGTCTGTTGAGTTGGTTACTGTTGTCTGTTGAGTTGGTTACTGTTGTCTGTTGAGTTGGCTACTGTTGTCTGTTGAGTTGGTTACTGTTGTCTGTTGAGTTGGTTACTGTTGTCTGTTCAGTTGGTTACTGTTGTCTGTTGAGTTGGTTACTGTTGTCTGTTGAGTTGGCTACTGTTGTCTGTTGAGTTGGTTACTGTTGTCTGTTGAGTTGGCTACTGTTGTTTGTTGAGTTGGTTACTGTTGTCTGTTGAGTTGGTTACTGTTGTCTGTTGAGTTGGCTACTGTTGTCTGTTGAGTTGGCTACTGTTGTCTGTTGAGTTGGCTACTGTTGTCTGTTGAGTTGGTTACTGTTGTCTGTTGAGTTGGCTACTGTTGTCTGTTGAGTTGGTTACTGTTGTCTGTTGAGTTGGCTACTGTTGTCTGTTGAGTTGGCTACTGTTGTCTGTTGAGTTGGCTACTGTTGTCTGTTGAGTTGGCTACTGTTGTCTGTTGAGTTGGCTACTGTTGTCTGTTGAGTTGGTTACTGTTGTCTGTTGAGTTGGTTACTGTTGTCTGTTGAGTTGGCTACTGTTGTCTGTTGAGTTGGCTACTGTTGTCTGTTGAGTTGGTTACTGTTGTCTGTTGAGTTGGCTACTGTTGTCTGTTGAGTTGGTTAATGTTGTCTGTTGAGTTGGCACTGTTGTCTGTTGAGTTGGTTACTGTTGTCTGTTGAGTTGGTTACTGTTGTCTGTTCAGTTGGTTACTGTTGTCTGTTGAGTTGGCACTGTTGTCTGTTGAGTTGGCTACTGTTGTCTGTTGAGTTGGTTACTGTTGTCTGTTGAGTTGGCTACTGTTGTCTGTTGAGTTGGCTACTGTTGTCTGTTGAGTTGGTTACTGTTGTCTGTTGAGTTGGCTACTGTTGTCTGTTGAGTTGGCTACTGTTGTCTGTTGAGTTGGCTACTGTTGTCTGTTGAGTTGGCTACTGTTGTCTGTTGAGTTGGTTACTGTTGTCTGTTGAGTTGGTTAATGTTGTCTGTTGAGTTGGCACTGTTGTCTGTTGAGTTGGCACTGTTGTCTGTTGAGTTGGCACTGTTGTCTGTTGAGTTGGCACTGTTGTCTGTTGAGTTGGCACTGTTGTCTGTTGAGTTGGTTAATGTTGTCTGTTGAGTTGGCACTGTTGTCTGTTGAGTTGGCTACTGTTGTCTGTTGAGTTGGCTACTGTTGTCTGTTGAGTTGGTTACTGTTGTCTGTTGAATTGGCACTGTTGTCTGATGGGTAGTGACTGTTGTATGTTGAGTTGACTACTGTTGTCTGTTGAATTGGCACTGTTGTCTGATGGGTAGTGACTGTTGTATGCGGGGTTCGAACTGTTGAAGGGCATAATAATAACTAGTAGACAAGCAGGTATACACGTCCCCTGACCTCTGACCTTCCCCAATGTGATTTGTGAGGGAGGGAAAGTTTACACCAGTGACTTGTCACTCTGGGTTTACCTGCACATCTGACACAAGCTTGTTAACACGTGACTCGTTGGTCTGTGACCTTTAGCCGCCAGAGGATACCTGGGGCCCAGATTAACGAAGTAGTTACGCAAGCATTTACGAACCTGTACATCTGTTCTCAATCTTTGGCGGCTTTGTTTACAATTATTAAATAGGTAATGAGCTTCGAAGCACCAGGAGGCTGTTTATAACAATAACAGCAGTTGATTGGGAAGTTTTCGGCTTGTAAACTGTTTAATAAATGTAACCAAAGATTGAGGAAAGATGTACACGTTCGTAAGTACTTGCGTAACTGCTTCGTGAATCTGGGCTCTGATCATCCAGGCTATGACTTATACGTTAGACTGCAAGCAGCGGCATCGATAACAGCCTAGTTGGCCAGATCACCAATCAGGAGGCCTGTTCAGGGTTGTTAAAACATAGTTCCTTGGAACCATCTCGAGGAAATGATTGAAGCTACAGTATTTCACTCAACAAGCTTACAAAAGTCCTCAAAGTTATCTTGCAACCACCAACAGACGTCTAGATCATAGACCTATTTGAAGGGAATGATGGACCCCGGAAGAATCATCATTTTGGAGTCAGTTTATCATCGTGTCTCTGCCACTCTCTCAGAACACAATTAATGGCTTCCGGGAGACTTTGGAGGTTATAAGGACTTGGGACCTTGCGTTTCCAAATATCTCGAGAGTTAATTTGAACCACGTGAACTGCAGGCTGCAGCCACAGACAGGCGGCTAGATCACGGACTCGCTGGAGGCGGTGTCGTGCACTCTCTCAGAGTTCAATGGCTTCTGGGTCCTTGTATGTTATGCCAGCGCGGATGTTCTTCAAGAACCGCATCACAGCCCACAGCGCCAGGACCTGTGGGATAGAGAAGAACATCAGCTTCATGAGAGAATATCAGCTTCAGGTGTTGCTGCATGAGAGAATATCAGCTTCAGGTGTTGTTACATGATAGAATATCAGCTTCAGGTGTTGTTACATGATAGAATATCAGCTTCAGGTGTTGTTACATGAGAGAATATCAGCTTCAGGTGTTGTTACATGAGAGAATATCAGCTTCAGGTGTTGCTGCATGAGAGAATAACAGCTTCAGGTGTTGTTACATGAGAGAATATCAGCTTCAGGTGTTGTTACATGAGAGAATATCAGCTTCAGGTGTTGTTACATGATAGAATATCAGCTTCAGGTGTTGTTACATGATAGAATATCAGCTTCAGGTGTTGTTACATGAGAGAATATCAGCTTCAGGTGTTGCTGCATGAGAGAATAACAGCTTCAGGTGTTGTTACATGATAGAATATCAGCTTCAGGTGTTGCTTCATGAGAGAATAACAGCTTCAGGTGTAGTTACATGAGAGAATATCAGCTTCAGGTGTTGCTGCATGATAGAATATCAGCTTCAGGTGTTGCTGCATGAGAGAATATCAGCTTCAGGTGTTGTTACATGAGAGAATAACAGCTTCAGGTGTTGCTGCATGAGAGAATATCAGCTTCAGGTGTTGCTGCATGAGAGAATAACAGCTTCAGGTGTTGCTGCATGAGAGAATATCAGCTTCAGGTGTTGTTACGTAATAGAATATCAGCTTCAGGTGTTGTTACGTAATAGAATATCAGCTTCAGGTGTTGTTACATGAGAGAATAACAGCTTCAGGTGTTGTTACGTAATAGAATATCAGCTTCAGGTGTTGTTACATGAGAGAATATCAGCTTCAGGTGTTGTTACATGAGAGAATATCAGCCTCAGGTGTTGTTACGTAATAGAATATCAGCTTCAGGTGTTGTTACATGAGAGAATAACAGCTTCAGGTGTTGCTACATGAGAGAATATCAGCTTCAGGTGTTATTACTTGAGAGAATATCAGCTTCAGGTGTTGTTACATGAGAGAATATCAGCCTCAGGTGTTGTTACATGAGAGAATATCAGCTTCAGGTGTTGTTACATGAGAGAATATCAGCCTCAGGTGTTGTTACATGAGAGAATATCAGCCTCAGGTGTTGTTACATGAGAGAATATTAGCTTCAGGTGTTGTTACGTAATAGAATATCAGCTTCAGGTGTTGTTACATGAGAGAATAACAGCTTCAGGTGTTGCTGCATGAGAGAATATCAGCTTCAGGTGTTGTTACTTGAGAGAATAACAGCTTCAGGTGTTGCTGCATGAGAGAATAACAGCTTCAGGTGTTGTTACATGAGAGAATAACAGCTTCAGGTGTTGTTACATGAGAGAATATCAGCTTCAGGTGTTGTTACATGAGAGAATATCAGCTTCAGGTGTTGTTACATGATAGAATATCAGCTTCAGGTGTTGTTACATGATAGAATATCAGCTTCAGGTGTTGTTACATGAGAGAATATCAGCTTCAGGTGTTGCTGCATGAGAGAATAACAGCTTCAGGTGTTGTTACATGATAGAATATCAGCTTCAGGTGTTGCTTCATGAGAGAATAACAGCTTCAGGTGTAGTTACATGAGAGAATATCAGCTTCAGGTGTTGCTGCATGATAGAATATCAGCTTCAGGTGTTGCTGCATGAGAGAATATCAGCTTCAGGTGTTGTTACATGAGAGAATAACAGCTTCAGGTGTTGCTGCATGAGAGAATATCAGCTTCAGGTGTTGCTGCATGAGAGAATAACAGCTTCAGGTGTTGCTGCATGAGAGAATATCAGCTTCAGGTGTTGTTACGTAATAGAATATCAGCTTCAGGTGTTGTTACATGAGAGAATAACAGCTTCAGGTGTTGTTACGTAATAGAATATCAGCTTCAGGTGTTGTTACATGAGAGAATATCAGCTTCAGGTGTTGTTACATGAGAGAATATCAGCCTCAGGTGTTGTTACGTAATAGAATATCAGCTTCAGGTGTTGTTACATGAGAGAATAACAGCTTCAGGTGTTGCTACATGAGAGAATATCAGCTTCAGGTGTTATTACTTGAGAGAATATCAGCTTCAGGTGTTGTTACATGAGAGAATATCAGCCTCAGGTGTTGTTACATGAGAGAATATCAGCTTCAGGTGTTGTTACATGAGAGAATATCAGCCTCAGGTGTTGTTACATGAGAGAATATCAGCCTCAGGTGTTGTTACATGAGAGAATATTAGCTTCAGGTGTTGTTACGTAATAGAATATCAGCTTCAGGTGTTGTTACATGAGAGAATAACAGCTTCAGGTGTTGCTGCATGAGAGAATATCAGCTTCAGGTGTTGTTACTTGAGAGAATAACAGCTTCAGGTGTTGCTGCATGAGAGAATATCAGCTTCAGGTGTTGTTACTTGAGAGAATAACAGCTTCAGGTGTTGTTACATGAGAGAATATCAGCTTCAGGTGTTGCTGCATGATAGAATATCAGCTTCAGGTGTTGCTGCATGAGAGAATATCAGCTTCAGGTGTTGTTACATGAGAGAATAACAGCTTCAGGTGTTGCTGCATGAGAGAATATCAGCTTCAGGTGTTGTTACTTGAGAGAATAACAGCTTCAGGTGTTGCTGCATGAGAGAATATCAGCTTCAGGTGTTGTTACTTGAGAGAATAACAGCTTCAGGTGTTGCTACATGAGAGAATATCAGCTTCAGGTGTTGTTACTTGAGAGAATATCAGCTTCAGGTGTTGTTACATGAGAGAATATCAGCCTCAGGTGTTGTTACATGAGAGAATATCAGCCTCAGGTGTTGCTACATGAGAGAATATCAGCTTCAGGTGTTGCTACATGAGAGAATATCAGCTTCAGGTGTTGTTACTTGAGAGAATATCAGCTTCAGGTGTTGTTACATGAGAGAATATCAGCCTCAGGTGTTGTTACATGAGAGAATATCAGCCTCAGGTGTTGTTACATGAGAGAATATCAGCTTCAGGTGTTGTTACATGAGAGAATATCAGCTTCAGGTGTTGTTACATGAGAGAATATCAGCCTCAGGTGTTGTTACATGAGAGAATATCAGCCTCAGGTGTTGTTACATGAGAGAATATCAGCTTCAGGTGTTGTTACATGAGAGAATATCAGCCTCAGGTGTTGTTACATGAGAGAATATCAGCTTCAGGTGTTGTTACATGAGAGAATATCAGCCTCAGGTGTTGTTACATGAGAGAATATCAGCTTCAGGTGTTGTTACATGAGAGAATATCAGCTTCAGGTGTTGTTACTTGAGAGAATAACAGCTTCAGGTGTTGCTGCATGAGAGAATATCAGCTTAAGGTGTTGTTACATGAGAGAATATCAGCTTCAGGTGTTGCTGCATGAGAGAATATCAGCTTCAGGTGTTGTTACGTAATAGAATATCAGCTTCAGGTGTTGTAAACAGTGAGTCACAAAGTGGCTGAAGATATGTAGACCAAACCATTCATCAGAACACGAAGAAACGAACACGTTTCGAACCGTCGTGGACCATTATCAAGTCTGATGTCTCATGAAACAACATCAGCTGGAAGTATTACATTAAAACAAAACATTGTCAACATACTCACATTGATGCAAACTCGAGTCAGGAAAAATGTCATTTCTGCCTTGCATATTCCATCAAATTTCTGAAAAAAAATATAGACGGGATTTAGTTTGTAAAGGTTTTGTACCTTATGATTGTAAGTTTTTTGTAAGTAAGGCTGAAAATTTACTTAAATAATATGATATTAAAGTAAGGTTGGTTACTTTACTTGCTTAATAATATTGTTTTTTTATAAAAATTACTGAAATTTAAAGTTTTAACAATATTTTATATAGTATTTTTAATTTCATTAATATTTAGTATATATAAAAAATAAAGTTTTGATATTAAATACCAAATATAAAATTTATTATTATTTTATACCTGAATGGAAATAAAAGTAATTACAAGATCCTAAAACGAATTATCTTACAAATGAAGAAAATAACAGGAACACAAGCACATTAACGAAGTAATCAACAACTCTTATCATTCAACGAAACAAATAAAACAAAACAAACACATAAACTAACCAAACAAGATAAAAAACCTCTTGCACAGCTCCGGAGGACACCGTGATAAATGAAGGAGCTGGCAAGGAACGAGAAGAATTAAGCGAATTGGTGAAATAGAAGAGGAAATGATTACAAAAATCGAGGTTGAAAATGAAGGGAAGCTGAAGGCTGCAATCATGCCTCGTATCTGCCCACAGATACTAATTTTGGTGGGGTTTGGTTGTCTAGGACGGAGGGGGTGGGTATCCGGAGTATCAGGAGACGTAGGAAGATCAGGAGGAAGGAGAGGAGACGTCGAAAGATCAGGAGGATTAATATCAGGAGATAGAGGAAGAGGGAAGACCAGGAGGACTGTAAGGGCAGTTTTAAGGCCCCTGTCTTTTCCTTCCCCTCACCTTATTGATGTGGTCTCTGAGAACATTGGAGTACATGCAGCAGACGGCCTCCAGGGCCATGAAGGCGATGTTGGCCACCACCCAGGGCGTCACCAGACCACACCTCTCCTATGGCAGACGAGCCCTTGTGAGTCTCACGACCGGTGAGGACCTTTGTGAGGTGCGTGGCACCGGCGTATGTAAGTATATTGTGTGGTTCACGGGATGGGGGATATGATATGGTGTGGTGGTGTGATGGATGGGGTTAGGGAGTGTGTCTTGAAGGTGAAGGGGGGGAGGGTGTCTTGAGGGGGTGTGGGGTGAGGGGAAATGATCAGATGCTGTGTGGGGTGCAGTGGTAAGGTAATGTTTAGGTTTGAATGTATGTGTGTGGAATGTATGAGGTGGAATGACATGAGATGTCAACATCTCCCTACGACACTCATCTCAGAGGCAGGCATCATCCCATTACAGTAAAGAAATGTTACAAAATTGTGTGATACAAAAACAACAACTTTACAAACACTAAATATTAAAACTATTCCAACAACAGAATTTGTATTTCCTTAATAATTATTATATCGAGGCATTTCTTGTTGACATATTTCGTTATATAACAAATTATATGATAAATTTTCGGGGGGAATGTATTGTGTATGCCTCACCCCTCAGTATGCCTCCCCCCCCCCCCGATGCCTCACCTGTTGTATGCCTATGAAGAGAAAGGAGCTGAGAGCGATGAGAGTGATGTGTGTGCCCAAGGTAGACACGTAGGAGATCTGCACACCTGCTGGAGAAGGTCAAAGGTCACCAAAGGTCACTATAGCAAGAGATCTGCACACCTACAGCAGGTCAAATGTCATTAAGGGTCACTATAGACAGAGACATGCACACCTACAAGAGGTCAAAGAGGTGTGCACATCTCTTGCAGATAGCAAGAGATCTGCACACCTACAGCAGGTCAAAGGTCATTAAGGGTCACTATAGACAGAGATATGCACACCTACAAGAGGTCACTAAAGGTCACTATAGCAAGAGATCTGCACACCTGAAAAAGAAGGTTAATGATCACTAAAGATCACTATTGAAAGAGGCAGGTATAACAGTCTTGGAGACCTCTCGGAGGACAAAGTTCAATTAGTAACATCTTACTTATAAAAGTCACTGGTAAAGGGTAACTTTAACCAGTGATCCGAGGTCACTGGAGGTCACTGTTAGAAAGGTCATGGATGAGACGAAGCCATTTAAAGCAGCTTGAGGCTGGTATATGTCAGAGCTCAGCAGGTATAATGTAAATGGTTCATTGTTAACCAGGGTATATTTTTAACCCAGGCTATATATAACGAGGGTATATTATTAACTAGGGGTATATTTTTAACGCGGGACTATTTTTAACGAGTTATTTTAACGAGGGTATATTTTTAACGAAAGATGAATAATGAGTCTACTACCACCCACAGGATGGGTATGGGATCCACCACCACCCACCGGATGGGTATGGGGTCCACCACCACCCACAGGATGGGTATGGGGTCCACTACTACCCACAGAATTGGTATGGGGTCCACTATAGTCACAGGATGGGTATGGGGTCCACTACCACCCCACATGATGGGTATCGGGTCCTCTACCACCCACAGGATGGGGTATGGAGTCCACTACCACCCACAGGATAGGGTATGGGGCCCTCTACCACCCGCAGGATGGGGATGGAGCCTTCTACCACCCACAGGATTGGGTATGGGCCCTCTACCACCCACAGCATGGGGTATGGGCCCTCTACCACCCACAGGATGGGGTATGGGGTCCACTACCACCCACAGGATGGGCATGGGGTCCACTACCACCCACAGGATGGGTATGGAGTCCACTACCACCCACAGGATAGGGTATGGGGCCCTCTACCACCCACAGGATGGGGATGGAGCCTTCTACCACCCACAGGATGGGGTATGGGCCCTCTACCACCCACAGGATAGGGTATGAGGCCCTCTACCACCCACAGGATGGGGTATGGGCCCTCTACCACCCACAGTATGGGGTATGAGCCCTCTACCACCCACAGGATGGGGTATGGGGTCCACCACCACCCACAGGATGGGTATGGGGTCCACTACTACCCACAGAATTGGTATGGGGTCCACTATAGTCACAGGATGGGTATGGGGTCCACTACCACCCCACATGATGGGTATCGGGTCCTCTACCACCCACAGGATGGGGTATGGAGTCCACTACCACCCACAGGATAGGGTATGGGGCCCTCTACCACCCACAGGATGGGGATGGAGCCTTCTACCACCCACAGGATTGGGTATGGGCCCTCTACCACCCACAGCATGGGGTATGGGCCCTCTACCACCCACAGGATGGGGTATGGGGTCCACTACCACCCACAGGATGGGCATGGGCCCTCTACCACCCACAGGATGGGGTATGGGCCCTCTACCACCCACAGGATGGGGTATGGGGCCCTCTACCACCCACAGGATGGGGTATGGGGCCCTCTACCACCCCATGAATGGGGTATGGGGCCCTCTAACACCCACAGGATGGGGTATGGGGCCCTCTACCACCCCATGAATGGGGTATGGGGCCCTCTACCACCCCATGAATGGGGTATGGGGCCCTCTACCACCCCATAAATGGGGTATGGAGATCTTAATAAACGAACCAAAATAGCACAAAAGCTTCACCAGATCAATATATCTTTACCCTGCACAGTACAATTAAATAATCTCTCTTTTTATATCACTTGTTACATAAATCTGCATTAATTGCCTCGTGCAGGCGATGAGTCACAATAACGTGGCTGAAGTATGTTGACCAGACCACACACTAGAAATTGAAGGGACGACGACGTTTCGGTCCGTCCTGGACCATTCTCAAGTCTACTTGATAATGGTCCAGGACGGACCGAAACGTCGTCGTCCCTTCAATTTCTAGTGTGTGGTCTGGTCAACAATTGCCTCGTCTCTCTGAAGCTGTATCGCCACGCTGAATTAAGGTATCCACCTCCTGTAATTAGATTCCAATACAGCAGCCTTTGCTTGTTAGCTCCGGGATGGAACAAAGGTATTTTGGAATTAGTGGTATTTAAAGTCTGAATATTTTTGTTATCCAATTGATTTTGGCTTTAGTTTGTTACGCCTTATGTTTTTGTTATGCATATTTGATGTATATTTACCGCATGAATACATGTTTGTGTTTTGTAACTATGTATTGCATTGATAATTACAGCGCGGATACATCAAAGCAAACTCTTTTCTGTGACATGAAAAAATAATGAGAACAATATTTTGATTGATAACAAATAAAAATGATAATAATAAAAATTATATTCTTTATTATTATTCTTACTATTAATATTATATCAATTCTATATTAACAAGTCTCACATTGAAAGTTTTGTTGTCATATATCTTGTAAACTTGCCTAAACAGCTCTACAATGTAGAATTTACATTCTAGAAGTATACTCTACTTCCCATGGAGGTAGATTAAGAGTTTACTATAGTTCTTGCTTAAAATATGTTATGAAATAAATCATTTTGGCTCAAAGGTCGTCTGTATACTGGTGTTGATGCAGTATAATAATTCTCTAGAGATCGGTAGGCACTAAGCCAAAACCCCTGAAGATGGTAGCAAAGGTAGGGGTCAGGTACCCTATCTACCCCCTGACGAAGGTAAGGGAGAGGTGTAGAGGGGTACATGTACCCTATCTACCCCTGACGAAGGTAAGGAAGAGATGTAGTGGGGGTACATGTACCCTATCTACCCCCTGACGAAGGTAAGGGAGAGGTGTAGAGGGGTACATGTACCCTATCTACCCCTGACGAAGGTAAGGAAGAGATGTAGTGGGGGTACATGTACCCTATGTACCCCCTGACGAAGGTAAGAGGTGTAGTGGAGGTACACGTACCGTAATAGACGTCCTGGAGGTGGTGGGGATCCTCGGCGTTGACGATAATCCTCCACAGGTACACCAGCACCACCACCACTGATGAACACTGCCGGTACGGGCACAATGGTACATTTACTGTCGGTACAATCACTGGTATAATCTTCTCCCCCCCGGTACAGATACAAGGGTACAGTTAATTCCCGGTTCAGTATCAGAGGTACAGTTAGATACTTGACAGCAGCTTAGGGAATGTTATGCTAACAGTTATTTGTAAAACACAATCACCAGTCACCTGCCAATCATTCAATCATAAATTAATCAAAGTACAATCACTTGTAACTCTCCAATATTCTCATCAATATGTCTGGAACCACAATTCACACAATCGTTACGATAATCTCTCTACCACAATCGTTACGATAATCTCTCTACCACAATCGTTACGATAATCTCTCTACCACAATCGCTTAATAAAATACCTGGCAAACAACAATTGTTTGCATGAAACAGTCTTCGGGTTCTCGACTTTTAAGACGTAGTTTGAGTTCGCAGACGAGCGACGTTTCCATGGCGTTATTCTTTTATTAAATTTTAGGGAGATACTTTATTGAATTCCCTGTGTGTCGATGGCACAAGATATGGAAAATGGTCTTACGTTTATATATATATATATATATATATATATATATATATATATAAATATATATATATATATATATATATATATATATATATATATATATATATAACTGAATATTATATATATATATATATATATAACTCGTGATGGTCAAGTGGATTAAGGCGTCTTGTACATACCAGTTGCGTGGCATCTGGGAGTATGGGTTCGAGTCACTTCTGGGGTGTGAGTTTTCAGTTGCATATTGTCCTGGGGACCATTCAGGCTTGTTCGCATATATATATATATATATATATATATATATATATATATATATATATATATATATATATATATATATATATATATATATAATATAATATAAACGTCAATAAACCGATTTCATTCACATGAGCCAAAGATGTTTCCAGACGATGCAAAATTAATGTTCAGAGTTGCAACAGATGAGGACTGTAAGATTCTCCAAGATTACTTAAACAAGCTGGAGAGTTGGTCTAAAAAATGGCTACTGGAGGTCAACTCCAGTAAGTGTAATGTTATCGAAGTTGGAACAGGTGAGAAGAGAAAACTTGTTGACTAGAAAACGACTAGACAACTAGAGAAAAAAAGACCTGGGAGTAGACTTAAAACCAAATCTAACTCCGGAAGCTCATATAAATATGATAACATCACTAGCATACCCTACGCTAGCAAAAATCAGAACATCATTCAGGAACATAAATAAGTTGACCTTTAGATCACTATACACCTTCGTGAGACCATACTTAGAGTATGCAGCCCTCCCATACTATGGGAGCCGGTCGGCCGAGTGGACAGCACGCGGGACTTGTGATCCTGTGGTCCTGGGTTCGATCCCAGGCGCCGGCGAGAAACAATGGGCAGAGTTTCTTTCACCCTATGCCCCTGTTACCTAGCAGTAAATAGGTACCTGGGTGTTAGTCAGCTGTCACGGGCTGCTTCCTGGGGGTGGAGGCCTGGTCGAGGACCGGGCCGCGGGGACACTAAAGCCCCGAAATCATCTCAAGATAACCTCAAGATAACCCCCCCCCCCCATCTAAAAACACTCACAAAAACAAACTAGAAAAGGTTCAATACGTTCCTATCTATTGGGTCTCCATTGCTGACGATCCAACTGTTGTTGCTTTCATAAGTATGGTTCCAGGACTGACAATCTTCCGCTCCCAACCTCATATTTAGAAGCTCAACCGGTTGTCACTTCCTCTTAACTTCCCCATAAATGTCTATTGTGTCCGGGGAGTCGCGGGGATGCTGGCTCCATCCCATTGTGTGGACTCAATATTTTCTCAGTGTTTACTAGTTTGCCACCATAGTCAGTTCTTTTGTCCACACTCTTACCTTGCGTGCGTGTGTGTGTGTGTGTGTGTGTGTGTGTGTGTGTGTGTGTGTGTGTGTGTGTGCGTGCGTGTGTGTGTGTGTGTGTGTGTGCGTGTGTGTGTGCGTGTGTGTGTGCGTGTGTGTGTGTGTGTGTGTGTGTGTGTGTGTGTGTGTGTGTGTGTGTGCGTGTGTGTGCGTGTGCGTGTGCGTGTGCGTGTGCGTGTGCGTGTGCGTGTGCGTGTGCGTGTGCGTGTGTGTGTGTGTGTGTGTGTGTGTGTGTGCGTGCCAGGCGCGGAGGCGTAAACACTAGGGGTGTGGTACTCACAATTGTGTAGAGGGCGGCGGTGAGTGCGGCATGGTGGGAGTCGAAGCACCCACGCCCGCTGGCCCGCACCATGGGAGGAGCCAGTCTGTGGGAGATGCAGATAATCATACGCAAGAAAGCCAGTCTGTAAGACAAAGCCATACACCGACCCTCAGGAGTTCTCTGTTGGGAGAAGTGTGTCAATATCGTTTTCTTCTCTCTCTTTAACTATTGCAGAGAGAGATAAACATAAGAGAAAGATAAGAGACGATAGAAAAGAAGATCGAAGAAGAAAAAGAGCAGGTCGCCGTTCAATCCCCGAATGTCTACAAGTGGTTGGGCACCATTCCTTTCCCTCCCGTCCCATCTCCAAATCCTTATCCTGACCTCTTGCCAGTGCTATATAGTCGTAATGGCTTGGCGCTTTCTCCCTGGCAATTCCCTTCCTTCCCTCTCCATTCTATATCGAGTCAGAAGATTCATACATCATCTGGAAGAAGCACTATGTCATTGTCTCTGTCTGGCCCTCCTGTGTCGCACCCCGGCGCTGTGTCGCACCCCGGCACTGTGTCGCACCCCGGCACTGTGTCGCACCCCGGCACTGTGTCGCACCCAGGCACTGTGTCGCACCCAGGCACTGTGTCGCACCCAGGCACTGTGTCGCACCCTGGCACTGTGTCGCACCCCGGCACTGTGTCGCACCCCGGCACTGTGTCGCACCCCGGCACTGTGTCGCACCCAGGCACTGTGTCGCACCCAGGCACTGTGTCGCACCCAGGCACTGTGTCGCACCCAGGCACTGTGTCGCACCCCGGCACTGTAGTTTCTCTCAGAGGTACTTCTGATCCACCAGATTGTTGAGGGTTGTAAAAAGGACCCCTGTGATATAAATCAGCTTGGGAAGCTTTCTAGGAACAGTAGAGTCATATCAGTGTTGGACAGCCAATTAGCACAGTTATACCAGAGAATGTTGTACAGTCAATTAGTGCAGTCATATCTGGGAGTGTTATACAGTTAATTAGAACAGTTATATTAGAGTGTTGAGCAGTCAGTTAGTGGGGAATACATATATCAACATTGAGTAGTTGAAGACAAGTTAATTATCGAATTTACCTGTTATGCTTGAGAGTTTCAGGATCCAAGCTGCCCGTCAAACATGAACGGAAACCCAAGCCAAACTAACTATGCCCATCTCAGAGCTGCGTACCACGCCACGACCACCATAGCTACAACACTACCATCCCACGACCACCACAGCCACTACACTACCATCCTACGACCACCACAGCCACTTCACTACCACCCACGACCACCACAGCCACTACACTACCATCCCACGACCACCACAGCCACTACACTACCATCCCACGACCACCACAGCCACTACACTACCATCCCACGACCACCACAGCCACTACACTACCATCCCACGACCACCACAGCCACTACACTACCATCCCACGACCACCACAGCCACTACACTACCATCCTACGACCACCACAGCCACTTCACTACCACCCACGACCACCACAGCCACTACACTACCATCCCACGACCACCACAGCCACTACACTACCATCCCACGACCACCACAGCCACTACACTACCATCACACGACCACCACAGCCACTACACTACCATCCCACGACCACCACAGCCACTACACTACCATCCCACGACCACCACAGCCACTACACTACCATCCTACGACCACCACAGCCACTTCACTACCACCCACGACCACCACAGCCACTTCACTACCACCCACGACCACCACAGCCACTACACTACCACCCACGACCACCACAGCCACTACACTACCATCCCACGACCACCACAGCCACTACACTACCATCCCACGACCACCACAGCCACTACACTACCATCCCACGACCACCACAGCCACTACACTACCATCCCACGACCACCACAGCCACTACACTACCATCCCACGACCACCACAGCCACTACACTACCATCCCACGACCACCACAGCCACTACACTACCACCCACGACCACCACAGCCACTACACTACCCCCCACGACCACCACAGCCACTACACTACCATCCCACGACCACCACAGCCACTACACTACCACCCACGACCACCACAGCCACTACACTACCATCCTACGACCACCACAGCCACCACACCGCAACCACAACCACCACATACCACAATACAACAGACACCATCTCGCACCCTTCAGAGAATCATATACTAAAGCCCAATTGCGTGGACGCCAGGAGCAGGAAGCCATCAAACTAGAGCGTACAGGTCCCCGGAGTAAGCACAATGCTCGGCCCCCACCATCAAAACCTTCCTCCCAGGAGGAAATGTCATGTGTTCTATAAGTCAGACCGGCAGCCTTTCTCTCTCCTCCAAGCCCCTCATCCGCTCCCGCTGTTCTCCTTCCTCTCTCTCTTTCTTACTCTTCTTTTTAACCCCTTCCATCTCTCTGACATCGTTCCTCCTCTTCTGTCCCTTTCAGGGATACTTTGGCCTCTGACATCACACCAGTGTTCACTGATGTTTGTTCAACTCTCTGCGAGGAACTTGTTATTGCGCGATGGAAGAACACGGCCACATCCTCACAGAAGCGACATTTTCATAAACGTAACATCTTCTCTTTCTACCCTAGTTCCTCCTGGGCCCACAGGGTTCCCCTAGCATCAGAGTGTCATGGGGGTTGCATCATCAAACACAACTGTGTGTGACAAACTGTTTAACACTGGTAGAACGCGAACAAGGGGACACAGGTGGAGACTGAGTATCCAAATGAGCCACAGGGACGTTAGAAAGAACTTTTTAAGTGTCAGAGTAGTAAACAGGTGGAATGCATTAGGCAGTGATGTGGTGGAGGCTGACTCCATACACAGTTTCAAATGTAGATATGATAGAGCCCAGTAGGCTCAGGAATCTGTACACCAGTTGATTGACGGTTGAGAGGCGGGACCAAAGAGCCAAAGTTCAACCCCCGCATGCACAACTAGGTAAGTAAGTACGGTCACCAATGGTGTAAATCCAGTCTAGTGATCATCTCCACTACACAGAATAATCACCGTAGCATCTCCACTACAAAGAATCTACAGTTTGTCCCGCGAGACTGTCACGAAAGCTTAAAACCAACTTGTGTTATAAACAAAAGTAGTCTCTAACACAGAGCACGAGAGCTTGAATCGAAGGGATAGGAAATGAACAGGGAGAAAGGACTAAGCCATCCTGACTACATAGCACATGTAAGAGATACGAGGACAGGATAGGAGCTGGGATACAGGCTGGTGGCTCTGGTGGTGGATAGAGAGCTTCCACCACACTGACTGGTGGTGGATAGAGCTTACCCCTACAGTGGCTGGTGATATTCGCAAACCCTCCCCCATCCCGCTCTTAACAATCAATATTAGATGCTTGTCTTCCACCACTCATTCGTCACAAATCTGACTCTGGCACAATTATCAGCAATAAAGGTGCGGCATTTATGTCCGTCCTGGACCCTTATCAAGTCGTGATGGGGTCCAGGATGGACCGAAACGTCGTGATAGGGCACAGGATGGACCGAAACGTCGTGATAGGGCCCAGGATGGACCGAAACGTCGTCATAGAGCCCAGGATGGACCGAAACGTCGTGATAGGGGCCCAGGATGGACCGAAACGTCGTCATAGAGCCCAGGATGGACCGAAACGTCGTCATAGCACCCAGGATGGACCGAAATGTCGTCATTTTCATTACACTTCATACATGTAAAGTGGTTAACTCTGCAACTACTCAAAATACACAAAAAACACTTTACTTTAACGTCTTCCCGGCCTGAAGAACTCACCTTAAGAAGCCCATCTTGGCCTCAGTAGCCCCGAATCATTTTCAGGGATCAAGAGGCCACACCGTCGCGCCTCCGGAAGACGTCCATGTCCCGCTGGACGTCTCGTAGGACGCTCTCCACTAAGGGGGAGGACGTTGAGAGGCAGCTCACAAGGGGGGATCTCTAGGGTGGTGAAGAGAGTCCACTGAACACCTCCGTTACGAGAGTCCGCTGAACACCTCCGTTACGAGAGTCCGCTGAACACTTCCGTTACGAGAGTCCGCTGAACACCTCCGTTGCTCCCTTGGGCGTCTCTTCTCCAATAGTCTGCCGAAACAAACGCAAGTCATTATTATTAACGCGTCCCGTTTATTTTGATAATTCCTGTTATCGGGGAATTATACTTAGGGTAGTATTGTGGTCCCTCTAAGGTCTACTACTGAACTTATACCCAGGATGCAACCGTGCGATATTTGTCTATCTCCCGGGTGCCTATTTTACTCCTTGGTGAACAGAGGCATCTGGTGAACGTGCCCAGTGGTTTCTGTCCCGCCTGGGGATTGAACCTGGGGTCCCTCAGTTGTGAACCGCCGACGTAGATCATTGTGTTACAAAATGGGCGCAAAACGTAGAGGGTAGATTCGTTTTGCGACTCGGAGTAGACTGTTGACTTACGTGCCTCCGTAACTACGATATTGAAACCATTTCTTTGACCTTGTGTACTTGTACCTTGTGTACTTGTACCTTGTGTACTTGTACCTTGTGTCCTTGTACCTTGTGTCCTTGTACCTTGTGTACTTGTACCTTGTGTCCTTGTCTCCATGTGTTCTTGTGTTCTATATCTCTAGTCTCAATATTAATGTCTTGATTTCAAGAGTTTATTCTAATTAATATCAGCACTAAATTGTGTCATTAAGATTACTATAAATAGGATGAGTTTTCAGAAACGGAAATCTAACTCATTCTAAAATTGTTCTTGTATATATATATATATATATATATATATATATATATATATATATATATATATATATATATATATATATATATATATATATATATATAT
>NC_091186.1:26636828-26796828 GCF_040958095.1 Procambarus clarkii
TTTTTAATCTTTTTAAGTGACTTATTTTGGTCGAAGTGGATTTCTAATATACTCTATTAAAATTTATCTTGCATTTATTTTCCCGAACGCTAATGCGAACACCTAAAAACATGAGGCGAAGAGCTTAATGTTGATCATATATAAGTTTATTTGAAAGTAAAGTACAAAGTTTCTCTAGATTTCGGGCCTTAAATACAAATGGAATGTTTACAAGCTATGAATCCTTTTGGATTAAAGTTTCATAACGGATATCTACGGAGGATCTCTAAGGAGGATCTCTAAGGAAGCTCCTTCCATTACGGCTTAGGCATTGAATAATTTATCGGTACTCCTCGCATTGAGGAATCCTATACTGTTGCTGGGGGAGGGGGTGGGGGTTCAACCTATAAAACCGTCTTTAAGGAGTTGCTATCCTTCGTGATATTTATCGCCCTCGGATTATTCTGCACATTTGATGGTGCTACATAACCTTCCTGGTTTGGTGCATTCTTGATAATTACTTTTAAGGAGTTGCTAGTAATTTTCAAATTGCAACCATCCAGGTAGCTTCACACGGGACCTTGTGTGCGCATCCTTTTGGTCGAACGTAATAAGGTCGTGCGGAAGTGCCGCATTACGAAGCTCCACTAATTTCACTATACTTTACCCCGTTCGTGTATTTGATGGCAAGCGCTCCCTAGTAAGGACTAATTCGGCTTACATTTATCATTAACTTTTCCCTTAAACTTTCCACTCGGTAAATTTGATTCTAAATTGTTTAAAAGTACCATACTGGGATACGCCTCTGCTCTAGTGCCTCTTCGCTTCTCTTACCAAGTGCTTGTAATGTTGAAACTGGCGTACTGTATACAGGATTGTTACTGCCTTTGCAGACCTTGCATGATTTGACACTTTTGGCTTGTGCTTTGAATATTACCCCTCGGGTAGTTCCTGTTCCCTCGCATCGCTTTACCTGTAAGAGGTCTCTTGAAAGTACACTAGGTCCACTTGTTCAAACACTGTTGGCATAGAGGGTCTAACTTGCAAAGTTTCCTAAGCTCCTATTCACATGGTAACGGCTTCAACTTGCATCCTGTCATGCAAGTACATTCTTTAAATTTCTTAGTGCTCCATTTGTCCTATTCAGATGGGTTGAAGTCTTCAGGTGTTGTCTTCACTGACTAAACCTACATCTGCCGCCTGACCCCCAGGCTAGCTGGGTAGGAATCTGAATGCCAGTGGTGTCAGGAATGACACCCTACAGTCAGGGTTAAGGTAACGGCACTCTTAAAGGTAACCAATCCTTTTAGCCTTCCTCCTCCCATGGTAAGACTGTGGGAAACTCGGAACAAGCTTAACTTGTGGGCACTTTATGAAACCCCAAATAACTTTGTCCAAATTGCATTGTGGAACTTTGACGAAAGGAAGATACGATAGTCGGCTTCTCAGAACGATTGTATCTTTGTCCCTAAAGGTAGATTAACCTTCGATTTAATTCGAACCTTGTATGGCTCGCTTAGTGTTTTTATCTTGATGGCATCCTTATGGAGATGGAGCAAAGGTGGACAACTGCCTAAATGATCAGTGTCCAGACTTTCGCCCCCCCCCCCCCAATCTTTCCTGTAACCAGAGGAGCTCGAAGAAAAGGGGAAGTTGTCTGGGAAGTAATTATTCCAGGACAGTACAAGTCGCTGCAGAGGTTGAGCTAGAGTCTGGGTCGGGATTTATTTCCAGATTCTGAAGTTTAAGGAGCAGACATGCTGCAAGAACTGTCCTGCTACAGTAAATATTAGGGGGGGGGGTGTATCCTCGGTATACATTTTCAGTTTAGGATCGGCTATTTGGACGTTAGGCATTAAAAAAAATCTAAGCCCCCTGCATAATCCAGTAACACCTTACTGGCAAGAATTACAAAGAACGGGATGGCATGGTTATTTAAAGTTATCTTTATTGTGACATTTAAGTAACTTGTATGGTAATAGTTGTAACAATGGACCTGAAAAGAGGCTTTATTAGCCGGCAATATTAGTGTGGGAAATTTTTACCCACCATATCTAATAATCATCTAAGAAATGTATCATATCTATATATCAAAATCAAATCCGAATCATTATATTCATTATATAGCTTGATTCCTAGATGACAATGCCACTTGGATCACGTACGCCATAGGGCCCTATAGATGCCTACATGAATTTGTGCATAATCTCTCAAGGAACCAGAAGCTTTTAGAAGGATTTGTTAATTAAAAAACTATTGGAACATTAATTGCTTCCAGCAGGGATTTATAAATCAAATCCTTAATAAGAATCAGTGGTACTATCAAGTACTACTTATGATTGAGATAAAATTTAAAGATTATAAGTCTAAACTGTAAAAATAATCAATATTCTTTGAAAGCTACCCCTTCTCAAGGGGAGGAAGGGGCATCTTGGGAACAAGAAGCGCCCACGACCATACCCCGAGGCACTTTGCGTTTGTTTACAATTAAGTGAACAGTGATAGATCCTTAGCGAACATTATTTAGCTCAGGACATCTTATCTAATTATCTTTATCACCAGTGAATACTCTAGAACTGGGGGAGTACCTGGACAATATATCTACATGGGAAATCCATAGAATATTTATATCTAAGTGTAGAGTGGAGCACACAGTGACTTGTCTCCACCACTATCATTTTTCTACAAAGCAGTTAAAGAAAAATCATGTAGCAATGCTGTTGCATAAAATATCGTGCCTAAGCTCGCGACAAGAGAGTTATGAAGTTTGGCACACTGTCAGACAGGCACCCGGCAAACAGAGAAGTATATTGAGGTTATTTTGGTATATAATTGGCCAATTGTATGCTTGTGTGACATTAATATTCTATAAGTGTCTGTCGGTTATAAAGCGAGGCAACGCCTCATATCTCAGTAAGTTTATTAGTATAGTAGCGCAGCAGTAGAATCTTATCCAAGCACTAGACCTCATGAGTGTCCATTGTGAGAAAAGATTGTCAATAAGTAAAAAAGACCTCATAAGTGTCCATGGTGTTGGAAGAGATTGTCAAGCCGACTCCCTAATCATAAATTGAATACATTGCATATATACTTGAATATATAAATTAAGTTAAAAAATAACTAAGCAAGCAATTCGTAACTTAAGTTCATTTAATTGAATATAATTTCTTGTACTTAGTAACAGTACTTAGACTACATTTAGTCATTTATTATACTTTAATAATTTAAATTGTTTATAGTACAAGAATATATTGGTTGTTAATAGTTATGGTGCTAGGCTAGAATCTGTACATGTTTAAATCTGATTTAAACAGAGCCAGTGTTCAGTCATAACTGAATTTATTAAATCTTATACAAGAATAAGATACATGCCGATGCGAGATACCTGTTGGCAGGTGGACTGTGGATCTTCAATCAACCTATCAACTAATTCACCCCACCTGCCCCTTACAGCCCACAATCTCATTAGGAAAAGAGGAGCTAGGATTTACAACCCTAGCTAGAGATTTTAGTTGAATTAATTTGCAAACTATTTTTTTTTTTAGTTCAGTAAAAGTCCCTGGTAGTCTTCTCATATCAATCCCCGCAGGTTTTTCCCACACTTACTCCCCTGGCATAACATGGGATGGAACAATGAGACTATGCTGGTATTATTCCACCTGTCTGGAGGACCAAATCATGGCCTCGCCAGCACTGAATGGAATTTACAAGAGACTGGTTAGGACGGAATTTGTTCACTAAAGGTTGTAGTACATATGATCAACATTTATGGTACGATCAAAAATTTCACTTTGGCAAGCTAAAATAGAAAGACATGGCCAAGTAGTACAGGTGGTTTTAAGACTCAGTAAATAAGTAGGGTTGCACAGGGACGCTGGTCACTGTCAATGATACAGGAGTGGTATAGAAATCCAAGACGTGGCAAAAACAAGGTCAGGTTCCAACAGCCAGAGACCCAGAGGATTTCCTCGGTGAGGAGAGAATCTTACAGGTAAAATACTGCACACTAACAAGATAATTTTTGTTCACTTCCCTGCAACAGTCTAGAGGGGATCACTAACCCGACTAAAGCAATCCGATAGTCCGACCATAATTTTCAACTTTACCCCAATTCCCCCCCCCCCCACCATCTACGACTAGATGGATGCACAATGGGGAATAAACACTTTCCATGCACTAGAAATTGACTGGAGGCAAGAAAGATTAGCTTAACATTTCTGTACCATCACATGAAGCAAGAGATTGGGGTAAGAGCTTTATCATCCTCCAACCCCCTGCCCTTGTTCACACCTGGCTGATGAAGGCACATTTGTGAGACTAAGGCGACTGCATCAGGCAGAGTTAGACCCAAACGGCTGTTAAGGTCTGCTCTGTTATACACTTTATGTTGAGATTTTATTCGATAAAATAATTTAAATTCATAAAAATTGCCCTAAAAAATTTCAGGAGTTTACTCTCGTTACCTTTCAACCATTTGAATCAGTAAAAAACCAAGTTAGAGTAAAAATTTAATAGTACTTTCAGAAATCTGTCCAGCCTAAAGAATAAAAAAAATCAACCAAAGTCTTAGTCATAACCTAAAACCTATAGATAGGTATTAAAAAAAATGAATAAAAAAGTCCAAACATGCTGTGATCGTCTCCACCCGCTAGGCTAAGAGCCAAGCAAATCAAGGCGTTCCTCGGCACCATTAAAAAATTGCGCAATTTTGTTTTTTCTCCCTGTGGGTCCCCAAGTAAACCTATGTATACAAGGCATCTTCCGCAGGGTTTTGGTAGGTAGCTAGTCTAAGCGCTGGCTACTCTTCGCTGGAGATGACGTGGCCACACACCCGACATCTCTCAGGCTTCCAGCACAGGGACAGCAGCCCGCACATGTTGAAGCTCTGGGACACGTTACCTATCTAGAGAAAGATTAAGAGATATTAAGACAAAGTCATTAAGTTTTAATTTTGCCATAACGCTTAATTTTGTTTAATTTGAACCGTCTTAAATAGATAACCAAGAAGGATTTTCAGTATAGGTATTAGAATTAATAATGTTGAAACTTTGCGAAGAACCTTGCCTTGCAATTAGGGCATGTCCCCGTCTTAGGGACTGCGGAGGCGGCAGCAGTAGCAGCATCAGAGTCAACAGCAGCCAAGATAGCTCCACCAGCTGCATTACGACGACCAGAGTATAAATCTTTTGCAGAAACGTAGGCTTCAGCATTTGAGTAGTTATCAGGAAGAAGTGCACCTGCATATTCATTAACGGGTTCATCACCAATAGGACGGTAATAGAGGGGTCTGGTAACCTGTACTGGAGGTTTTAGCTGAATGGGTTTAGCATCTGGGAAAGCGCCAGAAAGAAGCTGGCAGTCCTTTGCTGGAAGTCAAAAGGTTTATTAGTTCACAGGTTAAAAGTAAAGAGAGTAAAATTGGAGAGACAAACTAGCAACGTATACTTACAACGGCCATATGCAGCTCTGCGTTCTGCTACAGAAGGGATTTCTTCTACTGTAAAATAATGGTCGGATACCAACATTAAAATCTTTCTATAAATATACAGGCGTAAATATTTTTCCATCCTAACACTAATAACAGGTTTTGATAAATTACACTTTATTGTGAACGTAATAAGGTTAACCTTAACGCTTAAAAATTCAAAGAAGATTAAGACTTGAAATTTCCAAAAAAGCTGGACTTTGAAAGTTATATATAATACCACGTACATTCTTAAGTAACGAACGTCAGCAAACATGGAAACTATAACCAACGAAAAACAAATAAAATGCACAACTAACGTTCGTGTTCCTCCCACATTGTCCCAAGTGTTACTTTGAGATACTTAATATCTGGATCAGAAGACGAACACGCTCACGAGAACACAACCAGGTCATCTGTCAGCTCCTGACCCGCTCTTCCCCAAGTAAACGTCTGAAGCTTCGAAGTAGATGTCGACCGATTCTCAAGTGATTCGTAAAAAGTAAATGCACTTGGCCAGTTTGCTTGGTTTTGCTGATGGTTTAAACAACAGGTTAAAGATTCACTGTGAGTGTTTCATACCGAAAGCCAAAACCCATTTATATATTTCTTCAAATGTATATACTGTGTTATTAGGTGAACATCTTAAGTGATATGAACTCTTGGCCAGGTAAGATAATTTTCAGATAAAAGCATCCAATAATTATGAAGATATTATAAGCAAAGATTGATTTATTGCTTTACGAATCACATGGGAATGGTTCGGTGGCTGCCTCGAGGCTTCACACAAGGTTACTTGAGGCAGGAGTTGGCCAGCAGCTGGCAGAGGACTCTACTTCCTTACTCAGGCTGTACCTTCTTATTGACGCAGACGTTGTTTTCGGCAATAACCATGAGCGACGTTCAAGGTTTGTGATTTATGTTTTGACTAATGTGTGGTAGTTAAGATTTTATGAATTTTATTGTTTCATAACTTTTAAATTTTAAGTATTGAGGTTTTTTGGGGTAAATGTGCTCTATCTTTTGTTTTGGTTATTTACCAAAAATGTTTAAAGGTTAAAAATTTTCACGTTATATTAGTTTGGCAGATACTTTAACGACAATTATCTTAAACTTTGACACTAACAATTGTTGTAGACATGTTTTATATGCATAATTTTTTTTTTCTTTTCTTCTGTACAGACACCACCAACCCTCCCGTTGCTCCTGGCTCTGGACATGTACACAGGCGTGAGGCTCCACGGGCGGGGCGCGCCATCCCACTGTCCCACCTCCCTAGGCGAGGGACTTGTCCTAATTGTAGGGTGAGGTTCTTCACTATTCGTACCTGTATTGGTAGGCTGTAATAGTTTTTCCGAAGCCTCATTAAATATGCCTCTTGGTTTCCAACAATATTAGTCTTGACTACTTCGTAATGATTTTTGATACTATTGCTAATGTCGCTGCAATAATTTTCTTAGATTGGGGACTTGTCCCGGGACTACAACCTGTGGCGCAAGTGTCCAGTGCTTCTGCTCTTGCCGGACTACCTAATAGACATCTGCTTCAGCCAGGAGCAACGTTGTCCCGTTTGTGACTACCTGGCTCCCGTTCAGTAGTGGACCTTTACTGACACGAGGGTGGCTTCCCAAATGAAGTAATATTTACTTCCTGGGGCCCATGGGGACCCGAGGGGAGAAAAAAATAATAATTTTAATTGACAGTATTTTAGAATGCGGAACTTGATGCTGGAAACTTCCAGCCCTTTATAAAATTTTAAACTTTTTTAAGTGACTGACTTTGGTTGAAGTAGATTTCTAATATACTTTATTAAAATTTATTATACATCTTTCTTTTCATAAATGCTAATGTGGACACCTAAAAAAAAAAACATGGCTCGGAAAGCTTTAATGTTGATCATAAAATGAAAAGCCGATTTGAAATTTTTAAGCGCAAAGTTACTTTAGATTTCAGCTCTTTTATACAAATAGAATGTTAAGAACCTATGAATCTGTTTAGCTTAAGGCTTCATAAGATATATCTACGGAGGATCTCGAAGGAAGCTCTTTCCATTACGGCTTGGACAGGGAACAGTTGATCAGTACTCCTCTCGCTGAGGAATCCTATCCTGCTACTGCTGGGGGATGGGGGGGGGGGGGGGGGGGACCGGTCTGTTAAACTAGACTTTGAGTTGCTATCCTTGGTGATATTTAGCGCCCTCAGATTATTTTGCACATTTGATAGTGCTACATAGCCTTCCATGTTTGTTGCCTTCTTTGATAATTAATTACTTCAAAGAGTTGCTAGTAGTTTTCAAATTGCAACCATCCAGGTGGCTTCGCACGGAATCTTGTGCGTGCATCCTTTAGGTCGAGCATGATACGGAAATTATGCATTACTAGCCTGCACTGATTGCACTATACTTTAGCCTGTTACGTATCTGATGCCAGGGTGATGACAAGCGCTACCTAGTAAGGACTAATTCGGCCTTCATTTATCCCACACTTTCCCCCTTAAACTTTCCACTTGATAAATTTTAACCTTTATTAATTCTCAATTGTTAAGAGTACCATTCTGGGATACTACTCTGCTCTAGTGCCACTTCGCTTGTCTCCTACAAAGTGCTTGTAATGTTGAAACTGGCGTACTGTCTACAGGATTATTACTGCATTCGCAGACACTTGCATGATTTCTGCAACATCTAGCTTGTCGTGCTTTGATCCCTCTTATGGTCGTGCATGTCCTTCTTGAATGTCCTTACTTCCAGGACGAGCGTGTCTTGCTTTCCGACCGCCCCTCGCGGTCACTTGTCCCTCAATAGAATTCTTGGTGACTCTGATACTTTTGGTATCGTTCGCCTTATGCGTTTTTGTTCTCGTATTGGCATCCTTGGTGATATTTAGCGCCCTCTGATTATTTTGCGTATTTGATGGTGCTACATAGCCTTCCCGGTTTGGTGCCTTCTTTTGATAATTACTTACTTACTTGATAATTACTTGCTTGCTTGTCGTGCTTTGAAGATTACCCCTCGGGTAGATCATGTTCCCTCACGTCGCCTTCCTTCACCTTCAAGGTCTCTTAAAAGATTCACTCGAGGTCCACTTGCTGTCTTGTTCAAACCCTATCACCATAGTCCCCACTTGCAATGTTTTGTAAGCTCTTACATAGCCTTCCCGGTTTGGTGCCTTCTTTCTGATAATTACTTACTTTGTAAGCTCTTATTCACATGGTAATGGCTTCAACTTGCATCCTGTCATGGAACTACTTTCCCTTTTAAACTTTGTGCTCCATTTGTCCTATTCACAAATGGGGGTTTAAAGTCTTCAGGTGTTGTCTTCACTGACCAAACCTATATCTGCTGCGTGACCCCCAGGTTAACTGGGTAGTAATCTGAATGTAGAATGTTATTCCTGACACCACTGGCAGTCAGGGTTAAGGTAACAGCACTCTGAAAGGCAAGCTATCCCTTCAGCTCTCCTCCCATGGTAGGAATGTGGGAAACTGTCAGGTACAAGCTTAAGCCGTGGGCACTATGAAACCCTGCCAAGACCTAAGTATTGTTACTAAGTACAAGAAATTATATTCAATTAAATGAACTTGTATGATAACAACTGCTTGCTTAGTTATGTATTAAGTTACCTTAATTTATATATTCAAGTGTATATGCAATGTATTTATATTAAATTTATATGATTAGGTACAGTCAGCTTGACAATCTCTTCAAACACCATGGACACTTATGATGTCTTGTTTACTTATTGCGACTTTTCTCACAATGGACACTCATGAGGTCTATTGCTTGGATAATATAGTAGCGCAGCAGTAGAATCTTAATAAACTTACCGAGATACGAGGAGTTGCCTCGCTTTATAACCGACAGACACTTATAGAATATTGAAGTCATACAAGCATACAATTGGCCAATTTATATACCAAAATAACCTCAATATACTTCTCTGCTTGCCAGCTGCCTGTCTGACAGTGTGCCAGACTTGATAACACTCATGTCACAACTTTAGGCACGATATTTTATATAACATCGTTGCTGTATGATATACTAGTAGCGTTGCTACGCGTTTTTTCTTTACGTCCTTAAAAGGTAAATTATCCTTTGTTATAATTTGAACCTTGTCGCTCGCTCAGTGCTTTCCTCGCTGGCATCCTTATGGAGATGGAGCAAAGAACAACTACTTCCTCAACAGTCAGTGTCCAGACTGTCAGCCCCTCTCCATCTTTCCTGTAACCACTGGAGCACACAGGAAAGGGGGAGTAGTCAGAGAAGTAATTATTCCAGGACAGAAAAAGTCGCTGCAGAGGTTGAGTCTGGGTCCGGAATTATTTCCAGGTTCTGAAGTTTAAGAGTAGACATGCTGGAGTAAACATTAGGGGGCGTTTCCTCAATATACATTTTTAGGATGGGTTATTTGGATGTTAGGCATTAAAAACTCTGTAAGCCCCTCCGTTTAATCCAGTATAACACCATACTAGCAAATTACCAAGGACAGGTTGGCATGGTCATTTAAAGTGATCTTTATTACTATGTTAGTGATCACTTTTTACCGTGATACCTATGGACCTGAAGTGGTTTTATTGCCCGGCAAACTTAAGATGTCCTAAGCTAAATAATGTTCCCTAAGGATCCGTCACTGTTCACTCAATTGTAAACAAACGCGAAGTGCAGCGGAGTATGGTCGTGGGTGCTTCTTGTTCCCAAGATGCCCCTTCCTCCCCTTGAGAAGGAGTAGCTTTCAATGAATATTGATTGATTATTTTTAGTCTAGACTTATGATTAAGATGTGATTATAATATAATTAGATATAAGATTTAAAGATTATAAGTAGTACTTGATAGTACCACTGATTGTTATTAAGGATTAGATTTATAATCCCTACCGGTAGCGATTAATGTTCCAATAGTTTTTTTTAATTAAATCCTTCTAGAAGCTTCTGGATCCTTGAGAGATCATGCACAAAGTCATGTAGGCATCTATAGGGACCTATGGCGTACGTGATCCAAGTGGCATTGCCATCTAGGTTCAAGCTATATAATGAATGATTCGGATTTGATTTTGATATGATTTGATATAGATATGACATTTCTTAGACGATTATTAGATATGGTGGGTAAAAATTTCCCCACACTAAGATTGCCGGCTAATGAAGCCTCTTTCAGGTCCATTGTTACAACTATTACCATATAAGTTACTTAAGTGTCACGGTAAAGACAACTTTAAATAACCATGCCATCCCATCCTTTGTAATTCTTGCCAGTAAGGTGTTACTGGATTAAGCAGGGGGCTTAGAATTTTTTTTTAATGCCTAACGTCCAAGTAGCCGATCCTAAACTGAAAATGTATACCGAGGAGACACCCCCCCCCCTTAATATTTACTGTAGCAGGACAGTTTTTGCAGCATGTCTGCTCCTTAAACTTCAGAACCTGGAAATAATTCCCGACCCAGACTAGCTCAACCTCTGCAGTGACTTACTGTCCTGGGATAATTACTTCCCAGACAACTTGCCCTTTTCTCTGAGCTCTTCTGGTTACAGGAAAGATGGGAGGGGCTGACAGTCTGGACACTGACCATTGAGGCAGTTGTCCACCTTTGCTCTATCTCCATAAGGATGCCATCAAGATGAAAACACTAAGCGAGCGATACAAGGTTCGAATTCAATCACAGGTTAATTTACCATTAGGGACGTAAAGATAATCGTTCTGAGAAGCCGACTATCGTATCTTGCTTTCGTCAAAGTTCTACAATGCAATTTGGACAAAGTTCATGGCGGGGTTTTGTAAAGTGCCCACAAGTTAAGCTTGTTCAGAGTTTCCCCAGTGTCTTACCATGGGAGGAAGCTAAAAGGATAGGTTACTGTTACGGCCCTCTCGGGACGCAACGGGGGTCCTTACTCTGATGTTGTTAGAGGAAGATATAATGTATCCGTTCCCAAGCCAGTAGTGGCTATCAAGGGATGAGATCCGTGACGCAAGTAACTTAAAGGGAGTAGGGAAAGAAAGTTAAGAACTTAATATTATAATTATTACCATCACCGTTTAAATATATAAAATAGTTGAGTGCACAAGGGGGAGGGGTATTAACACTAGACAAGGGGATTATTCACAAATTAGTCTTCTGCTGAAGACTCTGGATCCAGAAGCTAGGTGCTGAGTCCGCGGTGCTTTCTTCGTGGCCTCAAGACGTGTCCTCTGAGAATGCTGAGCCTACCCGGGCCACAGGTCCACTGGGGGCACCGCCGTGGAGGCCGTCAACCACACGTCCAGCTGGTCTGCTGGCAGGTTCTGAGCCCACAAGGCTGGTACGGCCACTCCACGAACGATAAAAGGGGAACGCCCTAGACAGGAGCCTCGTGTGACAACACAAGTCACTCCTGTCTTCAGTACCCCAGTGGATGATCGTCTCCAACAGTCGGTCCCGGGTAAATCCTTTCACTGCCACTCCACTGGCAGGCTAACACACCACAGTGTTCTTCCAGGGGGGGGGGGGCGACTTCACAACAGCTGCAGCAACGTTCAAGGTATGGAGACTGGCTGCCTCGGGTAGACCGACTCTACTTCCATCACAGCAGTCCCAGGTCGGCTCTGTAAGCAGACACGTCATCAATAACTGGGACACTAAAACACCTCACTTACGGGCTCGGGCACAAATACCTGACGTATCCAGTCCATAGATGGTGCTGTCGTCGGAGCACCACCTCACCAGAGGTCAGTGGCGGCGGTGTTGAGCGCTGAACCAGACTGGAAACTGGTCCTCGAGGCCAGTACACGCTGTCCTCACCAGGTGTCATCGTCCGTTTGGCGGGGGTTTCGGGAGCTGAGCCACAGATGGCGCGGTTGTCACGGCTCCGTGCTCGGACCTGGGTTCGTAACAGTTACCTTTAAGTGCCATTACCTTAACCCTGACTGTAGGATGTCATTCCTGACACCGCTGGCATTCAAATTCCTACCCAGCTAGCCTGGGGGTCAGGCGGCAGGTGTAGGTATAGTCAGTGAAGACAACACCTGAAAACTTCAACCATCTGAATAGGACAAATGGAGCACGAATAAATTTAATGACAGGATGCAATTTGAAGCCGTTACCATGTGAATAGGCGCTTACAAAACTTTGCAAGTTTGACTATGGTGACAATGTTTGAACAAGAAAACGAGAGTGAACAGGAACTACCCAAGGGGTAATCTTTAAAGCATGACAAGCTATAAGTTTCAGAAATCATGCAAGGTCTGCAAAGGCAGTAACAATCCTGTAGACAGTACGCCAGTATGAACATTACAAGCACTTAGTAGGAGACAAGCAAAGAGGTACTAGAGCAGAGGCGAATCCCAGTATGGTACTTTTTAACATTTGAGACAGTTAAATTTACCGAGTGGAAAAGTTAATGATAAATGCAGGCCGAATTAGCCCTTGCTATGGAGCGCTTGCCATCAAATACACGAACTGGGTAAAGTATAGTGTAGCTTTGCAAGGCAGAACTTCCGCATGACGTCGCACGAGCTTATTACGTTCTACCAAAAGGATGCACACAAGGTCCCGTGCGATGCCCACCTGGAAGGTTGCAATTTGAAAATTACTAGCAACTTTTAATTATCAAGAAGGCACCGAACCGGGAAAGCTATGTAGCACAATCAAATGTGCGGAATAATTAGAGGGCACTAAATATCACCAAGGACAGCAACTCCTTAAATACTAGTTTTATACGTAGATCCTCCAGCAGCAGGAGTATAGGATTCCTCAGTGCGAAGAGTACTGATCAATTATTCCCTGCCCAAGCCATAATTGAAGGAGCTTTCTTAGAGATCCTCCGTAGATATCGGTTATGAAACGTTAATCAAAGGATTCTTAGGTTGTCAACATTCCATTTATATTTTAGGCCCAAAAATCTAGAGAAACTTTGTACTTTAGTTTCAAATAAACTTAATTATATGATCAACATTCAAGCTTTCCGCCTCATGCTTTAGGTGTTCGCATTAGCGTTTGGGAGAATAAAAAATGTACGATAAATTTTAATAAAGTATATTAGAAATCCACTTCGACCAAAATAAGTCACTTAAAAAGATTAAAAATTTTGTGAAGGGCTGGTAATTTCCAGCATTAAGTCCCGCATTCTAAAATACTGTCAATTAAAATTCATTTTATTTTTTTCGCCCCTCGGGTCCCTATGGGCCCCATGAAGTATATATTACTTCATTTGGGAAGCCACCCTCGGGTTAGTCTAGGTCCACTACTGAACGGGAGCCACGTATTCACATATGGGACAACGTTGCTCCTGGCTGAAGCAGCAGTCTAGCAGGCAGTCCGGCAAGAGCGGAAGAACCGAACACCTGCGCCACAGGTTGTAGTCCCGGGACAAGTCCCCAATCTAAAGAAAATTATTGCAGCGAGATTAGCAATAGTATATCAAGTATCATTAGGAAGTAGTCAAGACAAATTGTCAGAAACCAAAATGCATAGTTAACGGGGTTTCGGTAAAAAAAATTACAGCCTACCATTTTAGGTATGCATAGTGAAGAACCTCACCTTACAACTAGGACATGTCCCTCTCCTAGGGAGGGAGTAGAGGGGGATGGAGCGCCCCGCCCGTGGAGCCTCACGCCTCGGTACATGGCCAGAGTCAGGAGCAACGGGAGGGTTGGTGGTATCTAGTGAAGAAAAAGTTACTTATAAGACATAAATAAGCCTTTTTGCTACAACCTTAAACAAGCATTAGTTATAAAGTTAATGATATGTTAATGATATGTTAAAGATAATATGTCATATCTCTGCCAAACTAGTATAACATGAAAATTGTTAATTAAAGAACATTTTTGGTAACTAACCAAAAAAAGATTAAGCTCATTTATCACAAAAACCTTATCACTTAAAATTCAAAGTTACGAACAAATAAAATTCATAAACTCTTAACTACCACACATCAGCCAAAACATAAATCACAAACCTTGAACGTCGCTCATGGTTATTACCGAAAACAACGTCTGCGTCAACAAGAAGGTACAGCCTGAGTAAGGAAGTAGAGTGCTCTGCCAGCTGCTGGCCGACTCCTGCCCCAAGTAACCTTGTGTGAAGCCTCGAGGCAGCCACCGAACCATTCCCATGTGATTCGTAAAGCAATAAAACAATTTTTGCTTATAATATCTGTATAATTATTGGATGCTTTCATCTGATAATTACCTTACCTGGCCAAGAGTTCATATCACTTAAGATGTTCACCTAATAACACAGACAGTATATACATTTGACGAAATATATATATATGGGTTTTGGTTTTCAGTATGAAACACTCTCAGTGAATCTTTAACCTGTCGTTTAAACCATCAGCAAAACGAAGCAAACTGCTCAAGTGCATTTACTTTTTACGAATCACTTGAGAATCGTTCGACATCTACTTCGAAGCTTCAGACGTTTACTTGGGGAAGAGCCGGTCAGGAACCGACAGATGACCTGGTTGTGTTCTCGTGAGCGTGTTCTTCTTCTGATCCAGACATTGAGTACCTCTGAGTAATACTTGGGACAATGTGGGAGGAACACGAACGTTAGTTGTGTATTTTGTCTGTATTTCGTTGGTTATAGTTTCCATGTTTGCTGACGTTCGTTACTTAAGAATGTACGTGGTATTATATATATAACTTTCAAAGTCCAGCTCATTTGGACTTTTCAAGTCTCAATCTTTTTGGAATTTTTAAGCGTTAAGGTTAACCTTATTACGTTCACAATAAAGTGTAATTTATCAAAACCTGTTATTGGTGTTGGGATGGAAAAATATTTACGCCTGTATATTTATAGAAAGATTTTAATGTTAGTATCCGACCATTATTTTACAGTAGAAGAAATCCCTTCTGTAGCAGAACGCAGAGCTGCATATGGCCGTTGTAAGTATACGTTGCTAGTTTATCTTTCCACTTTTACTCTTTTTACTTTTAACCTGTGAACTAATAAACCTTTTGAATTCCAGCAAAGGACTGCCAGCTTCTTTCTGGCGCTTTCCCAGATGCTAAACCCATTCAGCTACAGCCTCCAGTAAAGGTTACCAGACCCCTCTATTACCGTCCTATTGGTGATGAACCTGTTAATGAATATGCAGGTGCACTTCTTCCTGATAACTACTCAAATGCTGAAGCCTACGTTTCTGCAAAAGATTTATACTCTGGTCGTCGTAATGCAGCTGGTGGAGCTATCTTGGCTGCTGTTGACTCTGATGCTGCTACTGCTGCCGCCTCCGCAGTCCCTAAGACGGGGACATGCCCTAATTGCAAGGCAAGGTTCTTCACCAAGTTTAACATAATTAATTCTAATACCTATACTGAAAATCCTTCTTGGTTATCTATTTAAGCTAGTGTTCAAATTAAACATTTTAATTTTGCCATAATGCTAAATGACTGTCTTAATATCTTAATCTTTTTCTAGATAGGTAACGTGTCCCGGAGCTTCAAAATGTGCGGGCTGCTGTCCCTGTGCTGGAAGCCTGAGAGATGTCGGGTGTGTGGCCACGTCATCACCAGCGAAGAGTAGCCAGCGCTTAGACTAGCTACCTACCAAAACCCTGCGGAAGATACCTTGTATACATTGGTATACATGGGTATACTTGGGGACCCACGGGGAGAAAAAAACAAAATTGCGTAATTATTTAATGGTTCCGAGGAACGCCTTGATTTGCTTGGCTCTTTTAGCCTAGCGGGTGGAGACAATAACAGCATGTTGGGATTTTTATTTTTTTAATGCTTATCTATAGGTTATGACTAAGACTTTAGTTGATTACTTTTATTTTTGTGGCTGGACAGATTTCTAAAAGTACTATTAAATTTTTACTCTAACCTGTCTTTTTTTTACTAATGCCATTGGTCGAAATGTACCTTGAGTTAACTCCTGAAATGTTTAGGGCAATTTTTGTCGAGGTTTCCTTCGATGAATGCATTTAAATAGATATTCTTTAGTGTTGAAACTCTGATAAAGGTTATATAACAGAGCAGACCTTAATAGCCGTATGGGTCTGCCTGCTGCAGTCGCCCTAGTCTCTAATGGGCTTTCATCAGCCAGGTGTGAACAGGGGAGGGGGAAGCAATGGACTGGGGGCCAAGAGGTTTATGCTCAATGTGATGGTACAAAAGTGTTAAGCCGATTTTTCTTGCAAGGAAACTATTCCCCAATGTGCATCCCTCTAGTCGTAGATGGGGGAGGCGGGGAGGGACTGGGTAAGTTGACATTTATGGTCGGACTATCCGATGGCTTTAGAGGGATCACTAACCCGACTAGACTGTTGCAGGGCAGTGAAAAAAATTTCTGGTTAGTGTGCAGCATTTTACCTGGAAGACTGCCTCGGTGAGAAGACTGTCTTCTCTTCTGATTCTCCTGCTCCGGCTGTTGGAACCTGACCTTGGATTTCTGTACCATTCTTTTATCCTTGACAGTGGATGTTGTCCCACTATGGTAACCAGCATCCCTGTGCAACTCTTTACTTACCGAGTCTTAACCTTCTGAACTTCTTTACCATGTCCTATTTTAGCTTGCTGAATTCCCTGTCTCTTCTGAATTCTGGTGAGCCCACTCATTTGGACTCTCGAACTCGTACCCTTTCTTGTCTTGATCTTTCTCTCTGCTCTTCTTCTCTTTACTTAGATTTCACATGGCAGGTTCTTGATGACCTCCATGGAAGTGATCATTTCCCCATCCTTGTTTCCTTTTTCTCTTTTCGCCCTTCCCTCTCTTTCCCTAGGTGGCAGTTTGCTAAGGCGGACTGGACCCTATTTTCCCTCAGTGCTACTCTCTCTGACCTCTCCCTTCTGCCCCTCTCTCGCGCTCTCCTCCTTTTTCATGACACTGTCTTCGACGCTGCCCTCCGCTCTATTCCTCGCTCTTCCTCTCGGGGTCCACGGAAGTGCGTTCCCTGGTGGAATGCGGACTGTGCTCGGGCTGTCCGCTGTAAGCGTGCAGCCTGGAAGAAGCACCGCCGTAGGCAGACGACCGATTCTTTTCTTTCGGAAAGCGAGTGCGGTGGCCCGTAGGGCCATCCGTACGGCTAAACGTGAATGTTGGGCATCTTATGTCTCGACAATTACGTCCGAAACCCCTCTGGCCCAGATCTGGAAGCGTATCCGCAAGATAGCGGGTAAGTTCGTTCCCGATGTTTCACCGGTCCTTCACCTCCATGATACTCTTGTGGCGGACCCGTTGCAGGTCGCTTCCGAACTGGGTTCCCACTTTTCTTCTGTTAGCTCTGGTCTTCATCTTCCCCAATCTTTCCTTCTTCGTAAACCTGTCCTTGAGTCTCGTCCTTTAGATTTCTGCACTCATCTTCAGCTTCCCTATAATGATCCCTTCTCTCTCTCTGAACTTCGTTCTGCCCTGGCCCTCTGCGGTTCTACGGCGGCGGGCTCCGATGGTATTCATTATGAGATGCTTCGCCATCTCCCTCCGAGCACGTCTCGGTATTTACTGAGTCTGTATAATCGGATCTGGGAGTCATCGTCAGTCCCTGAGGACTGGCTCGATGCCGTTGTCCTCCCTGTTCGCAAACCGGGGTCTCTGGGTACTTCCCCTAAGGACTTTCGCCCTATTGCTCTCACAAGTTGTGTCTGCAAACTCTTTGAACGTATGGTTAACGTTCGTCTGATGTGGTTCCTGGAACACCATCACCTCCTCTCCCCTTCTCAATTTGGTTTCCGCAAGTGCCGCAGCACGACAGATGTCCTGGTGAACTTGGAGGTCTATATACGTACTGCTTTTGCTGCGAAGACCTCCGTTGTTGCCGTCCTTTTTGACCTAGAAAAGGCTTACGACACCACTTGGCGTTATCATATCCTATCTCAACTTCATTCTTTTGGCCTTCGTGGTCATCTCCCTCTTTCTCCGCAGCTTCCTCTCTCGTCGTTCCTTTCGGGTGCGCCTTGGTACCGCTCTCTCTCCCTCTTTTCAGCAATACGAAGGTGTGCCCCAGGGTAGTGTTCTGAGCACTACTCTTTTTCTGGTTGCCCTCAATGGTCTTCTTTCCTCTCTTCCTTCTGGCGTCTTCTCCGCTCTCTATGTCGATGATCTTACCCTTTGTTGTCAGGGTGATGATTCGCCTCTCCTTCAACGCCGGCTTCAACTTGCGATTGATGCCGTGTCGTCTTGGGCCACAGGTCATGGCTTCAAGTTCTCTACTTCTAAGACTTGTGCCATGACTTTTACGCGGAAACGGGTTGTTCTTCGTCCCTCTGTCACTTTATGGTCATCCCCTTGAATACAAAGATTCCGCGAAGCTTTTGGGGTTATTCCTTGACACTCTTTTGTCTTGGTCTCCCCATATCTCTTACCTCCGTGTTGAGTGCTCTAAGTCCCTTACCCTCCTTCGGGTCTTGTCCCATACTTCTTGGGGGGCAGATAGGCGCACTCTCCTTGCTTTACATTCCTCTCTCGTCCTGTCTAAGCTCGATTATGGTTGCCCTGCTTACTCGTCTGCTTCTCCTTCTACTCTTCGCCGTCTTGATGCTTTGCACCATGCTGGGTTGCGCCTCAGTTCTGGTGCCTTTCGTTCGACTCCCGTCCTTAGCTTGTATGTTGACACTGGCTTCCTGTCTCTCCAGGACCGCCGTGATCGCTACTGTCTTCGCTATCTTGCGCGGTCCTTGCAACATCCTTCCTCTCGTCTCTGTCGTGCTTTAACTTTTACCCCTCCTGCGGTTCCTGTTCCTCTTCACCACCTCCCTCTTTCTGTCCGGTTATCTCGCCTGCAGGATTCTCTTTCCGTTCGTATTTCTGATGTTTCTCCTCGTGTTGTTCCTTCTTTGCCCCCGTGGAGGGTCCCTCTTCCGCGGTTTTGTACATCCTTGACTCGTATCACTAAAGCTTTTACCCCTCCTACAGTTCTAAAACGCCTTTTCCTCGAGCACTTTTCTTCTCACTCCCGCTCCGTTTCTGTCTTCACCGATGGGTCTAAGTCAGCGGACGGTGTTGGCTACTCTGTTGTTTTTCCTGATCGCACTTATATGTGTCGCTTGCCTCCGGAGACTAGCATCTTTACAGCGGAACTTTATGCTATTCTCTATGCTCTTCGTCTCCTGCTTTCTCGTTGTCAGTCTTCCTTTGTGGTTGTTGTTGACTCTCGTAGTGCCCTCATGGCTCTCGGGTGCTTTAATCCAGTTCATCCGGTAGTTGTCGAGATCCAGCATTGGCTGTTTCTCGTTCACAGTAAATTTAAGTCGGTTGAGTTTTGTTGGGTTCCCAGCCATATTGGCGTGTCTTTAAATGAGCGTGCGGATGCTGCCGCTAAGGAAGCTGTCCGCTCTTGTCCCATCTCTCGTAAAGGCATTCCGTATTCCGACTTTTACCCGGTTATCCATTCCTCAGTCCTTACCCGTTGGCAGGCTTCTTGGTTGTCTGTTACTGGTAACAAGCTACGTACTCTTAAATGTTGTGTTTCCTCGTGGCCGTCCTCCTTCCACCGTAACCGGCGGTGGGAAACAGCTCTAGCGAGGTTGCGTATTGGCCATACTCGCTTAACCCATGGTCACTTGATGGAGCGCCGCCCTGCTCCTTATTGTCCTAGTTGCATTGTCCCTCTTACGGTCGTGCATGTCCTTCTTGAATGTCCTGACTTCCAGGACGAGCGTGTGTCTTGCTTTCCGACCGCCCCTCGCGGTCACCTATCCCTCGATAGAATTCTTGGTGACTCGGATACTTTTGATATCGTTCGCCTTATGCGTTTTTGTTCTCGTATTGGCATCCTTGGTGATATTTAGCGCCCTCTGATTATTTTGCGTATTTGATGGTGCTACATAGCCTTCCCGGTTTGGTGCCTTCTTTTGATAATTACTTACTTACTTACTTCCCAGACTACTTCCACTTTCCTGTGAGCTCCTCTGGTTACAGGAAAGATAGGGAGGGGGGGGGGGCTGACGGTCTGGACACTGACCGTTGAAGCAAAGGTGGACAACTGCTTCATCTCCATAAGGGTGCCATTAAGAAAGGCACAAAGCGAGCGATAAAAGGTTAGAATTCTAACGTATTGCCAGGAAGCTTTCTGAAGCTTGTGGAGCTTGTGGTAATTAGACGGACCCCTTTGCGTTTGTTTACAATTGAGTGAACAGTGACAGATCCTTAGCGAACATTATTTAGCTCAGGACATCTAATCATCTTTATCACCAGTGAATACTCTCCAGAACTGGGAGAGTACCTGGACAATATATCTACAAGGGAAATCCCTGGAACATTTATATCCGAGTGGTGAAGGTGGAGACAGTCACTGTGTGCTCCATTCTACACTATCATTTTTCTGCAAAGCAGTTAAAGAAAAAACATGTAGGAACGCCACTAGTACATCATACTGCAACGATGTTATATAAAATATTATGCCTACTCTCGCAACAGGAGTTATCAAGTCTGGCACACTGTCAGACAGGCACTTGGCAAGCAGAGAAGTATAGAGGTTATTTTGGTATATAATTGGCCAATTTATGCTTGTGTGACTTCAATATTCTATAAGTCTGTCTGTCAGTTATAAAGCGAGGCAACGCCTCATATCTCGGTAAGTTTATTAATATAGTAGTGCAGCAGTAGAATCTTATCCAAGCACTAGACCTCATAAGTGTCCATGGTGTTGGAAGAGATTGTCAAGCTGACTGTACCTAATCATATAAATTGAATATAAAATACATTGCATATACACTTGCATATATAAATTAAGGTAACTTAACAATTGCTTGCTTAGTTATTTTTTTATCATACAAGTTCATTTAATTGAATATAATTTGTAGTACTTAGTAACAGTACTTAGACTACATTTAAAGTCATTTATTATACTTTTACAATTTAAATTGTTGTTTATAGTATAAAATATTGGTTGTTAATAGTTATAATGCTACACTAGACTATGTACATGTTTAAATCTGATTTAAAAAGCCAGTGTTCAGTCATAACTGAATTTATTAAATCTTATCCTCGTTTAAAATACAAACTGATGCGAGACACCTGTTGGCAGGTGGACTGTGGATCTTCAGTCAACCTATCGACTAATTCATTCACCCCACCTGCCCCTTTACAGCCCACAATCTGTCATTAGGAAAAGAGGAGCTAGGATTTGCAACCCTAGAGATTTTAGTCGAATTAATTTGCAGACATTAATTTTTAATTTAGTTCAGTACAAGTCCCTCGTAGTCTCTTCTCATATCAATCCCTGCAGGTTTTTCCCACACTTAGTCCCCTGGCATAACATGGGATGGAACAAAGACTATGCTGGTATTATTCCACCTGTCTGGAGGACCAAAGCATTGCCTCGCCAACACTGGATGGAATTTACAGGAGACTGGTTAGGACGGAATTTGTTGACTAAAGATTCCAGTCCATATGATCAACATTTATGGTACGATAACAAATTTCACTTTAGCAAGCTAAAATAGAAAGACATGGCCAAGTAGTACAGGTGGTTTTAAGACTAAATAAGTGAAGGGTTGCTGGTTACCACAGTGAGACAGTCATTGTCAATGATACAGGAGTGGTACAGAAATCTAAGGCATGGCAAAAACATGGTCAGGTTCCAACAGCCGGAGAACCACAAGACGATTTCCTTGGCGAGGAGAGAATCTTACAGGTGAAAATACTGCACACTAACAAGATAATTTTTGTTCACTTCCCTGCAATAGTCTACAGGGGATCACTAACCCAACTAATGCCATCAGATAGTCCGACCATAATTTTCAACTTTACCCCAATCCCTCCCCCCCCCCCACAGTCTACGACTAGATAGATGCACAATGGGGAATAGACAGTTTCCATGCACGAGAAATTGATTGGTGACAAGCAAGATTAGCTTAACACTTCTGTACCATTACATCAAGCAAGAGATTGGGGCAAGAGCTTTATCCTCCTCCACCCCCCCCCCCCCCCCGCACCCCTGGCTGATGAAGGCACATTTGCGAGACTAAGGCGACTGCAGCAGGTAGTCAGACCCAAACAGTTGTTAAGGTCTGCTCTGTTATACACTCTTCTTTATCAGAGTTTCAACACAAAACGATGTTGAGATTTTATTCGATAAAATAATTTAAATTCATAAAAATTGCCCTAAAAAATTTCAGGAGTTTACTCTAGTTACCTTTCAACCCTTGGAATCAGTAAAAAACCAAGTTAGAGTAAAAATTTAATAGTACTTTCAGAAATCTGTCCAGCCTAAAGAATAAAAAATCAACCAAAGTCTTAGTCATAACCTAAAACCTATCGATAGAATTAAAAAAAATAAAAAAAAAAAAAATAAAATAAAAAAAAAAAAAAGTCCCAACATGCTGTTATTGTCTCCACCCGCTGGGCTAAAAGAGCCAAGCAAATCATGGCGTTCCTCGGCACCATTAAAAAATTACGCAATTTTATGTTTTTTCTCCCCGTGGGTCCCTAAGTATACCTATTGTAGCGAGTAGATTATCCCAATAATATACTCGCTCCAAATGCATTGTTAATATTCCTGTCAACCTTTGGAGATGAATGAGGTGAGGCGTTGCCTGGGCAACACGGTGAGGTGTTGCCCGAGTATATAAGCAGCGGTGTAGCGAACATTGGCTCCTCTCACCGACTACTCTTCAGCTGTCCCCACTTCAAGGCTCGCCCCAATGGGCATCTTCTCCTGTATTATTCATTCATTCAACATTGGCCAGTCTACTTTCAAGTGTGGTCTAGAGCAGACCCTTGCGAGATACTGTACCGACGCTCAGTGCGCTCAACTCACACCAAAGTATCACCTGTGTACTTCTGTATATTCGACCAAATATATATATATATATATCTTAGTGTCTGTGTTTATTTGTCACCATACTTTACGTAACAATAGAACCGTTACACTATGTATACAAGGCATCTTCCGCAGGGTTTTGGTAGGTAGCTAGTCTAAGCGCTGGCTACTCTTCGCTGGTGATGACGTGGCCACACACCCGACATCTCTCAGGCTTCCAGCACAGGGCCAGCAGCCCGCACATGTTGAAGCTCCGGGACACGTTACGTTACCTATCTAGGGAAAGATTAAGAGACATTAAGACAGTCATTCAGCATTATGGCAAAATTAACACAAAATTAATTTGATCACTAGCTTAAATAGATAACCAAGAAGGATTTTCAGTATAGTATTAAAATTAATAATTTTGAAACTTTGCCAAGAACCTTGCCTTGCAATTAGGGCATGTCCCCGTCTTAGGGACTGCGGAGGCGGCAGCAGTAGCAGCATCACAGTCGACAGCAGCCAAGATAGCTCCACCAGCTGCATTACGACGACCAGAGTATAAATCTTTTGCAGAAACGTAGGCTTCAGCATTTGAGTAGTTATCAGGAAGAGGTGCACCTGCATATTCATTAACAGGTTCATCACCAATAGGACGGTAATAGAGGGGTCTGGTAACCTTTACTGGAGGTTGTAGCTGAATGGGTTTAGCATCTGGGAAAGCGCCAGAAAGAAGCTGGCAGTCCTTTGCTGGAATTCAAAAGGTTTATTAGTTCACAGGTTAAAAGTAAAAAGAGTAAAAGTGGAAAGATAAACTAGCAACGTATACTTACAACGGCCATATGCAGCTCTGCGTTCTGCTACAGAAGGGATTTCTTCTACTGTAAAATAATGGTCGGATACTAACATTAAAATCTTTCTATAAATATACAGGCGTAAATATTTTTCCATCCTAACACTAATAACAGTTTGATAAATTAGACTCAATTGTGAACGTAATAAGGTTAACCTTAATATTTTTTCAATTTTTAAGCGTTAAGACTTGAAAAGTCCAAATAAGCTGGACTTTAAAGGTTATATATAATACCACGTACATTCTTAAATAATGAACGTCATCAAACATGGAAACTATATTCAACGAAATACAAATAAAATGCACAACTAACGTTCGTGTTCCTCCCACATTGTCCCAAGTGTTACTCTGAGATACTCAATGTCTGGATCAGAAGACGAACACGTTCATGAGAACACAACCAGGTCATCTGTCAGTTTCTGACCGACTCTTCCCCAAGTAAACGTCTGAAGCTTCGAAGTAGATGTCGAACGACTCCCAAGTGATTCGTAAAAAGTAAATGCACTTGGGTAGTTTGCTTGGTTTTGCTGATGGTTTAAACAACAGGTTAAAGATTCACTGTGAGTGTTTCATACCGAAAGCCAAAACTCATTTATATATTTCTTCAAATGTATATACTGTCTGTGTTATTAGGTGAACATCTTACGTGATATGAACTCTTGGCCAGGTAAGATAATTTTCAGATAAAAGCATCCAATAATTATAAAGATATTATAAGCAAAAATTGTTTTATTGCTTTACGAATCACATGGGAATGGTTCGGTGGCTGCCTCGAGGCTTCACACAAGGTTACTTGGGGCAGGAGTCGGCCAGCACTTGGCAGAGCACTCTACTTCCTTACTCAGGCTGTACGTTTTTATTGACGCAGACGTTGTTTTCGGTAATAACCATGAGCGACGTTCAAGGTTTGTGGTTAATATTTTGACTAATGTGTGGTAGTAAAGAGTTTACGAATTGTATTGTTTCATAACTTTGACTTTTAAGTGTTAAGGTTTTATGGGGTAAAAGTGTTTAATCTTTTGTTTTGGTTACTTGCCAAAAATGTTTGAAGTTTAACAATTTCCACGTTATACTAGTTTGGCAATGATACGTTAGGACTTATGATCTTTTAACTTGATCTAACGCTTTTCAAAGGTTGTAGCCATGTTTTATACGCGTAATTTTTTCTCTACAGCCACCATCACCACCCCTCTAGTTGCTCCTAGCTCTGGACACGCACCGAGGCGTGAGGCTCCACAGGCCTCCATCCGTCTCTACCCCCTCCCTAGGAGAGGGACTTGTCCTAGATGTCGGGTGAGATTCTTTACTATTCGTACCTGTCATGGTAGGCTGTAACAGTTTTTTAGAAATCCCGTTAAATATGCTTTCTGGTTTCCAACAATATTGGTCTTTCCTGCTTCCTAATAATTTTAGATATACTGTTGCTAATCTTGCTGCAATTAATTTCTTAGATTGGGGACTTGTCCCGGGACTTCAACGTGTGGCTCAGGTGTCCAGTGCTTCTACTCTTGCCGACCTGCCTGATAGACCTGTGCTTCAGTCAGGAGCAACGTTGTCCCATCTGTAACTACACTACTCCCGGTCAGTAGTGGACCTCGACACTGACCCGAGGGTGGCTTACCAAATTAATTGCTTAATGGTGGCCCATAGGGACCCGAGGGGATTAAAAAATATCTAAATTTTAATTGACAGTATTTTAGAACGCAGAACTTAATGCTGGAAACTACCAGCATTTCATAAAATTTTTAACTTCTTAAATGTTTTACTTCGGTCGAAGTGTCTAATATACTTTTTATTAAATTTTATCGAATGACTTTCTTTCTCTACCCGAACACTAATGCGGACAACTTAAAAACATAACTGAAATCTTTAATGGTCATGATGACGTTGATGTAAAACTTGGGCTCAAAGTTTCTCTAGATTTCGGCCCTTTAATAAAAATGGAATGTTAGAACCCTGTACATCTGCTTTGCTTGATGAGGTTTCATAACTTGTATCTACGGAGGATCTCAAAGGAAGTTCCTTCCGTTACAGCTTGGGCAGGGAACAGTTGATCAGTACTCATCGCACTGAGGAATCATAGATTCCTACTGCTGAAGGGTCGGCCTGTAGAAGTAGGCTTGAAGCAGTTGCTAGCAATTCTCGAATTGCAACCATGCAGGTGGCTTCCCACTGAACCTTGTGTGCACACATCCCTTGGGTTGAATATGAGTGATGCAGATAGTTTCCCATTACTAGGCTGCATTGATTACTTTGCCCCGTTCGTGTATATGATGCCAGGGTAAAGATAAGTCTCCACTCTGTCAATTTAAAATGTCTAGATTGTTTTAGAGTACCATACTAGACTACGCATCTAGAACAGGAACTCAAGCGCTTGGTAGGAGCCTACTGTTTAAAGTGGCCTACTGTCTATAGGATTGTTACTGCCTTTGCAGACCTCCCATGATTTTCAACAGTGTCTTGTGCCATGCTTTGAAGATTACCCCTCGGGTAGGTCTTGATCCCTCTAGTCGCCTTTACCTGTAAGAAGTCCCTTGAGAGATTCACTAAAGGTTCTCTTGTTCAAACCCTGTCACCATAGATGGTCCCACTTGCACTGTTCAGAAAGCTCTTTATGCACAGGATAACTGCTTCAACTTGCATCCTGTCATGGAACTACTTTCCCGTTAAGCTACTTCGCGCTCCATTTGTCCTATTCACAGATATGGGGTTGAAGTCTTCAGCTGTTGTCTTCACTGATTAAACTTACATCTGCCGCCTGGAAAGGGCTAACTGGGTAGTAATCTGAATATAGAATGTCATTTCTCACACCGCTGGGAGTCGGGGTTACAGGTAACGGCACTTTAAAAAGTAACCTATCCCTTTGGCTTTCCTCCCATGATAAGACTGGGAAATTGTCCGTACAAGCATAACTCTGGCACTTTGCAACTTGGACAAAGGTCAGGGCGGAGTTTCATTGTCGCACTTAATCGTGCAACTTTGACGAAAGCAAGATATGACTGTCCTGAAAAGCTGACTATCGTATATCTTTTACGTCCCTAGAGGTAAAGCATTCTTTGATAGGATTCGAACCATATTGCTCGTTTTGTGCTTTTCCTACTGGCATCCTTATGGAGAAAATGTTGACAACTGCCTCAATGGTAAAGTGTCATGACTGTCAGCCCCCCCCCCCCACACACAATCTTTTCCTGTAACCAGAAGAGCTCGCATGGAAGGGAAGTAGTCTGGGGAAACGCTGAATTTATTTCAGGACAGGACTAGGATGGAACAAGTCACTGCAGAGGTTGAGCATGAAGGTCGGGTCCGGAATTAGAGGTTCTGCAGTCTAAAGAGCAGACATGCTGCAAGAACTGTCCTGCTAGAGTAAACATTAAGGCGTCTCGCCTTGGTATACATTCTTTCAGGTTTAGGATGGGCCGTTTGAACTTTAGCATAAATTCTTTAAGCGTCCTGCTTAATACAGTAACACCTTACTAGCAAGAATTACCAGGTACGGGATGGCATGGTTATTTAGTCAACCTGAAAGTGACTTAGATGTCACAGTAAAAAGGGGTAACAAAGGACCTGAAAGTGGCTTTGTCGCCTGCCAATTTTAATCCCCTGTTGTAATATGGGACTGAACAATGAAACTATGCTTGTATTATTCCACCTGTAGAGGACCAAACCATGGCCTCGCCCACACTGGATGGAATCTACAGAACTGGATAGGACGTTGTCAATTGACTAAGAGGTTGCAGTACATAAGATAATAAAATTATGTTACGATCAAGAATTTCAGTTTCTAGCGACCCGAAATATATTAGAAAGGGACATTGCGAAGAAGCAAAGGTTTCAAGACTATCAGTAGTAAGTAAAAAGTTACCAGTGGGACAATAGCCACTGTCTGGGACACAGGCGGTTGAGAAATCTAAGGCGTGGCGGAAAAAAAGGGTCTGGTTCCAACAGCCGGAGCAGGAGAGCCAGAAGGGGAGACTCCCTCTGTGACGGGAGAATCTTCCAGGTAAAATGCTGGACACTAACCAGAAATTTTTGTTCACTACCCTGCAACAGTCTAAAAGGTATCACTGACCCGACTAAATCCATCAGATAGTCTGACCTCTTAATTTTACCCAATCCCCCCCCCCCCCCCCGCCCCACCATCTACGGCTAGAGGGATGCACAATGGAGAATAGACTGTTTCCATGCACGACAAATTGATGGGTGGCAAGAAAGATTAGCGGAACACTTCTGTGCCATCACATCAAGCAAGAGATTGGGGCAAAAGAACTTTATGCACCTCCCCCCCCCCCTGTTCACACCTGGCTGATGAAGGCACATTTGTGAGACTAAGGCGACTGCAGCAGGTGGAGTCAGATCCAAACGGCTGTTAAGGTCTGCTGTTATACACCCATTAACCTTTAAGAGTTTCGACACTAAATAATGAAATTTTATTCGACAAAGTCATTTAAATTATGATAAGAATTACCCTAAGAAATTTAGGTATTGATTCAAAGTACCTTTCGACCGGTAGTATCAGTAAAAAACAGGTTATTTTGAATAAAAATTTAACAGTACTTTCACAAATCTGTCCAGCCTGATGAATAAAAATCAACCAAAGTCTTAAGTCATAACCTAAAACCTATAGATAAGCATTAAAGAAAATCATAAAAAAAAAAGTCCCAACATGCTGTTGATGTCTCCACCCGCTAGGCTAAAAAAGCCAAGCAAATCAAGGCGTTCCTCGGCACCATTAAAAAATTACGCAATTTTCTGTTTTTTCTCCCCGTGGGCCCCCAAGTATACCCATGTATACCTATGTATACAAGGCATCTTCCGCAGGGTTTTGGTAGGTAGCTAGTCTAAGCGCTGGCTACTCTTCGCTGGTGATGACGTGGCCACACACCCGACATCTCTCAGGCTTCCTGCACAGGGACAGCAGCCCCACATGTTGAAGCTCCGGGACACGTTACCTATCTAGAGAAAGATTTAGCCTTTTAGCATTATACAGAATTAAATAATTGTTTAATTTGAACACTTATTTTAAATAGATATCGTAACTAAAGAGGATTTGCAGTACAGTTAGAATAGGAAGAAATGAAGTTAAAACCTATCTAGGAACCTTGCCTGGCAATTGAGGCATGTCCCTTTCCTAGGGACGGCGGCAGCAGAATCTGCGTCAACAACAGCTACGAAAGCTCCACCAGGTGCACGAAGACGTTCAAAGTAGAGATATCTTGCAGAACCCCAAGCTTCAGCATTGGGATAGTTATCAGCACGAGGTACCGCTGAATGGATATCAAGTTAAGTAACAACACGATAGTAGAGGGATGCCAGATGACCTGGTTGTGTTCTCGTGAGCCTTTTCTGATCCAGACGTTGATTATCTCAGAGTAACACTTGGGACAATGTGGGAGGAACACGAACTTTAGGTTATAGTTTCCACGTTTGCTGACGTTCGTTATTTAAAAGTGTACGTGGTAATATATATATAACTGTCAAAGTCTAGCTTTCTGGTATATTTTAAGTTCAATTTTTTGTTTTGTTTTTCTACGCCCAATCTCGATGGGAGTAGTTCCCAGCCGAACGGGTTTAGCTTGCGGGAAAGCGGCAGAAAGAATCATGTTATCCTTTGCTGGAAGAACACGAGAGTATCAGTTCACAGGTTAGAAATAAAAAAAGTAAAAGTGTAAGAGACTAAAGCAAGCAACGTATCCTTACAGCTTCCATATTCAGCTCTGCGGTCGGCTAAGAAAAGGTTTCTTCCACTGTAAAATTATGGTCGGATATTAAACATTAAAAACGTGTCAATAAAATATACAGGCATGAATACCTTTACCCATCTAAGCACTAATATCAAATTAAAGTTTGACAAATTACAGATGCGTTATTCTGAACGTAATAAGGTTTTAACCTTAACGGTTTAAAACAAAACAAAAAATTTAACTTAAAATATACCAGAAAGCTAGACTTTGAAAGTTATATATAATACCACGTACACTTTTAAATAACGAACGTCAGCAAACGTGGAAACTATAACTAACGAAATAAAATACAGACAAAATACACAACTAACGTTCGTGTTCCTCCCACATTGTCCCAAGTGTTACTCTGAGATAATCAATGTCTGGATCAGAATACGAACACACTGACGAGAACACAACCAGGTCATCTGTCAGTTCCTGACCGGCTCTTCCCCAAATAAACGTCTAAAGCTTCGAAGTAGATGTCGAACCATTCCCAAGTGAATAGTAAAAAGTAAATGCACTTGGACAGTTTTCTTGGTTTTGCTGACGGCAGTTTAAAGATTCACTGAGAGTGTTTCATACCGAAAGCCAAAACCCATTTATATATTTCATCAAATGTATATACTGTCTGTGTTATTAGGTGAACATCTTAAGTGATATGAACTCGGGGCCAGGTAAGGTAATTATCAGATGAAAGTGTTGCATCTAATAATTATGAAGATATTATAAGTAAAAACTGATTTATTGCTCTACGAATCACGTGAGGATGGTTCGGTGGCTGCCTCGAGGCTTCACACAAGGTTACTTGGGGCAGGAGTCGGCCAGCAGCTAGCAGAACACCTGTTAGCATCGCGTCGACTGTGTCTCTTCTCTGGCTCAGTTGTGTCTTACTTAGATATCTTTTGTTGGCTGGAAGAGTGTTTGGGGGGTCAAGACAATGCTTAGGGTCAAACAAGGTTTGTTTTAAAATAGCTTTAAAGTGGTTTGTTTTACTTCTAGGTTAAAAAATATATATATATACTCGTTAGTCTAGTGCAGGAGCGACGGACTTAAGTGTTTACACAAATGGTAATTATCCTAGAGTTCTTATCCCCATGGCAATTGAGCTGCGGTTAACATTCTGTACTCTATTTCCACTACAGAAAACTAGCCAAATTAGTCTTGTACAGGAAGTAACCCAGAAAGCAATTTTTTAGGAAAATAATCATTAACTTTCCACCAAATCGGTTAAATCTTGCTAGATTCCACGTGGCCCGGCACGGAATGTGCCATTAAAATTTGTTGTTAACCTGGGCAGTATCTTGGCTCCTTCACGAGTCTCTTAACTTTATCAGCTGTGTTTACTTGTTGGTAGTCTATGGCCCGTACAAGTTTAGTTTTTTTAACTTGAGTAAACATTGACTCAAACAGCAAAATGGTAATTTAACTTTATTTCCAGCTTCTAGATAAACTAAAACTTCCTAAATCTCTTCTAGTTGTGGCTGCCCGTACGGCCTCTGATGCTGCCAACGATGGCAGGCCAGACATTTCGCACGGTAAGTACTTTGTGTGAGAACTAATAACTCTAGCCACTCAATTTTGACTTCTTAATTCTTGTTTCTTTTTTCTTGCGTGCAGGCAACAGTCGCGTTTTGTTGACTTCGACTTCCCGTCCTAGACATGTCCTGAAGCGCGAAGTTGCTCTCCTAAAAAGAGGTAACCTGGTCACCAGCCCTTCTCCTTATCCCCCTCAGGAAGGGACGACATGTGCCTGGGAGGTAAGGACGCTAGTTTAACTTCTAGTAACTAGTTCTCGAGCATAATCTGAAATGCTAATTTAAACAGATTTAATTTGACTGAAAATTTCATCCGATATTTGCCCGTAGAGTGCAGTGTATTGGATGTTCTCGCTGGGCAACGGGTGCAATGCGGCGCGCCTTCGGCCCGTCTGCCAGCTGGGTCTGGAAGCTAACCCGCAAGACATCTGCGATGTCTGCAAGCAACTAGCTCCATAGACTGACCACGTCCGATCGTGAGCGGCAGGTCAGCCCCGAGGGGGGTGACGGGAGCCCTTTGGAACCCTTGGGATGATTGGATAAAATTTTTTAGATATACTGTTCACCAACGTTATCACCTGGCTACGTCAGGCGGGCGGACGGTGACGACGCTGACAGCACTTTGCCGCACTTTAAACTTTGAGATGGTTTTAAAACTTGTTAAAGTCTCACGCATTTTTAAGTTTTAAGTCTGTTTTTTAAATTTTTGACTTCGGTTCTGTTCTGTGTAGTTTTAATGTAAATTTTAATAAATTTTATCTGATTTGTTTTAATTTTTAATAAACCATATGAGATTGTAAACTGTTCCTACTAACGTTCTAAAGAAAAGCCTGATTTTCGGCTTAAATCTGGTCCCTTAACAGATGTAATAAATTGAACTAGTAGGCTACTTGTCTGACAGAACTATAATATATTGTTAACTTTGGCACCAAAGTTAAGTACGCCTGGATTTGATATACAAACTGGCTAAAGTCGTTAACCATTTCTAGTGGTTGGGTGAAAAACATTGGATACGGCACCGCAATTGTGGAATTTGTGACAATGTCGACTTGACAGCCTCTCGAAAGGTTGCAGATGGCTAACTGGGTTAAAGGGAAATATTCTCCTGGGGGAAATTGGCAAAGTATGACTGACCGTAGTGGTGGTATTTGAAGTTTCAAAAACCTAAATATGGCAGAGTACCCAGCAAAGTCAAAGCTTTAAAATTCAAACATTGAGTTCAGAGAACTCTGAAGCATACAGGTACAGTGAACAATATCGGATAAGTGCCTGGACAGTTACATTGTGCCTACCTTAAGGAAATGAAGTAAAGAACCCTCCCCCATTTAATTTTACTTTCACTTCAAATACCACTGAACTCATTTGGAATTGTCGGCTTCGTCCCTGCAGATCTATAGAGACGTTTCCTAGTGTTTTCTGGTGCAAGGTGGCTTCAACGAGCCATATACTATTTTCCAGACTTCTAGATTTCTCTAAAAGCTGATCAATGGCCACTTATTGAAAGTTGGTGACAATTGGTCCCAGAAAGCAGTTATGGTTGGGTACGAAGATGGTAAATTCACGGCGCTGTGGCGATGGTCAGGGTAGACCCGTATTTAGTGACAAATTAATTTGTTTGTCCATGATGTCCCTAATTTGACCATGTTAATTTAACGTTAGAGCAAGTTTCTCCCAAGGGACTAGAGGAATGAAGGGAAGGACAGCTAGTAAGGGGTGGTAGTTACCGTCGGCTAATAAGATTAGAGGCAAGATGCAAACAAAACCTCATTAAATAGCTCACTAAACCTACCAGTCGGTAACTTCAGCTATTAAATGGTACCAAGAAGCAGGAATGTTATACTAAGACTCTAAGCACACTCCAATGTTCCTAGTTTATTCACTGCTAGACACCTTTAAGGCAAGAGATTGTTCTGTACACTTTGCATACGGAAAAGACGATAAAGCACCTAAAGTTGAGTATCAAGCACAGTTAAATTATACTAGAGGGAACATGGGAAATTAAGAGCCAGTGAAGCATAATGGTATGTTTATGGTACCTCTTAAAGTCCATTACCACATGCTCCCAGCAAGTATAAAACTGGCAAAAACTTAGTTTATCCAGCACTCTTGAGACTCGCCAGATTGGGCTACTTTTCAGAGCCCCGCGCTCCCATTTTTATTTTTGCTACTTGCTACTTTTTGGGCTACTTCAAAAACAGGTTGGGCTATTAATGTTAAACTCATGATTTTTATGCTGTCATGTGTACAAATCACAGCCGCGTCCAACAGCTTGATTGAATAGACCACTTACCGCAGGCGGCCAGGTCAGAGACCGACCCCCTGGGGACGTTGATGCTAGGAACTTCCCAAAGAAAAAGTATTCGCAAGGCAAGAATCCTCCCCAGGGGCTAGATTTCCCAACCTTGTCATTAATACTTCATCCCGGGTACTGTCTGTTAAGTGTCCTCCCACTGTTGCCTACTGTAAATATTAGGCTTCTCTTTAGGTGTTTCCAAGAATCAAATGACTGTCGTTAGAGCGGAATTAACATGGTGAACTTTGCAGCTTCATCTGTGCTTTCATTGTTAGTGTGGCTCTGACCTCCAGAAGGATAGTTCGACACAAGTTATCGCATATAGAAAAGAAGTTACCGCTGTTACTTTTAGAATTTGCTTAAGTGTTAAGATAAAGAAGTGTAAAATGGGGAAGTGGTCTGAATACCAGGAAGCGTTTCAGATGTCCTGGCTTAAGGATCGTATTTGGGAAGTGGTTGGCTGAAGTGAAAGATGGAAATAAAGCATTGTAAAGTTTGTAGAACCGAGATAAGAGCTCATAGAAGTGATTCAAAGAAAGTGAAACATTAAAACGCAGACAAAATATATCGGAGGCAAGTCATCAGCAGATGAGCATCAAGTCTGTTCTATCAAAGAAGGAAGATAAACTTGGTATTTTTGGTTGTCTGTCTGTGTACTGTCGCTATCTTAAAATCTAACATTGTATGTACTTTTACCTGAATAAACATTTGATTTGACTAAAAATTTGGGCTACTCTACTTGCAAATTCGCTACTGTTTGACCGGCAGCTCGCTACTTTTAGCAATTTTGATCTGGTAACCCTGCCAGCTTACTGTAGTTGTGCCACTGAAATTTCAGCCTGGTTTAAGCTCTTAAGCCTGGCTTTTAAAGTAGAAGAACTTGTACCTTGACTCTTACAGAGCTTCCAGAAGTTATCTATCAAATATATTTTCTACCCAACACTCATAACTAGAACTCTGACGCTAAACAACATTAGAAAGTCATTTTAATGACTTTCAGGGCAGTCTACACTGTTAATTTGCCATTTATCCCTTAGGAGGTAAGAATTTTAAGTGCATAAATTCAAAATAAACAGGCTGGCATTTGAATGTGAAGGGGGTCTCCATGTAATAGCTCTCCATATTATAAGAAGCAAAGGTAGATATACAAAAGGATTTATCTATATTTTTTTATTAAGACAAGTCAAGAACCAGACAGCTGAAACTAGTCTGTAGTAGAATTAAAACACTGACAATGCAATTAAAAGTATTAACACTAAAAATCAGGCAACAGGTTTTGCTACCAATCTGTTCTAAAAATCAGAAGATTCGGGTCCTTTGACATGCCTTAACCCTGATGGTCCTCGTGATCCCCGTTTCCAGAGACCTCCTCAGGGAGACTGACCAGCCTCACTCCGGCTAGCCAGGACCAGCTGCCCCTCTACCTGGGAGAAAGGTAGTTGCAAGTGGGGCAGCGGTCTTCATAATTGAAGCACATGAACATCAGGCCGAAGGGGAAGAGCAAGCAGGCGGCAATCTTGCTCCAAGTAGGGTACATCCTGGTCATGTCATCGAGCTGACGAAGAAAAGAGTTATTAAATATTGAAGCCAGAGTACCCATGAAGAGATTTTATAAAGAGTTATGATGTACTTACCCCGCAGTGGGGGCATGTGCCGTCCCTCTCGACACTGACAGGGACCCTTTCAAAGGGGAGATGAAGTGCGTTTATCAATTCAGGCCTTTCCACAAGTGGAGTGCGGGAATTGAAGGGGGACGGACCCCTAGGGTGAGTGCGAGCATATACTGGGGAGAGAAAAATTAAAATTTTAACTTTCAGTAAGCTGTGTTTACTAGAACAGGAAAAAAATAAGGAAGTAAACTTACTGCGGGCATAGTCAATCTGACTGCGTGTCGTTTCAGAAGCTACGCGGCCAGCCGCAACTGGAGTAAAAAAATAATTTAAAGTTTAGGATCAAAGGAATATTTTAGCAGCCCCCCCTAGAAGAAAAAAGTCCACAATTAACCATTGAAACTAATCAATTCATTGCCTAAGAATCTGATAACACCGGAATATACTTTACCCGAATGTCCTCCCACCGGTGGCATTCCGAATACTTTCCTACACTCCTCTATGCAACAAATAGATATCCGCGAGAAGAATCCCTGAGTCACAAGAGAGCTGTAATCGGTAAACCAAGCCCGAGTGTTCTGCCGTTTGTTGGCCGACTCTTGCCTCAAGTAACCTTGTGTGAAGCCTCGAGGCAGCCACCGAACCATTCCCATGTGATTCGTAAAGCAATAAATCAGTCTTTGCTTCTATCATCGTCATAATAATTAGATGCAACGCATTCATCTGATAATTACTTTACCTGGCCCCGAGTTCATATCACTTAAGATGTTTACGTATTAATATACAGTATATCATTTGATGACATATATCATTGTGTTTTGCCTTCCAGTATGAAACTCTCGATGAATCATTAAACTGCCGTCAGCAAAACAAAGCAAACTGCCCAAATGCATTTGGCACAGACGTTGGATTGTCTTATAAATGATGAGATTTTTCAGATTATAGCATTAACCAAATATAAACACATCAAATTCGCATAGGTGTACAGTTTTAAATTGTTTACCTTGTTCGTATTGCTGTAGACGTAGCTGGAATACGTTGTTGTTCTTGTAATACAAGCTTGGACACGGGTTCCTGGTTCAGCCTTGACGACGGGTGGACGTCTGGATATCCCAGCTCCGCCTGGGAGCCGCCGGATCACGTTCTGTTTGGCACTTTTGGATTTTGATTCTGCCATTTGGCATCCCTATTCAACGGTCCGGACTGTTACGACGCCTGGCGCACATATCGCCTTGGGTCACAAGATAGCTTATAGATTTTGAACGCATTCAGACTGATTCTTCGGGCGGGATGCCGGTGTCTGGCGCCGGCTTGGCTGAGAGGTGCCAGGAGTTGGTGGATCTAGGTGGGCTCCTAGTGTGCCCTCAATCAACCCGTTCTCGCACTTTCTTACAGTCAATATTGACTTATTAAATACGTGCATATGTGACATACTAAATATGCTAGTTTACCTTGAAAGCTTCAAAGAAAACACCGACCTTACCTAACCTTCTTAGTATGTTAAGATAAGCATCTTATTGCTTCGTAATTACAATTATTACTTAACCTATACCTTTAATAGGTTACTTTTACCTTTAATACCTATACCTTTAATAGGTTAAGTAATAATTGTAATTACGAAGCAATAAGATGCTTATCTTAACATACTAAGAAGGTTAGGAAAGGTTGGTGTTTTCTATGAAGCTTTTCAAGGTAAACTAATATGTTTAGTATGTCACATATGCACGTATTTAATAAGTCAATATTGATTTTACGAAAGTGCGAGAACGGGTTGCCTCAGTCGTGGTGGGCGGCCGGCTTCTGCTCTGCCGGAGGGCACTGGATGACGGCGTTTTAGTTGGGGGCTGAGTTTTTGGTTTTGCTACCCAGTGTTCTCTGTGTGGGGCGGGGCGGTACTCGTCACCCTGAGGCTCCCCAGTCATCTGTCTGCCTATGTGTTTATTGGCCACTAGGCACATTAGTTTCCGCTGATAAGCGGCATTCATTTCGCCACTAGGCTTCGCGATTAACCCTTCACGGGTATGCCGCGGCGCATCCGATCGTCCTCGCCTCTAAATCAACAACAGCAGCTTGGACACCGTTGTTGTTGTTGTTTTTTTGAGATATATACAAGAGTTGTTACATTCTTGTAGAGCCACTAGTACGCGTAGCGTTTCGGGCAAGTCCTTAATCCTATGGTCCCTGGAATACGATCCCCTGCCGCGAAGAATCGTTTTTTCATCCAAGTACACATTTTACTGTTGCGTTAAACAGAGGCTACAGTTAAGGAATTGCGCCCAGTAAATCCTCCCCGGCCAGGATACGAACCCATGACATAGCGCTCGCGGAACGCCAGGCGAGTGTCTTACCACTACACCACGGAGACTATTTGTTTTTGTTGTCACAGCTGGGCATCCATAATACAGTTTAGTCTCGGGCCTCAAAAAATGATCAATATTGACCCCAAGAGTCGATGGTACTATCCAAGGGGTTGATAAATGACTGAAGGTCAAAAGGGGTCAGTACAGTCTGTGGGGTCAATAGATGGTTCATTAATGATGCAAGTTTGATAATATCAATTAATCTTTCATTAGCTAGCCGCACATTTAACTACACAGTTACTATGTCTCACTAGGACGAATTACTTTGATTTCCTATAATCATGTGCAGTACTTTTAGTAATACTGGAGAGAGATTTTAGCTCTTTTTAGACACGAGAATTCTCGAGCCTTCCACTCCCTTGTGTCTCCTTTGTAAACGCACATTAATGACACTATACCTCGTACAGTTTATGTAGGACAGACGTAAATCTGTGTGGTTATGTTTCTTGGTTAGCTTAGCATTTTTAAAGCGCTACAATCACCTACTGTGGTTGATTGTTCAATAAATCACTAATTTATATGTTTAACAGATCTCTAGCCCTTTCCATGGAGGACAGAAAAAATTGTATAAATGCTGGTTAGCATTGTAAATGTGTGGCCACCTCAGTGGTAGAAAATAATTATAAATATCCCTTGTGACCCGCCCTGGGAAGGATCAACGACCTTGTTGCGGTCCTGCTCTCCAAGCCAACTCCCCGCCTCAAACTCTGCTCCTGAGCCAGTAACTTCAATATTTATAACAATGAGTGGTGACAACTGATATTTATACCCCAATGTATTTACTAAAAAAGTCAGCACTAACCCTTATGGTTGTTTTCGATACCAAGAGGATGTCTGAACAGCATTCACAAGAACATTTGGATTTATAACCTTTACCAATCAAAGATTTTGCGTGTGCCGGTTTAGATTCTGCTACTTTGAACAAAACGTTTAAAGTAGAACGGGTTATGGTGAGCCCATAGTGGACTTATCTGGCACAGAAGAGGGCTGTACCTTGTTGCATGTGCGTTACATCGCACTCCTCTTCCCTGACTTGGTTCAAGTTTCCCCATATTCCTTTCTTCCGCCATCTGAGGCATAGGTTCAAGACCAACACATTTCCACCCTTCAAGCTCCTACTTGCCGCCTCAAGTCTATACAGAGCCGATGCTAAACTTCATCCCATTAGCATATTGTGGCATTGGTTAGGCGTTTAGGTTCTATTTGCAATTATTTCTAGTACGTGGGCAACTCTTACTCAGACTAGGCCATTACATCCAGCGGTCGACCCCACAGACACATTCATAAATTTAACATGTTCATTCAAAAATCCTCAAATAATAATTTATCATATTGTGCATATATAGGCGTTTACGTTATGCTTGCCGTTTTTAGTACGTGGATGAAGCATTTATAGCGTTGTAGGACGAAAAAAAATCGTTAGTGAAGCTCTTATTCCGGAAGAGTTCGAACGTAAACAGTTTTAGAGTGGTGTACAAGTAATTATCGAAAGGCATCAAACCGGGAAGTAAGTAAGTAATTATCAAAAGAAGGCACCAAACCGGGAAGGCTATGTAGCACCATCAAATACGCAAAATAATCAGAGGGCGCTAAATATCACCAAGGATGCCAATACGAGAACAAAAACGCATAAGGCGAACGATATCAAAAGTATCCGAGTCACCAAGAAGTCTATCGAGGGACAGGTGACCGCGAGGGGCGGTTGGAAAGCAAGACACACGCTCGTCCTGGAAGTCAGGACATTCAAGAAGGACATGCACGACCGTAAGAGGGACAATGCAACTAGGACAATAAGGAGCAGGGCGGCGCTCCATCAAGTGACCATGGGTTAAGCGAGTATGGCCAATACGCAACCTCGCTAGAGCTGTTTCCCACCGCCGGTTACGGTGGAAGGAGGACGGCCACGAGGAAACACAACATTTAAGAGTACGTAGCTTGTTACCAGTAACAGACAACCAAGAAGCCTGCCAACGGGTAAGGACTGAGGAATGGATAACCGGGTAAAAGTCGGAATACGGAATGCCTTTACGAGAGATGGGACAAGAGCGGACAGCTTCCTTAGCGGCAGCATCCGCACGCTCATTTAAAGACACGCCAATATGGCTGGGAACCCAACAAAACTCAACCGACTTAAATTTACTGTGAACGAGAAACAGCCAATGCTGGATCTCGACAACTACCGGATGAACTGGATTAAAGCACCCGAGAGCCATGAGGGCACTACGAGAGTCAACAACAACCACAAAGGAAGACTGACAACGAGAAAGCAGGAGACGAAGAGCATAGAGAATAGCATAAAGTTCCGCTGTAAAGATGCTAGTCTCCGGAGGCAAGCGACACATATAAGTGCGATCAGGAAAAACAACAGAGTAGCCAACACCGTCCGCTGACTTAGACCCATCGGTGAAGACAGAAACGGAGCGGGAGTGAGAAGAAAAGTGCTCGAGGAAAAGGCGTTTTAGAACTGTAGGAGGGGTAAAAGCTTTAGTGATACGAGTCAAGGATGTACAAAACCGCGGAAGAGGGACCCTCCACGGGGGCAAAGAAGGAACAACACGAGGAGAAACATCAGAAATACGAACGGAAAGAGAATCCTGCAGGCGAGATAACCGGACAGAAAGAGGGAGGTGGTGAAGAGGAACAGGAACCGCAGGAGGGATAAAAGTTAAAGCACGACAGAGACGAGAGGAAGGATGTTGCAAGGACCGCGCAAAATAGCGAAGACAGTAGCGATCACGGCGGTCCTGGAGAGACAGGAAGCCAGTGTCAACATACAAGCTAAGGACGGGAGTCGAACGAAAGGCACCAGAACTGAGGCGCAACCCAGTATGGTGCAAAGCATCAAGACGGCGAAGAGTAGAAGGAGAAGCAGACGAGTAAGCAATTGCAACCATAATCGAGCTTAGACAGGACGAGAGAGGAATGTAAAGCAAGGAGAGTGCGCCTATCTGCCCCCCAAGAAGTATGGGACAAGACCCGAAGGAGGGTAAGGGACTTAGAGCACTCAACACGGAGGTAAGAGATATGGGGAGACCAAGACAAACGAGTGTCAGGGAATAACCCCAAAAGCTTCGCGGAATCTTTGTATTCAAGGGGATGACCATAAAGTGACAAAGAGGGACGAAGAACAACCCGTTTCCGCGTAAAAGTCATGGCACAAGTCTTAGAAGTAGAGAACTTGAAGCCATGACCTGTGGCCCAAGACGACACGGCATCAATCGCAAGTTGAAGCCGGCGTTGAAGGAGAGGCGAATCATCACCCTGACAACAAAGGGTAAGATCATCGACATAGAGAGCGGAGAAGACACCAGAAGGAAGAGAGGAAAGAAGACCATTGAGGGCAACCAGAAAAAGAGTAGTGCTCAGAACACTACCCTGGGGCACACCTTCGTATTGCTGAAAAGGGGGAGAGAGAGCGGTACCAAGGCGCACCCGAAAGGAACGACGAGAGAGGAAGCTGCGGAGAAAGAGAGGGAGATGACCACGAAGGCCAAAAGAATGAAGTTGAGATAGGATATGATAACGCCAAGTGGTGTCGTAAGCCTTTTCTAGGTCAAAAAGGACGGCAACAACGGAGGTCTTCGCAGCAAAAGCAGTACGTATATAGACCTCCAAGTTCACCAGGACATCTGTCGTGCTGCGGCACTTGCGGAAACCAAATTGAGAAGGGGAGAGGAGGTGATGGTGTTCCAGGAACCACATCAGACGAACGTTAACCATACGTTCAAAGAGTTTGCAGACACAACTTGTGAGAGCAATAGGGCGAAAGTCCTTAGGGGAAGTACCCAGAGACCCTGGTTTGCGAACAGGGAGGACAACGGCATCGAGCCAGTCCTCAGGGACCGACGACGACTCCCAGATCCGATTATACAGACTCAGTAAATACTGAGACGTGCTCGGAGGGAGATGGCGAAGCATCTCATAATGAATACCATCGGAGCCCGCCGCCGTAGAACCGCAGAGGGCCAGGGCAGAACGAAGTTCGGAGAGAGAGAAGGGATCATTATAGGGAAGCTGAAGATGAGTGCAGAAATCTAAAGGACGAGACTCAAGGACAGGTTTACGAAGAAGGAAAGATTGGGGAAGATGAAGACCAGAGCTAACAGAAGAAAAGTGGGAACCCAGTTCGGAAGCGACCTGCAACGGGTCCGCCACAAGAGTATCATGGAGGTGAAGGACCGGTGAAACATCGGGAACGAACTTACCCGCTATCTTGCGGATACGCTTCCAGATCTGGGCCAGAGGGGTTTCGGACGTAATTGTCGAGACATAAGATGCCCAACATTCACGTTTAGCCGTACGGATGGCCCTACGGGCCACCGCACTCGCTTTCCGAAAGAAAAGAAAAGAATCGGTCGTCTGCCTACGGCGGTGCTTCTTCCAGGCTGCACGCTTACAGCGGACAGCCCGAGCACAGTCCGCATTCCACCAGGGAACGCACTTCCGTGGACCCCGAGAGGAAGAGCGAGGAATAGAGCGGAGGGCAGCGTCGAAGACAGTGTCATGAAAAAGGAGGAGAGCGCGAGAGAGGGGCAGAAGGGAGAGGTCAGAGAGAGTAGCACTGAGGGAAAACAGGGTCCAGTCCGCCTTAGCAAACTGCCACCTAGGGAAAGAGAGGGAAGGGCGAAAAGAGAAAAAGGAAACAAGGATGGGGAAATGATCACTTCCATGGAGGTCATCAAGAACCTGCCATGTGAAATCTAAGTAAAGAGAAGAAGAGCAGAGAGAAAGATCAAGACAAGAAAGGGTGCGAGTTCGAGAGTCCAAATGAGTGGGCTCACCAGAATTCAGAAGAGACAGGGAAGAAGAGAGGAGAAACGGCTCAAGGAGGCGACCCCGGGTATTCGTCAGAACGTCACCCCAAAGAGAATGACGACAATTGAAGTCACCCAGCAGGAGCACAGGCTCCGGCAAGGAGTCTAGGAGGTGTTTCAAATCAGGAAGAGAGAGCGGGACACCCGGGGGGAGATAAATGGAACAAACTGTGTACCATTTCCCCACAAAGATACGAGCAGCAGAACAATGGAGAGGCGAAGGAAAAAGTAAAGGAACAAAGGGAACATCAGCCCGAATCAAGAGAGCAGAAGAATTAGAAGCCCCAGCAATGGCTGGGGGGGGGGGGGAGAGAAAGGAATAGCCACGAAAACGACCAGGACGAGCACCAAGCATCGGCTCCTGGAGACAGACACAAAGGGGCGAAAACCGCGAAACCAGAAGTTGGAGTTCGAGGAAATTGGCGTAATAACCTCGAACGTTCCATTGAAGAATGGACAACGACGAGAAGAGAAAGGACAAAAACAGAGAACAAGGAAGAAACAAAGGCGAAAGACCAACAGAGCACGTTAAAGAATATCAGGGTCGGGATCAGGGTCAGCAAAGTCAGGGTTAGGGGGCATGGGTAAACTGAGCAAAGACGGAGGGAAGGAAACGGGAGAACAGATCAGAGGTGGGCGGGCAGGGTCCGGAGGAGGAGGAGGAGGAGGAGGAGGAGGAGACAACGGAGAGGAGCAGTCAAGGACAGCAGCAGGAAGAGGGGGAGTAGAAAGAGAGGAGCGCACCCCAGCAAGAGCAGCAACCGAAAGGGAAGCAGGGGCCAAAGAAACCTCCATAGCAGGAACAGGGGGCGCAAGCACTGAAACGGGAGTGGAAGGAGCAACAGAGCCAGAAGGAGGAGCTGAGGAAGAAAGCGAAGCCTTCTTACCCGCCGGGGAAGAGGAAGGAGAGGAGCCAGGCTTACGCTTCTGACTTAAAGAGACCGGTGTCCCAGCAACTACGTACCGGGCAACGGATTCCAGTGTCTCAACAGGAGAAGCCGAACGAGAGCACACACGACGGCCGTTAGGAGAGCGATGGACATCCGCCCGCACCGACAGGCGGCGGGGAGAGCCGATAGATGGAGGAAGAGGATGGGAAGGAGGATCGGAGGGGGACGAGGAAGGAGACACAGAAGACACGACAGACCGGGTAGAAGGAAGGGGAACCCCAGACAGAGGACCAGGAGGAGGATCCTTCGGGAGAGAACCCAAAGGGACAGAGGAGGGGGCAGTGGGCGCATCAGGGTCCAAGGCCTGGAAACGGTTGTGAGTCTGAGGAAGGCGGGAAGGACGAGGAGAGGAAGAGCGCAACACGCGAGCATAAGAGATATTAGCATAAGGCGGGAGCCGGCGAACCTGGCGCCTCGCCTCAGGAAAAGATAAACGCTCCCGGTGCTTCAAGTTGAGGACGGCTGCCTCAAGCTTGTAATGGACACACGCACGGGAGAAGGTAGGATGGGCCTCACCGCAGTTGAGGCAACGAGCCTGGGGAGAAGCGCACTCCGACTTAGAGTGACCTTCGCCACCACACAAAGGACAGAGAGAGACAGTCCCGGAGCAGCGGAGGGCACCATGCCCAAACCTCCAGCACTTGTTGCAGAGCCGAGGAGAAGGAATGTACTCCTGGACAGAGCACCTGGCACCAGCAAGAATGACAGAGGGTGGAAGGGTCCTACCATCAAAGGTAATCTTCACAACCCGGAGGGGTTGACGGCGACTACCACGAGGGGGACGAGTAAACGTGTCCACCTGGAGAATAGAATGGCCCTGGGCAGCGAGGATATGTCGAATATCGTCGTGGCAGTCGCGTAGGTCCCGAACACCGGTTGCAACATGGGGCGGGAGCAAAATAGTGCCAACACTGGCATTCAACTGGACGTTCTTCGAGACCCGAACGGGGGTCTCGCCAAGGCAGGATAAGGCAGCCAAGCGGGAAGCAGCATCCTGAGAAGGAGCAGCAACGACACGCGTACCGAGACGAGTGGGGTTAAAAGTAATGGAGGCATCCACGGAATCAATGAGATGTCGATGAAGGGAGAAATCGTCAGGAGGCGCAGAATCAAGAGGGAGGAGATCAAAATATTTGGCCCACGAAGCGGGACCAAACAAGGCTTGATAGGTAGCAGAACTGGAAGGAATCGAGCGAGGGCGGCCGTGACGAGAACGGCGGTGAGAACCCCCAGAGAGAGGGGTTAAAAGGCGCAGTAGTAACAACTAGAGAAGGAGCCGCGCCAGGGGACGAGGTAGTCACCACTGGGGGCTTGGGGCTCGACCCAACCACAGAGGAGGGAGGGGAGCCAGGGGAAGGAGTCAGAGAGGCCAAAGGAGGAGCAAGGTCGGGGCCCAATGCAGCGGAGGCTACAGAGCCCGGTCTTCCAATACGGACCGACTCGGGGGCTTGGTCGCCCACCCCACGAGCCTGAAAAGGTAAGCCAGAAACAGCCGAAACAGGGGTTATCATCTTGACGAAATTACGAATTCACTCACGAATGTGCCCCCACACCCACCATGGAGCCACAATTAGAGGCAGGACACCCAACAAGAAGCTATCGCCGATCTTGTCGGGGCCTCCTAGGGGTGCGTCGTGAGTATACGCCCCACAAACGCCACCTTAAGAAACCGACAGTCCGTCGAGATCGGGTTCAGTGACGAAGTGGGGATTGACAATAAAAGGTTCCCCTCGCTCTCGACGTCGGGTACCGCAGTTCTACGGGTGCAAGAGTATGCCTCCTCAAGCACCCGGGCGTCAAAGTAGAAGAAGTCCAAGGGAAGAACCAGAACGAGCAAAAGGTCGGCAGGAAACGGCAAGCAGATAGGAGAAGAGGGGGGAGAAAAACGAAACAGAAGGAAAAGGAAAAGATGCCCAGCAGAATTGGAGAGGACGGCAGCAGGAGCACAAGGCTAGAAAAGGACAGAGGACTGTCCCAAGGAGCATCACACTCCGGCAGCCGCCCACTAAGCCCCCAGACGGCGACAACGAGCTGAGCGGGGAGGGGGATCAAACCGGGAAGTTATGTCTAGTGGTGTGCAAACAGTTTTTCCAATTAACAGGGGTTCGGCAGTTGCATAGAGGACTTTATGGCAGACTTCAAAACCATCCCTTCCCACCCCCTCCTGCCGGAGTATTCTTGAGGTTATCTTGAAGATTTCGGGGCTTTAGTGTCCCGGTCCTCTACCAGGCCTCCACCCCCAGGAAGCAGCCCGTGACAGCTGACCAACACCCAGGTACCTATTTTACTGCTAGGTAACAGGGGCATAGGGTGAAAGAAACTCTGCCTATTGTTTCTCTCCGGCGCCCGTGATCGAACCCGGGACCACAGGATCATAAGTCCAGCGTGCTGTCCGCTCGGCTCCCTTAATATTAATGGCTAACAATACCAAAACTTCCTACCGCCTGCAGCGGCCAGAGGGCGCGCCCAGGCAACACCTACCGGCTTTAGGGTACCTCATCTTTTCAAAGGCAACCCTGGAAATGTTAATGAACATGTGCAAAGTAAACTAGACAGCAGGTTCTGTTAGACAGTGTTCATGTATAATATTTGTTATGACAAGCTTGTGGAGAGAGAGAGAGAGAGAGAGAGAGAAAGAAAATATTGCATGGGTTAGGTGGTCAAATAGGTTAAATAAACCAACATTCAAACCTAATAGTTTCTGGCAACGTTCCTGCCAGTTGTGACAGATTTAGGCAGGTGTGTTAGAGTAACATTTACGCCAGCCAAGATTTATGGCGTGAATTTCAATCAGATTTCAGCCTAGGTTTAAGATTGGTTGCCATTTAAGTTTAAACGGCCAGGAAACTTTAGCCCAATTTATAGTTTAGTATGATAGTAAAAGACATCAGTTTAGATAAAATTTATTGTGTACAGAGCCAAAAGCAGAAGTTTAAAATTCATACAATAAAATTTAAAAAGTTATAGTTCAATAAAAATTTAAGACTGTCAAGAGATTTACTTAAAATGCGAGCCCTAAACACTAAATTTTATCAATTTTGTTTTTTATCATCCCGACGGTCCAACAAGAGCCTTTGTTTCAAGCATCTTTCGGGGAAAACCGTCCAGTTGTACTGTACTGGACGGTCATTTCAGCCTTATTGGGGCGAGACGTAGTCACAAGCAGAGCAACGGTCCTCGTAACTGAAGCACAGGGCTATCAGGCCGAGGGGGAAGCAGAAGCAGGCTACGCACTTACTCCACAGAGGAAACACCCGGGTAATGTCACCAAGCTGTTTGAATGAAGCATTAAAAAGAATAATTAACCGAAGTTACGACGATTCAAGTGTACAGGTTTGAATACAGGAGAACATAAAGCACTTACCCCACACCGTGGGCAAGAGCCATCCCGTGGCATATTTACGAAGGTTCCCTCAGAGGGGCGGCTCAGTAGATCAGTCAAGCCAGGCCCTCCCGTGTCCATACTGCTGTAGTTGTGGGCAGTGGCGCGCCCAGGACGAGCGAGTGGATGCACTAGAAGAGTAGAAAATTCTTAATTTTCCTGGCGTGACTAGAAAAGTATAAACAAAGTGACCAATTAATTCTAGGTACTTACAGCGGGCATGTTCCGACCTGCGGCTTGAAGAGCCCGAGGCCATGCGGTAGGCTGGAACTGCAAACGTTGAAAATAAAAAAAATTATACTAGTCAATTGTCTTATTTAAGCAATTTGCAACCAAGACAAACTTATGAAATTTTCATAGTGCTTAATTTATCAAAGTTAATTTACGAAGAAAATAAGAAATTTAACAAGTTTAAGTGTTAAAAATGCATGTAATAACATTAACCTAAGTACTACACCTACTTTTTAATTCTTTTATCTTACCATACTGAGCTCCAACCGGTGCCATCCCGAATACCTATCACAACACTCCTCAATGTAGCAAAAGAACTACGAGAACAATCTCTGCGTCAGAGGAAGGTAGTAATTGGTGAACCAGACCCTGGCGTTCTGCCAGCTACTGGCCGACTCCTGCCCCAAGTAACCTTGTGTGAAGCCTCGAGGCAGCCACCGAACCATTCCCATGTGTTTCGTGAAGCAATAAATCTATCTTCGCTTATAATGTCTTCAGAATTATTAGATGCAACGCATCCTTTGGATAATTACCCTACCTGGCCCCGATTTCATATCACTTAAGATGTTCACTTAATAACACAGACAGTATATACATACGATGTGTTTTCCATTCCAGTATGACTGTGAATCGAGTGACCGTGAACTGCCGTCAGCAAAACAAAGCAAACTGCCCAGGTGCATTTGGAATAGATATATGATTCTCTTCTAAATGATGAATTTTTACACCTGCTGCACTTACCATAAATCTAAAAAAATAGAAATATCTGTTTGTCCGAGATTGTCCTTGTCAATGTTCCGTTTTAAGGAGTGACCTGTACTTGATTATTTGTTCTTGTTTGATGCTAGTTATTGCGTTACCTGTTGTTTTGTGCTTTTGTGTTGTGGTGGTGGTACTTCTGTCCCCTTTGTTTCTTGTACCATTTTTATTGTATTTTTTTTATTTATGTCGTGTGCCTTGGCATGTAAAAGTACAAAAAAACCTGCATGAAGCAAGACCGTCGCTCTACCGTCCACCCCAAGTGGTTGGGCAGCGGAGGCGAGACAGACCCGGACACCACCGGTTACCCCTTGTGGTATATAAATAAAATCTATGCTAACAAATATAATGTGAAAAATCCAGTAACTTGTAAGATAATGCGACGTCTGTGCCAAATACACTTGGACAGTTTGCTTCGAGTTGCTGACTCCAGTTTAAAGATTCACTGAATCATACTAGAAGCCAAACCACATTGATATATGTCATCAAATGAATATACTGTAAATTATTAAGTGAACATTCTTAAATTATATGAACTCGGGGCCAGGTAAGGTATTTATCAGATGAAAGCGTTGTATCGAATAATTATGAAGATATTAAAAGTTAAGAATGATTTATTGCTTTACGAATCACACGGGAATGGTTCGGTGGCTGGTTCGAGGCTTCACACAAGGTTACTTGGGGCAGGAGTCGGCCAGCAGCTGTCAGAACACCCGGGTCTTCCCCACTGACTTCACCTGTACTTTAACGCAGAGAAACTTTCTCGTAGTTACGTGTTTTGATTGGTGGTAATGTCTCCAATGAGAGCGCAGCAAGGTTAGCTTAGTTTGATATTGATGTAACTGAAGCGTTATAGATTAAGCTTACTGGCAAAAAGTGGGCGTTGACAGAGCAGTCGTCAGAGCCTGTCAGCGTCACCCACGCTGACAGGTGGGAGTTGCCACAAAGATATTATCACTTAATTATTTCAATGTCTCTGGCTTTTTTTTTTTTAAGTAAGCAATATTATGAAGTTCTCTAGGCTTCTAAACTCTTTGCTAGTAACTTAATTAAGTAGGAATGTAACTGACTAACGTGACAAATGTTGCAACGGATTTTAAGCTTTTTTATCTACTAAAAAGCTGTAAAGGCTCTTTGTTTTCTACTTGGTTTTAATAAATTTGTAATATTACAGTTGCGGCCTGCCATATGGCTTCTGCATCGGAGAACCGCAGGTCGAATTACTCTACGTGTAAGTATCTAAAGATACAAAGATTAATTTGGTAATTTTTTCTCGCATTAGAAATTATTCTACTTTTTCTCCCACCTCCTAGTCACCCCTCGAGATGATCTTCTTCGCCGCTCACTTCAGCAGACCGCGCGCCTCTGGAATCTACAGAGGCAGGAACGTTCTTCTCAGCCCTTCCCCTTTAACATTCTTCCCATCCATGTCCCGAGAGATGGGAATTGCCCGAGTTGTAGGGTAAGAATTTCAGTTTTAATGGGGAAGGGTGACTTGATGAATAATTAACACTTGGAGGATCATGCAAGATGGTTTTTAACTTTTTCCTTTTTGCAGATTGGAGATGTGACTCGGGTGTTCCCGTTGTGGACAAAGTATTTGGCTGTGATCTTCTTTCCCTTGGGCCTGTTAGCCATGTACTTCAAGCAGGAGCGGCGTTGCCAATTCTGTAACTACGTTCCACTGGAGTAACCTGCTGGCAGGTCGCCCCGAGGAAAGATCCCTGGCACCAGGGATGAGGACCATCGGGGATAAAATTTAGATAAAATTTAAAAGTAAACCGTAGGTGGTTTAACTTGGTGCTAGCTTCTTGCTGTTTTTATACTTAAATTTTTTTAAATTTTAAATTTAATCTTAATTATGAAAGGCACAAAGCCAGTATTTTTAAATTTGTACCTGTACTGCAGAAAGTTTAACTACAGAATCTGTTTTATATCGTACCAATAAATTTTATCTAAGACAGTTCTAGTTTTTCTGGTCCGCAAAAACAATTTTGACTATAGCAGCCAGTAAAGATCCCGATAACGAGATTTGATACCTGCCTCGCCAAGGATGACTTAAATAGCTTGCATATTATGCTTCACAACTTAGCTAGGCACGCTAATTGATTATATTAAGGTTCTCGCAAAGTTCTTTTCCCCATCCCTTTAAGCTTTCCAGACTTTGGATAACAAAGCGATGGCGCACACAGTACCAGCCTCGGCACTAGTTCAAAAGCTATTACCGCAATCTAATTCTTCCGTGTATAATTAACCTTGCTAATTATTTGGTTTGCACTTCGGTAACAAAACTAAAGATTGGTTTACTTTTTTAACAATTATGCATGCCACCTCCACATGGGAGGGAGAACTAGGGATTTTAACCATTGTATCCAACGTTAACTCTTGAGCCCTTGATTAACCTCTTTTGTAGTGCACATTTGATGGTGCTACATAGCCTTCCCGGTTTGGTGCCTTTTGATAGTTGCTTGCTTTGTGGTGCAAGGGGATTTTCACTATCTGAACTGTAATGCTGTCACGCGGATGTAAAGTACGTCTTCGAGGCTCTGGCTTGTCCTGTAAGGTGATGCATTCTGTTCCCCCCCCCCCCCCCCGCCTCACCCCTTCAGGATGGTAAGTGTTTTTCCGTAGTAGACTTGTTCCCTCACGCTCTTCATTTTTCCTAAAAGGGGTTCTTCTTGAGGCTATTTTGGGGCTTTTAGTGTCCCCCCGCGGCCCGGTCATCGACCAGGCCTCCACTCCCCCAGAAAGCAGCCCGTGACGGCTGATTAACTCCCAGGTATCTATTTGCTAAGTAACAAGGGCATCAGGGTGGGAAAACTCATATTTTCTTGCCGGTGCCCGGATCGAACCAGAGACCACAGGATCACGCGTCCAGTGTTGTCCGCTCAGCCACCGGCTCCCTCCGGGGTGGTAAGTTAAGATTTTCTGCATTCACGATGGAAACTTCTGTCACATTGTTCCTGTTATCTCTAGAGGTTCCAGTTTATGCTAGCTCTCTCTACTGCTCTTATCTCCCCCCCCCCCTTCCCCCTCGCCTCCATGTGAAGTCAACGTCGCCTGACATACTGCTTGATAATGGTCCAGGACGGACAGAAACATATTGGTCTTCTATTGTATGGTCAGTGTTAACTACTATGGTGTTTTCCTAATGAAACCTCAGTGTTGACTGTCCCGGAGACCAGCACCATCACAACTTCGTGCGATCAACTACAGCTTTAAAGTTTGCCTTTTTGTCTATTTTCTCGCTGTGCCCTAAAGACTTGACTTTCCATTTGGTGGTAGAATCTTTTTATTATTATTATTTCTGGGTTCCCAGCCACTTTTTGAGTCACCTCGAACATGACTTTCACTAAGGCCATATATGCCTGCAAAGTTTTCCAGAATTTTAGGTTGTGCGTCTAGAACTAACCAGACTTTACTAACGGCGCCCATTTAACACCTAGCTTAGCATAGACTGATGTGGGATATTCAGTCTTTCCAGCTTTTGATCATACTGGGGAACCATATTGTCCTCAATTGAATGTTTCCCCCCTAGCCTGCTGCTACGTGCCATGATCTATTTGCCCCTGATACATGATCGAAATATTGATGTCCATTACAATGACCTTACACACCTTGATAGATATATGCATTACCTTGACTTTGATACACAATCCCACACGGGGTAAGGTGTCTGTTCAGCCTACATTTTGGAAGGCAATTTGTCCCTCAATAGAATTCTTGGTGACATTTGATATCGTTCGCCTTGTGCGTTTTTGTTCTCGTATTGGCATCCTTGGTGATATTTAGCGCCCTCTGATCATTCCGCACATTTGATGGTGCTACATAGCCTTCCCGGTTTGGTGCCGCCTTTTGATAATTACTTACTTGGAAGGCAACTGACCCCTACCTGCCCTCTCCTGCACTGGTTTGCCCACAAAAGGACAGACTACAGTGGCACTATGACCACAGTAACGAGGGGATTACAACAACTAGACACTTCAGTGTGTTTATTGAGAACATTTTTACTAAAGAGTTCAGTTCTTGGAATTATTGTACATAGGACTTTATTTGGTTGAAGAAGCACACCAATGTGTGTACACATACACACACATGGAAAGTGCACATAAAGGATACATTTGGTATAGCAATCATAACGGTAAAAGTATACATTTGAGATCAATCATAATGCAGTACCTAGACTGTTACCAATCTTGATACAATTTGTGCTTCTTGATATCTGTACATTCAATGGTTTCCTATATAGATACAGTATATGGCAGTTATGGACAAAATGCAACATGGTAAATGAGAAATTAAAATACTGCAGTTGTGCAAGATTAACAAATTTGTTTTTCTGAACGTTATTTTTGTATAACACTATCAACCTGTATTGTATTAGATACTGGTTGATCCTATGCTAGAGTGGTCTAAATATTGATGTTTTGAAGGTGGATTGATGCGTTTTCGTATGATTTGAAGGGGCATCGGGAGACATTTGGGGGGGGGGGGGGCTGTGTGGTCTGAAGGCAGACAGTGGGGGGGGATACATGTGGCCATGTAATTTTACCTGGGGGCTACTGTCCTCGTCGAAGCCACTAGAGTTGATAGGAAGCCAGTGGCTTGTCAAAGCCCTCACCCCAATTTGTCAAGATAAAATCTACCTGGATCTTAAATTGTTGCAGGGTTTTGAAATTTACAGCTTCAGTGGATAGATTCCGTGGTTTTATAACCCTATGACCGAAAAAAAAAAATTATCGTACATTGTGGCTTGAGCTTGAATCCATTGCTCCTTATGTTAAATCTGAGATTTTGAAGAAGTGGTCTAGAGAAATATCCTCCAAGTTGTTCAATATTTTAAAGTTTCTATGAGATCAGCAGTCATTTCTGGTTTATAGTGCTGTTAACCCTGCGGCCGTGAACCATTCTTGGTATGGGAGTCTACTTAGTTCAGGAATGATTCTTGTCGCCCAGTGTTAACTTTATCCAAAGCAGCTTTATCTTTCTGAAGACGGACACCATGCTTGGATACAATAATCCAAGTGGTGGTGCACGACATTTATCCAATTGAATAACTATATCAATCTCGTGCTTGGATCTTGCACACTTGGATTATTGTATCCAAACATTGAGACCTCATATGGAAGATCACTCGGTAACTACAAGAAGTGAGATTCGGAGTCAGATCTTTGTGCATGACACCTGTGAAAAGGTCAGCGGGGATCCCAAGCCTTGAACTCATTATGGTTACCAACAGATCTCTGCTTATATGTAGGATATGCTTAGCTCTATGATAGTACAATAACTTGTTCGATACATTTCTATCTTCCATATCACCTTTTAGTGATCTCGGACCAAAAACATCTGGTGTCCCAGAGATGCATCTGATGTTTACTACACCACAGTCTCGGTGGTGTAGTGGTAAGACACTCGCCTGGCGTTCCGCGAGCGCTATGTCCTGGGTTCGTATCCTGGCCGGGGAGGATTTACTGGGCGCAATTCCTTAACTGTAGCCTCTGTTTAACGCAACAGTAAAATGTGTACTTGGATGAAAAAACGATTCTTCGCGGCAGGGGATCGTATTCCAGGGACCTGCCCGAAACGCTACGCGTACTAGTGGCTGTACAAGAATGTAACAACTCTTGTATATATCTCAAAAAAAAAAAAAAAAAAGATAAAAATGGAGGAGGAAGTGAGGACTCCAGTTCCTGAGAGATTACAAAAGTCCTGCACATGACAACCTACTATACTTCTATGGCTTACTGTAATGGAATACCAAATTAGCAGACTCTTGCTCAAGCCATGATGATACTAATCCACAAGGTCATTGATCATCAGAACTAGAGCTGCTCAGCAAGCCATTTATGGCACGTACATTAGGAAAAAATAGGACATTGACATAGGTTATGAATACAGAGTAAGTACTATAGTTCTGTTAAAATTATTTGGAAACATGATGAATCCAAAATAGAGTAGGAACCTTTAAATAACATGATTTAAAATATGTACAATAATTTATATACATTAAAATGTGACATATATATACAATAACAAGTAAATATGAATGTTAAAAATATATTTTTGTTTAACACTATTCTGTAATGCTCTTACTTGATACCAAAGATATTTTTAATTTGGTTGCAAAACTTCTATAAAGAAGTTTCAATGGTTTTGATTGGTGACGAAAAATACTCTGTAACTGCTGAAGATAGAGAATCCGTTACTGGAACTACGACTCTGATGGCCTCCTCCTCCGTATGACCCAGGTCAGAGGCTTCACTGGCGAGCGAGGCATCCAGGGAGTCTATAGATGCACGAGGAGCCCCGGACAATGACAGCAGGAAGTCTCTCTCATCATTGTTTGCTAATGAGTCTGCCTGCAGGTGGGAGATAATACAGGGTGACATAAATGCCGACATTTATGCTATGGGCCAATATAATATATCTCGTACTATATATATATACACTGGTAAACAGATACAAAAATGTATATATAACTTTCACCATTACGTTTTATACCTAGCTTGTTTTTCACTGTCAATTTCTCCTATATTCTATAATTTGCAACACTAAACTAATATACTGCGTCAGTGTCAATCATAATATAAATTTTAACTTTGCAAGAGTCAGAACGAATAAAACTTACTGTGGTGATGTGTGCTGGGGAGACGTGCAGGTGTGATGCACTATAGAGCAGTGACGGCGTCTCTACACCTGTGCCTGCAAGACATGATATTGCAATCTCACTTGTTCAAGGAACATCTCTGTACTTTTGTTTAGTATATCTCTTCAATTGTATATATTTTTTTTATGAAGCTTCAGAATAATTCTGTATTTTTAAATTTCATGTGATTGTGATAAGTCAAATTATTAAAAAAAAAATCTAAAATAAGATTGTAACAACTGTATGTATTTTAAATGAGATTTTAAATGATGTGGCCACTATGCTCAATATTTTGGATTTTTTCTACAGGGGCAAAAATAAATACAAGGCGGCCCCCAACCTCCTGAATGATGCACTTGTAATTCGGGAGAAGACACGGGTAACTATCCTAAAAGCACCACTATACTCGAGCAGGCATCCACAGCACCAACCCTCACATTCACTGTGACTACATTGCTTCTTGTACACCACAGCAGAACCCCCCCCCCCCCCTGTTCATGGAGATCACTATGCCGTTACAGTGATCCTCATGTATTATTATATACAGCATACTCAAATACATACATTAACCACTTTCTTACAAAACACTTCCACCCAGACAACACTATATGATTAAGTAGTAAGCATTGAGAAAATATTTAGGTTATACATTGGGATCGAACCTGCATCCCAGCACTCCTCAGGCACACACACACACGCAGCTTTCAGTGTACATAAGGACAAAACATTAGGAGAGATACATCCCACTGGTTGATTAATAGTTAAGAGACAGGGTACAAGAACTGGATCCTATTATCTGCAAAAACTTGTACTAATCTAGTTGATTTCATATTATTTTATAACCAAGACCAGATTACCTCCATTAGCCTGAATGTGATGGTGAGGGTGACCATTACTGACTGTAGGCTTCATGCGTGCCTGGTTGTTGAAACACAGCTTCTTAACCAGCAATGCCACTAACAAAATACCCATTACGAGTACCACAGAAATCAGAATGTACAAAACCAGAAAAGGTGAAAATGATGAAGGAAGTGGTGATGGTAGTGATGCAGGCAGTGGGGATGATGACAGCGGTGGTGGCAGGGAGGATGATGGTGAGGATGAAGGCAGTGGTGGTGGCAGTGAGGATGGTGACAGTGGTGGTGGCAGGGAGGATGATGGTGAGGATGAAGGCAGTGGTAGTGGCAGAAGGGTTGCAGGCAGTGTCGTCGGTTCCGATGGTGAAAATGAATTATTGCTGCTGTGAAGGGTGTAGTTGAAGACGTAAGATTCGCCAGTTCCATGAGCGTTGGTTGCTGTCACCTCTATCTGGTACTGCACATCTTCCCTTAACCTGCACCACACAAACGTAGGATGAAGAATATAAGTGGTCAGGTACCATCACACACACAGGCACCCGCTACTATGAAAGTTTTACAAATAAATCATTATTGTTCAAAATAATAATAAGCATAATTTAGTAACAGTGACATGAATAGCATAAAGACATCTTAACGACATGAAGACATAATGGAACCGATTTTTTTCTACTACAAAAGTGAAAAGATCCAGGTACATGAGAGCAGAGTATATGAGAGCAAAGAGCCTAAAAATCGAGAACACTAACGCTGATGGACTGTCAAAGAATAAATTCAAGGAAAGGACTAATGACAAAGTTGTAACAGCAACTAATACAATAGTCTGATAATACCAGATAGCAAAATAAGAGGAAGAATGAAGAGGAGAGGAGACAGGATTTTGAATATTGAAGAGGATCTTCAACTTATCCCCCTTAGCATTAATGATGATCCAGACACACTCAACTACACTACATTGAATGAGACCCAACATCTAGTATACAAATAAAGATGGAACCTCCAACAAAGCAGAGGCATTGAAGGAGTACGCATGGGGGATGAAACCAGAAATAATAGCTAATTTTCAAATGGAAATTGTGGAATAAGTAAAACAGTTCTTGAAAATAACAACCTAGAAGGGGGGGAAAAATAATATAGGTGAGTAGTATAGATAATTAAAATGAACTGATTAGAGAAAATGTGCGCTAAACGCAAATGGGTGAAAAAAATGTTACCAAGGGAACACTAACACATGGCATCCACTGTCGTCTGTTCAGGCAATAGTGGAAGCAGTTATCTACAGCCCACCTACAACCCAAGTAAAAAACCAGCGTTGAATGTAATGAAACGCCATTTTCGGGGCGAAACCCGGAGGCTCTCTGGAGTTATATGGGCTGATATGCTAATGTCAGACATTGGCATCAGTCATGTGTATGGAGTTCAATGGGCCTACCGGAGACCACGAGCCAGAACCTGGCCCCCTCAGAGAGGTAAAGGGAGCAATGGCCATTGACCCGGTCAATGGCAGACATAGAATGCTTCCAATCACACGGGGGTTTCTACAGCCCATTGCTCCCCTTACCTCTCTGAGGGGGCCAGGTTCTAGCTCGTGGTCTCTGGTAGGCCCATTGAACTCCATACACATGACTGATGCCAAAATCTAACATTAGCATATCAGCCCATATAGCTCCGGGGAGCTGAAGGGACTCCCCCCAGAAATAAAACATTCAGGCAACCATGCAAAAACAAACATAATGGAGTCAAAGGCATCATTAGAATAGCAAACAGAACAAGAGTGATGTTCACCACCCTGGGCAGCTTAAGGGAACTGCATAACCTCGTGAAGAGGTTATTAAATGATTAAAAGAAAAAAGACAAAATAAGATAATTGTATTTAGGAAAATGTATAATTAATAATAATAATAATAATAAGTTAGTGTATATACATACACTAACTTACAAACACAATGATAGATGTCGCCAGTGATTTTTTACAGCTGAAATACTGTACAACATTCTGCTATGAATTACTGCTACAAGTGAGAGTAATTACTATGAGAACGATGAGAAACATCCAGTGTGTATCATGAGCATTTTCTCTGTTCACAAACACTTAGTTAAGGTCCCTATGATGGACATCTCATAGCTTACAGCCACATTAATAAAGACACTAATGCAAAGATATTCTCAAGACCATACACCAACACTAAATTCAATCATAGCTATATTAATTGTTACTCTTAATTTTATAATTGTGCCAAAGAAGCTGATAATTTGTTACAAGTGATTTTTTGATTGTAGAAATTATATGAGCACAATTGTGACTCAGAATCTACTACAATAGACTAGAACACAGAGCTATATGCACAAGTTGGTCTTTTACAGAAATAATGACAATAATTTTTTATGATTAAAATAATTACAGTTATCTTAATCATTACAGCTGCTACCAGTATCAGCAATATCAACCATAATAAATGATCTAAATGACAAAAAAGATTGAAATCTAGAGCTAACTTACCTGTAGATGGTAAAGACAGGTTCCTTGTTCTCAAACTGTTCCCATTTACCATCTGGGTGAAGAAGTTTCAAGGTGAAGGTGTGTAGGAGATGCCTGGACAACCCATAGACACAGCTGACCACTATAGACACTTGAGGTGTGTCAGTCATCCTGGTGGTCGTGACGTTACACTCAGATACCGCCTCTGGCTTGGCTGAAAAAGTTAATGGTGTAGGTTTGTGTTGTGGGATATGTCAATATAAAATGATCTGGAATGGGATTAAAATTGAAATAAGTTTATTGATGTAAAATACACACAAAGGGATGAGGTAGCTGAAGCTATTCTCACCCCGTTCAGTACATCGTGTTAATACATACATATACACACACATCACAAACAATAAACATATTACCAAACATTCTGAGAGATAAACATTACATTTCCTTCTTTACACAAGTAGTATGGTAATGGAATGGGACTGGCAATGTCGAATGGTTGTTGGTTGGTGGTGGTTGTGCACAATGGCAGTGTGGAATGAAAGTGGAGTGATGTGGTTCAATAACAATGATGGTGGGTGTTGTGGATCAGGGATGATGGTAGATCATTAAACAAGTCAGTAAGATAAGATGGTGAATTGAATTTTAATGAGCTTATTATCTGATTAGAAGTACAATCAAATTATTTAATATTTTTTTTACCAGTATTCTACAAAATGTCCATGCTTAGTTTCCTCAGTAACTAAAGTGTTTTTGTGTCCACCTTGTGGACTGCCTCTCTCAAGACCAAATTATAAATGTCACTACTGCTTTCCTCTGTTCATGTTCACTTGTGAATGGTCCGCCTCAGATGGTAGTCATCAGGGTCATATCTGGTGTGGTTGACTCTTCTGGGTAAAGGACCACTCCCATCTACTAAGAATGAGGGGTGTATATTAAGGTCTTTAGTGTACGTACGAGACGAGTGAGATGGAGACAGAATATTGGAGCACAAACACACACAGGCACCACAATGACGAACACAATTAAACGTGAGTTAAAAACCACATTAAACCGGAAAATATGAACCACAAAATACAAATAATGAAAACCAAGATCATCACTTTGGATAAAGTCAATGGAAAGATGAGAAATTGGTTAAAATTTGACATAGTACTCACGTGAAGGAATATTAAACACACATGGGTACTCCTGCTCGCCCATCTCGTTTCTGCCCCAACAGTGTAGTTGCAATGCCGTGTGTTTCAGCGAGATGAACTCCAGCACTCGACCGCTGCTACGGTAGAGGCTCGGGTTCACCTTCTTCTTCCCCGTCAGTGTGACCATCGCCCATCTGACCCAAGACAGAAGACAAAGTGTTAAGATTAAGGTTGTTTTAGATTCAGCTTAGATTCAACAAGAATGGTTGAATAATTGGCAATTATCTCCATTGAATGTGAAATTAGTAGTATAAACTTAGAAAAATCCTAAAATACTTTGCAGAGAAAGAAGAAACATCTTTGTTTTAATAAAAGTTGTTAGAAATCCCAAAAAGATCATTTGTTTCTAACAATGTCCACTTACATTTTGAATAATTTTATTTTTTGTTTAGAAAAACAATGTTTGTAATAAATCATTTCACTAAAACAGACCTTGGCTGTGAATCAGGGGGGAGGGGCCCCCCCTCTACAAATGTTCCTAAATGGGCCCTGATGCTAACAATTACTGTATGAATATGGGGAAAGCCATCGCTGGCCACAATGTAGGGAGTATGGGTGGATATGAGCCTGGATGGAATGAGTTTGGGTGGTTAGAAATTGGAGCTGCCATGCATAGATCAATCAGCTTCTTGAAATTTGCTCTATTTTCATGTTCTCTATCCACCAATGCCCTCTCAGTACCCTGTATAGTAAAACTGCAGCTCACCTGAAGGAGTCTGGAGGGGGATATGCCTCTACAGGGCAGGTGACCTCTCCTAACAGGAAGGCCGACCGAGACACAGTCACCACCTTCTGGCTCGCGACACACATTGGGGTGTCTGTTAGGGAATAATAGTGTGGTCAATGATCGGGAGACAGCTTGGTGAGGGGAGGTTGTGAGGAGGAGGAGACAGCTTAGTGTGGGGAGACTGTGAGAGGGGAAAGACAGCTTGGTATGAGGGGGATTGTAAGAGGGGGGAGACAGCTTAGTGTGGGGGAGACGGCTTTGTATTGGGGAGATTGCGAGAAAGAATCCTAGTGAACAAAGCTTATTTTCTCTGCTTAACTTTGTAATTTTATTTTCTTCCCCAAAATCAGATTCTTAAATGAAGTTAAGAACCTGTTTTCAGGTTCAGAATTATCTATTTATTTTCACGCCAAAATTATCTATTGGTTCCCATTGTGAACGACCCTGATTAGTGATTAGCAAGACCTGGTCAACTGGCGACGACGGCCACTCACACTTAACCTGAAGAGGAAGGCTTTCAGAGGTGGTTGTTCCCTCACTGTTGGAGGCGCGGCAGCTGTAGTTCCCAGAGGACGAGTGAGCGACGGTCTCCAGCTCCAGGACGTTGGTGGTGGACTCCTCGAGCACGATCTTCCCCTGCAGGAGAAGACCTTGAGGTGATTTGGTGCAGTGGAAAGCACTTGTCTGAGTTTGTATAAACCTTTAACTTTTGACTAAAATTTTCCAAGCTTTTCATTTCACTACTGAATGAAATCAACTCATTTTAAGAGAAATACATTATAAATAAATGTTGGTTTTAATGCTAAATATTACTTTATCCCCGCTGAGTGTCCACTCTAAATGAATCAATGCAATGCTCTCCCTACAAAGTCAGTGTTGATCAGTGGAAAAGTGAATCATCTAGCTGGAAAAATTCATTAGGGCAAATGGGGGGAGGGGACCTTTGATAAGCCGCTGGTTTCCTGTCCTCGTAAGCCACAAGTGTGTTAGTGACCCTCAGGTAAATTCAGTGGTGCAGATTGACTCATGTGTGCTTAACACGACACTGTCCATAACTCCTCTTAATTATCTAATGGGTGGGGGGGGGGTTGACAGTCCTACTACAGGCTAGTCTTTGAAACATGCCTCCACACAGCTTTCAAAGGATTTATCTAGCCAGTTCCCTTCCCATTAATTTTCCAAGCCTTTCACCTCCGTCAATCCTCACACCGCTCACGTTTGTAGTCCAATCCCTCACTACCTAATCATCCTTCACCTACTCACATCCCATCCCCCCCACCCAAATCTCTGAGCTCTCTCTCCTTCCCTTCATTCCTCCCTTTCCTTGCTAATCTTGCCTATCCCCGTCCCTCCTTGCTCTCGCCTGCATTACATCATGCATCCACGTGACGTCGGCGCTGGCAGGGTTGGCCTCGACCACACATATGAGGTTGACGTCGTCGCCCTCCTGCACGTTCTCCAGGTTCTGGTTGATGCCAGGACGGACCTCCACCACCGGCTGGTCTGTAACAGGCAACAACACTTCATGTTGGTTGGCGATTAATGTTTTGTGTGTGCCGTTTTATATATAATCTCGCGCGCGCAAACACACACACACTCTCTCTCTCTCTCGCTCTCTCTCTTTAGGGAACAATGCAGGTACTTACAGAGCACAGAGAGCTTGGTGGATACTGAGGCTGTGCCTGGCAATGCTGTCCTGTTTGCATCACAGAAGAGGTTGGCTCCGTGCTGGCTGGCTGAGGGCGTCCACTTGAGAATAAACTTGTTTACCTCCCGCTGCTGCTGGTACAGGAGAGAGTCAAGGTCAACTGAGGTCATCCTGGGAGGTTACTTCTCATTCTCTAAGACTAGGACCTCTCGTATAATTATTGACAAAAATAAGGTCACAGTAATAAATATATGGCTCAAAGATTTAATTAATAATTCATTTTGTTAGAGACAGTCAGCCTGTGAATATATATATTCGTTATTTATTTCAAGCTCCCCCTCAGGATGTGATGCCTCAACAAGTGACCAACACCCGGACATCTATTTACTGTCTGGTGAAAGGAAACGTGCCCAACCATTTCTGTTTCACCCGGGATTTCCGATTGTGTGTCGAGAAGGAACCCAAACTATACTACCGGGAATCTTGTAGTGACACGTCCAACACACACACACACATTGCTCCAACCCTCCCACATCAACCCCCAGCCCCCTTACACCCACATCTCTCCCTTCCCACGCCTCCCTCACACCAGGGGAATCAATCAGGTGTTGGGCTGCTGTCCTTCGCCCGCATCTACACCACACACTCCTGCAGCTACACACAACCCTTCTCCATCCTCATCACCGCTCTCGTCTCTAACCTCATCACCACCTTTCCCCCTCACCACAACCCTGTCTCAACTTTCCAACGCTGAGGGCCTTAACCTCTTCCAACAGATAAGGATTTATAAACATGAAGGAGAGCTACGGATGATCTTGTATCCTTGAGAGAATACCGATGGAAGGAGACCTCGGGAGAGAGAGATCAAGACATGAAAGACTGCCAGTAATACAACACAACACCGAGGGACAAAGCATCCAATATTGACACCAATCCAAAGTTCGTCAGGTAGTGCTTGGAGGTCAAATGGAAGAAGCCAGACATCAAGAAATACGGGAATTGCTGAAAAAAAATATCGAAGAACAAGGAATGATAAGAATTTAGAAGAGGAACAAAAAATATGATAATGACCAGCTTCCGGAGCTCCATAGACAGGTAAAGAGAAAGACGTCTAATTTACTAATTAGGATAAGCAAACGAGAGGAAGGACCTCATCACCTCCTATTTATATGGAATAAATGATAAAGAAAACCTTGGGTATTCAGTAAATGGTTTCAGGACATTTTCTAGGTAATATCAGAGTTGCACTTGAGAAAACGGACACTCAAGTGCACATACTAACCAAAGTTGAAGTGATGTCGGAAAAGGTCCTGAAACAGCTAGAGGAAATGGAAGCGACAAAGGTCATAAACTCAGAGGCGATCTCGCCATGGATACCCAATCTTGAGGTTATCTTGAGATGATTTCGGGGCTTTTTAGTGTCCCCGCGGCCCGGTCCTCGACCAGGCCTCCACCCCCAGGAAGCAGCCCGTGACAGCTGACTAACACCCAGGTACCTATTTTACTGCTAGGTAACAGGGGCATAGGGTAAAAGAAACTTTGCCCATTGTGTCTCGCCGGCGCCCGGGATCGAACCCGGGACCACAGGATCACAAGCCCAGTGTGCTGTCCGCTCGGCTCCCTCAGACATAGACAAAGAGACAACTTGAAATCTTTTGTGTACCAATTGTTAGTGTTCAGCTATTTAGTAAAAGCAAACAACTATTGGCTTAGAAAACAGGCAATAGTGTGTGTCTGTACACTAAAGATAACAATAATTAGTGAAAAACAAGTACCACCAAACTTCATACAGATAATCACCAGCTAATAGTTCCTGCAAGTTACTAAGAGTCGGATCACCAGGAGACTCGTTTATCACAAAAAATTAATTGTTTCAGAAAATCAAAATGTCTACAGAGAAGGAAAGCTGTGCCTAACAAACTTACGACTTTATTGAACATTTAAACAATAAAGCAGGAAAGACGTTGACAGATTATCAGATATTGTCACAAATCCCACCACAAGAGAGAAAGAGATTATTATATAAGTTTGAGAAACAAGTTCGAATGCATATCAGGCCAAGTTGACTATACACGTTCCTCGACGAAATGATCACAGGTGCATTAATGACACCTGCGTGAGAGGAAGACCTGTAATTAGTGTATTAGCATATAGACAGTCAAAAACAATTAGTAGAGGCAGGTACGGAAGCAAGACGATATTATCAGCGGAAAAGAGTATTTTAAATACTAATTAAGAGCTAGACGATAAGAGACGAGTTAAGATAGCTTCGACATCACGCCTCGGTACAAGATGGTTCGCAGAGTACAATAACCACCGTGGCGTTACTCGAGGAGTGCCAAGACTGATCAATACACGAGATAAACAGGATATACAAGCCTCAAGTGACCTTGGGGGTGTAGGTCACACCGTCGAGCAGGCAGGAGACGGCGAATGGAGGCTTGCTGCCGGACACTGTCATCTCCACCTCCCGAGGGACGCCGGCACGGCCCACCACACCACCGCCCTCTATCGCCAAGCTTATCGTGGGATCTGACGAATTACATTGGAATTGTTCAGTTATTTAATTCGTTTTGTTGGGTACAGGAAGCCTGTGTATATATTTACATGAATTTACCCGAGGACCACTATCAAATAGCCTCGATGAGGACAGGAAGCCGGCAGCTTGTCAAAGGTCCCCCCATTTGTACTGGTGATTTGATCAAATTTCAACATAATAAAATACTACAGTAAAATACAGCAAATAAAACAGCAATATAATGGAACACCGGTACAATACAATAATCACTAACATGGGAAATAATACATTATAATGTAAGAATTCACTGATAATTTTGAGTTTCCAGTACACCAGTGTTTTAATTGCATTTGGATATTGCTCATTTTAACGAGGACACTATATTGTAAAACCGTTTACACGGGACGTTGTTCCGGTAGTTTTGTTAATCACAACTTCAAAGCAAAGGATAATAGAGTCGGATAAGGGGGTCAATAAAACAATTTCTACCCACTGTCAGTCATTCTTACCTATTCCCAGTCATTCGTAAACACCAATTAATTAAAACATACGAGGAGCTGCCTCATATGGGTCAATAGGCCTTCTACAGTTACCTTTGTTCTTATGTTCTAATGAGTCCCCCCCCTACAAGAGTGCCAGGAAACTCACCCACCACAGTCAGCGTAATCCTCGACACCCTGGACGGAGCCTCGTAGAACTGCACCTGGCACCTGTACTCGCCCTCGTCCTTGTGGGACACGTCATCGAGGACGAGACCCCGCTCCTCCAGGACCGCCCTCGTGGAATAGCTGTTGGGGGCCCAGTGGGAGGCCTTGGCGAAGGGCTTCCCCTCCACGTCGACCCTGGGAGAAGCAAGGTCAGGCGTTGAGAAAAAGGACCAGAGGAACACTTCTCAATAGCTCGGTCGATAGAGCCTCTGCTTCACATACAAGGGGTCCAGAGTTCGATTCTCCTAGAGCCTCCGGGTGGATAGAAGAACCAGAGGCTTGGGAAGGCGGAGAGAGAAAGCAATATGGCTGTGTATTCTGGACACACAAATCCCGAGGATGCAACCCTCAGCAGTTGCTTAACTCCCGGGTATTTATTACAAGGTGAACAGAGGCATCAGGTGAAATGAACGGTACCTATTTATCTCTTATCCGCGGATCGAACCCAGGATCCATGGATGCGAGTCGAGGATATGGACCAGTGGTCATATTATGGACTAGAGGGGAAGTATCCGGAACGGCGGTGATGGAAGAGGTGGAGGTAACGTTTGGGAGTGGCGGGCGGGTGGGAGTGTCTGGTAGCGCGGACACGTGAGGCAACACCACGTACAGTAACCTGGAGAGGGGGACGAGTGGGGGGGGGAAATACCACATATCCACGCATATCCATTTTAAATATATGTTCCCGCACATGCCTTCATATTCGTGAACACACGCAGAGTTGTGCACCCCATACCCAGGCACTCTTTCCCCCCCCCCCATGCGTGTGCTCTCATTCGCCACGTACGTACAATTGCCACATGAAGGCCGCATACCCATGGGCTAACCCACATACTGTGGCGAACACACGTATACTCAGACATACTTCTAGACACACACTCCCCACATACTCCCCACATAGGGAGCCGGTCGGCCGAGCGGACAGCACGCGGGACTTGTGATCCTGTGGTCCTGGGTTCGATCCCAGGCGCCGGCGAGAAACAATGGGCAGAGTTTCTTTCACCCCATGCCCCTGTTACCTAGCAGTAAAATAGGTACCTGGGTGTTAGTCAGCTGTCACGGGCTGCTTCCTGGGGGTGGAGGCCTGGTCGAGGACCGGGCCGCGGGGACACTAAAGCCCCGAAATCATCTCAAGATAACCTCAAGATAACCACCAGGACACTCCCAGGCATAAACAAATGACCCCACGCACCCACATACCCGCAGACACACGGCATCCTCCCAAACACCCACCTCGCCTCCATCCACCACCCAACCAGTCACACACCACAACGAGAGAAGCGATCAATACCTGTATATTATGCTGGAGTGTTGACTCGCGTGCCAGAAGCTAACACGTGCGACCTTCTCGCCCGGCGTAGGAACGTCCATGTCACATGGTAGGAACGCCCGATCCCCCTCCAGGGCCTCCACCTCCGTCTGCTGGCCTGCAGGGGGAACGTAGATATTACTACAGCAAGTTTGGGCCCAGTGGAAGGCGGTCCGGCATGGGAGGTGATAATGTTGGAGGAATAAGAAGCCATGGCGGGGTGGTTAGTATACGTGAATGTTAGAGGTGTGGACGCGTGTATTTGAGGAGAAGCAAAAGCATATCTATTTAGGTTGCATGGTGTACACTACGGAAAACCAAACTGATGACACTGACACAATCAACGTCCTCATCAGGAGTCGAGCCTCTGCCCCAGGAGAGACAGACACACAGAGACAGACAGACAGAGACAGACAGAGACAGACCCAGGTAAGTGTATCATAACTCTACTATCCCAGCTCATTGCCTATCCATAGAGTTATGCTACACCCCTGATGGAATGATAGACAACTGGCGCAAGACTATATCCGTGTAGAACAGGTACATCTTACCAGACACCTATATTAACTGCACCAATGATCAAGCAGGCGCCCCTGCCACCTACAACAAGTACAGGGATAATAGACCACTGGTTCAACTATGTTCCATTAGGAACCGAGACCGTTAGCCAATCAGAAGTGCCACACAGCTTTCTCGTGGCTGTTGGTTCCAAACAAGATACCCGAGTGCGGCCAGCTTCTATATGCAGCGCCTCTGTGCGGCGATCCAGAAGGAAAACGCCCACAGTATCCTCAGTTCCTGCTCAGCACTTAGTACCTGCGGGCTCACCATAGCCCGTGCTACATGGAACTTTGTTCTAGGTAGCAAATCTTTAACAACAACAACAACAACATGCTCAGCACAGCAGCAGCAGTTCGAAGTAATCAACAACACTTAAACAACATTTTGTTGTGTTTCTTTTTCTGACCAACTGGTATCCATTAAAGTTTGTAAAAAAAAAAACGCAAAATAAAATAGGTTGGTAGTACTGTAGACGATACAGAAGAGCGTAAGTAAGTCCAAAATGGCTCTTAAGTATCTCGCTCTTCTGGTAACACTGTAGTAACATCACACAGCAACATGAGTCACAACAATTGGGCATCTTCGAGCCAGAAAATCAAATTACAAAATTATATACTCCTTGATGAGAGTAGCACGTTCTTGCCTCATGCTGGCGAGGGCCTCATTTACACTGTTCAACACTACTGAAGTTTTAAGTGTTTTGTCCTTAGATGAGTCCAAGTTCAAGACAGATGTTCTCAGCGGCAACTGTGACGGTCAGTTGACCGACAGTTGAGAGGCGGGCCCAAAGAGCCAGAGCTTAACCCCCACAATCACAAATAGGTGAGTACACACACAATTACACAATCCCACCCACAAATAGCACATGTTTATGAACAAATCCACAAAGGCCGTGACGTGGATTCGAACCTACGTCAGAGAAGAGGTTCGAACCCTCGTCACGGCCTTTGTGGATTTGTTCATTTGATACATCACGTTATTGTGATTTCTGTAACACATGTTTATACTACATAATATTCACTTAGAGCAAATCAAACTGAAACTAATCAAAATTCTTGCTTAATTAAATTAGCAAATAGGCTTGGACCAAAAAATAATGATTGGCTCATTCCTATTCATTTGGTTTGTATTCTATTCTAAGCAAAACTTATTGATTAAATGCATGGGCGTTCATTCTCTGAGCTCATTCTGTGCCTCTAACCTTTCCACTATAACCCACAGGATGGGTATGGAGGGCACTACCACTCACAGGATGGGTATGGAGTGCACTACCACTCACAGGATGGGTATGGAGGGCACTACCACTCACAGGATGGGTATGGAGTGCACTACCACTCACAGGATGGGTATGGAGGGCACTACCACTCACAGGATGGGTATGGAGTGCACTACCACTCACAGGATGGGTATGGAGTGCACTACCACTCACAGGATGGGTATGGAGTGCACTACCACTCACAGGATGGGTATGGAGGGCACTACCGCCCACAGGATGGGTATGGAGGGCACTACCGCCCACAGGATGGGTATGGAGGGCACTACCGCCCACAGGATGGGTATGGAGTGCACTACCACTCACAGGATGGGTATGGAGGGCACTACCACTCACAGGATGGGTATGGAGGGCACTACCACTCACAGGATGGGTATGGAGGGCACTACCGCCCACAGGATGGGTATGGAGGGCACTACCGCCCACAGGATGGGTATGGAGGGCACTACCGCCCACAGGATGGGTATGGAGGGCACTACCACTCACAGGATGGGTATGGAGGGCACTACCGCCCACAGGATGGGTATGGAGGGCACTACCGCCCACAGGATGGGTATGGAGTGCACTACCACTCACAGGATGGGTATGGAGGGCACTACCACTCACAGGATGGGTATGGAGGGCACTACCGCCCACAGGATGGGTATGGAGGGCACTACCGCCCACAGGATGGGTATGGAGTGCACTACCACTCACAGGATGGGTATGGAGGGCACTACCACTCACAGGATGGGTATGGAGGGCACTACCGCCCACAGGATGGGTATGGAGTGCACTACCACTCACAGGATGGGTATGGAGGGCACTACCGCCCACAGGATGGGTATGGAGGGCACTACCGCCCACAGGATGGGTATGGAGGGCACTACCGCCCACAGGATGGGTATGGAGGGCACTACCGCCCACAGGATGGGTATGGAGGGCACTACCGCCCACAGGATGGGTATGGAGTGCACTACCACTCACAGGATGGGTATGGAGGGCACTACCACTCACAGGATGGGTATGGAGGGCACTACCGCCCACAGGATGGGTATGGAGGGCACTACCGCCCTCAGGATGGGTATGGAGGGCACTACCGCCCACAGGATGGGTATGGAGTGCACTACCACTCACAGGATGGGTATGGAGGGCACTACCACTCACAGGATGGGTATGGAGGGCACTACCGCCCACAGGATGGGTATGGAGGGCACTACCGCCCACAGGATGGGTATGGAGGGCACTACCGCCCACAGGATGGGTATGGAGGGCACTACCACTCACAGGATGGGTATGGGGTACATTATAAGTTAATTAAACTAATCAACAACATTAAAGAAAAGAATTAACTCATGTTTCGTAGTTTATTTGGCTGTGAAGTTAGTTGTTCAGTATATAATTAGCTGTAGCAGTTTAGTTAAGCTTGTCATGGAAATAGTGTGATGAGAGACAGAGTGTGAGGGAGTGAGGGAGGCAGAGTGTGAGGGAGGCAGAGTGTGAGGCAGAGTGTGAAGGGCAGCAGAGTGTGAGGGAGGCAGAGTGTGAGGCAGAGTGTGAAGGGCAGCAGAGTGTGAGGGAGGCAGAGTGTGAGGCAGAGTGTGAAGGGCAGCAGAGTGTGAAGGGCAGCAGAGTGTGAGGGAGGCAGAGTGAGTGGGAGGCAGAGTGAGAGGCAGTGTGGGAGGCAGAGTGTGAGGGAGGCAGAGTGAGAGGGAGGCAGAGTGAGAGGGAGGCAGAGTGAGAGGGAGGCAGAGTGAGAGGGAGGCAGAGTGAGAGGGAGGCAGAGTGAGAGGGAGGCAGAGTGAGAGGGAGGCAGAGTGACCAGGCTGGTGTAGGGTTACTGTTGGTGTCTGCAGGATGGGGTCGTCGTCTTGTGATTAAGTCTGTCACTAGTACCTGGGAGTCACTAGTACCTGGGAGTCACTAGTGTATTAACTAAGACAGGTGCTTAATCACCCTTATAATCACCCCCGATAGGCTTCATTAACTAACAATTCAACATTGATTACCGTCGTCTGCCAGTGTGCGCGTAACCACTCCTCAGCAGTCAGCACGCCGCCCGGTCCGGTACTCGCCCTAGGCATTCTAAACTAAAAACAGGTGTACTACTAAACAGGTGTACAGCAGTATAAATCAAACACATTCTTAGCATCAAGTTCCAGCTGGAGAGGACGGACTCCACACACAGTCACACATTTACGTCACGAACAAGTACATGGCAGAGCAAAGCAAATACAGACGCACAAATGCAACAAACACACGAGAGACATGCTCAGGCGGTGGATGGGGGTGGAGGTTGTGAGGTGAAGTTTGATGAGAAACATGCTCCGTGGGGAGGGGGAGTTGGGGGGAGGGGGAGTTGGGGGGGGGGGGATTATGAGGTGAAGCAGGCCTGTGATCTAAGCCATTGAGACAGCTCTCAGATGGCTGCTTGAGGTGACGACTGTGTGATGGTTAGTCGTAAGAGAAAGACGTTTGGAGTATAATTATATATCTGAGACGTCATACTAAATATTTCCTAAACATAGTTAGAAATGGACAACATTTATAAACATTTAATTAAATTGGAGTGAAATGCATATAAGGAAATGGGTTTAGACAGTGAAGTTAGTGAAGCACTGCTCGAGAAAACTTCAGGTATAATTAGGCTCAGTTACACAGGACGTACACTAGAAGCTAACACAAGATTGTGTCCACATAAAATGGACTCTAATTCCAGTATTATTATCGAGTGTCTGTCTAGCTTTAGACACAAACATGCTTTAATTGTGTCCAAGAAGTTGAGCTTAATTAAGATGGTAAGATGTCTTAATTAACGTGCCAATTATGCAGACGTGTACACACACAGAGATCACATTAACGTGATGCATCAAATGAACACATCCACAAAGGCCGTGACGAGGACTCCCGGACGCAGGTTCGAATCCTCGTCACGGCCCTTGTGGATTTGTTCAGACGTGTACACATTTGAATGCAAGGAATATGACAAGAGTTCAGTCTGAAGGGTAGATACCCATTTGTTTATACGGACTCCCCCCATTAACGAGGCAACTGCAGCTTCACTGTTGTGGCACTGAAAGGGGACCATCAATGTACGAGTGTGAATAACCAATCATGCTTAGAGTATTGTGTTTTGCCTCAGACAAAGTGTAACCGATGCTAAATTTGATTCATTCTTAGGAAACGATATAATTGGGAACGTATGTCCCAGGGTTATGGAAAGTCCATCGTTATATCTCTTGGTCGAAACTGAATCCGATATATTCTGAGATCAACTACAGTCTTAGTGATCCATTTTAAAGGACGATGACATGCAATAAAGTTGGTCTTGAAAGTTTTTTGCAAGGGGATGTGGTAGAACAGTTCAGAATGCACAAAAGCTGCTGCTTTTATAGGCCTATAGGCCTTCTATATTTCTTATATTTGAAAGTTTTGCTGTGTTTTCACGAGTTGCTCTAAGCATTCAGACGTCAATGAAAGCCTTGCTTCAGTAACACGGTCAATGATGCGCTTAACGTCAGGTTCTTTCATTATAGTCAGTGCCTTCGTGGTGCCTGACACCCAAGCTTGGCACTCACAGGTCTGTTTTAGCGTCTGTCAAGCTCTGCAGCATTCTTTCAGGCACTAGAGGAAGGCGAGGGGCAGCAGCAGGGTATGCTAGCAGAGGGGCAGCAGCAGGGTATGTTAGCAGAGGGGCAGCAGCAGGGTATGCTAGCAGAGGGGCAGCAGCAGGGTATGCTAGCAGAGGGGCAGCAGCAGGGTATGCTAGCAGAGGGGCAGCAGCAGGGTATGCTAGCAGAGGGGCAGCAGCAGGGTATGCTAGCAGAGGGGCAGCAGCAGGGTATGCTAGCAGAGGGGCAGCAGCAGGGTATGCTAGCAGAGGGGCAGCAGCAGGGTATGCTAGCAGAGGGGCAGCAGCAGGGTATGCTAGCAGAGGGGCAGCAGCAGGGTATGCTAGCAGAGGGGCAGCAGCAGGGTATGCTAGCAGAGGGGCAGCAGCAGGGTATGCTAGCAGAGGGGCAGCAGCAGGCTATGCTAGCAGAGGGGCAGCAGCAGGCTATGCTAGCAGAGGGGCTGCAGCAGGCTATGCTAGCAGAGGGGCTGCAGCAGGCTATGCTAGCAGAGGGGCTGCAGCAGGCTATGCTAGCAGAGGGGCTGCAGCAGGCTATGCTAGCAGAGGGGCTGCAGCAGGCTATGCTAGTAGCAGAAGCCGTCTCGGCGACAGGTCTACGTCAACTGATCTCCAGATAGTTCTATTCATTTTAATTATATTTTAACTACAAGATTTCCCATTTCAGTAGAATGAATGGGTACCTAAGAGTTAAGCAATATAAAATCCGGTCACTTTTCCTCCAGGTTTCTGAATTCTGAATGAAAATAAACAAATGAATGTGGCCATCAGTTGACGTTACCAAAGTTGATTATCAACCCACTAAGTCATTCCTGATCACTGTGGTGAGAGAAAACAAAAAATCATCATACAGGTTTTGCTTAGACTTGTTGCAGAAATGTGTTTATACGAACCTAAAATAATTGACTCCTGGTGAAGTCACGAAGCATAAATCTAAATTGATGTTGTGTTAAGAGGCAAAAACTGGGCGTGATGGGTCCGGGGGGGGGGGGTGGAGAGGGGGGGGGGGTGGAGAGGGGGGAGGGGTAGGGTTGGGGGGGGCTGCTCCTACTACACTGCAGACCCTTACAACGGGGCGCACCTTGAAGGTGAAGGTGGTCCAGTGTAGGTGACGAGCTGCTGCTGATCCTCACCCTCAGCCTCTCGGGCTGGTGGGAAGGGAGCAGGAACGGTTGGGGAAGGGAGCAGGAACGGTTTGGGGAGGGAAGATGGCCAGGTGCTCACCTAAGAGTGCTTCTCTAACAATGACTATGGGGGGGGGGGGGATCTCGGTACCCAGCTTATTTACACTGTTCCTTGTATTTGTTCTATTTTTTCTGTTAAACTTTATCTTTCAAATTATCTGTAGTTGTTGATGGAGGCGTTTCCACAACTTCTTAGTGTGCATTCTACTGGTTAACCACCGGACTGGTTATGTATATTTCCTTAAGTGTCTTTAACTTGAGTGTTTCCACTTTTCACCAACGTCCAACACAATTAGGTTCAAAAGATTGTCACTTGTTTAGCTAAACGAACTAAGGTGTTCAGTTCCTGAACCCATTATGTGCCTCTGTAACCTTCTCCACCACCGCCCACTGGATAGGTTATCTTGAGATGATTTCGGGGCTTTTTAGTGTCCCCGCGGCCCGGTCCTCGACCAGGCCTCCACCCCCAGGAAGCAGCCCGTGACAGCTGACTAACGCCCAGGTACCTATTTTACTGCTAGGTAACTGAATAGGGCGAAAGAAACTTTGCCCATTGTTTCTCTCCGGCGGCTGGGATCGAACCCAGGACCACAGGATCACAAGTCCAGCGTGCTGTCCGCTCGGCCGACCAGCTACTAGTATCCTGCCCCCTGGTCTGATAGTACAAGTGCAGCTGGGTGGGGACCTTGTTCTTGTCTGAGCGAAGGGCTGTATAATATAGCCCATAATATACATGGTTATACTGGCTATTTTCTGCAGTAAGTGGGTGATATGTCTCGCTGTCTGGAGACTGGTTTTCAAGTCAAAGCTCCAGACGCTGCAGTTTTCTTTAATATTTGTGACGGTATTGCATTTATCATCATTCAGTCTTGTGTTTTTAATAAAACCGTAAATTTTGCAATAAAACCAACTACTTTTTAATCCAGCGAGAAAGTCAAAACTTTCAAAAGTTTCTGGCGACAAGCTACGTAAATTGCAGGCTTATGAATGATAAGCACTTTACCCATTGCATACAAATGAACATTTACAGACTTTTCTTTAAAAGTGCTTTGCTCACTTGTGTTCAAAGAGCACCTTGGTAAACGCTTCACCCACGTATTGTACAAGACGTGCACCTCACACACCTACACACACACCTTGGCAGGGCTGGAGAACCTGCTGGAGAACCTGCTAGTTCATCGTTCATCTTCAGAAACATATCATGGTGATGCGAACTAAGCAAGTCGTACTTGTGCATATATCCGTATGTACACTATTTCTTCTGTCCTGCCTCTGGCCTCATGGTCCACTTTTTAGTACATCATTAACGCCATGATTCTCTTTTCTATATTGCCTGCCGTCTCTAAAAGGAAAGCCCTTGGTGGAAAAAATTATGCAAATGTAGCCAAACGTCCACATCCCTACATTACCAGACCAATTAAGCCAATTAAGCAGTTAAATCGCCATGTATGTTAGAGCAGCAATCCGTTAAGTAGACCATCTCCAAGTCTTCACCACATGGACCCACTGGGGTGCACGACTAGGCGTGTCCCCAGTTTCCAGCCACCGACCTGTCACTGGACATCCTCATCACATCATCCATGGACCTGTGCGTCTAGTGTATGTGAATCTGTCGAAGAGTCTATACCTAGGGGTGGAGGCCTGGTCGAGGACCGGGCCGCGGGTACATTAAAAAGCCCCGAAATCATCTCAAGAAGATACATGTACTAAGTCGAGTTATAACTCTGGTGTGTCTAGAGTTCTTGTGCTCACTGAACAGAGGTCTTGAGTTTCAGTAATTGTTTAGCTGTATTGCTCACGGCAGGATTGTCAAGACACATGTGTTATCTTGCACTCGTTCACGAGTGAATGGTCAAAATAACTTTTTAGTTGTATTAAGTGACTGTGTGCGAGTATGTAACTCCTTCAGAGATGCTGAGTGACTAGAATCGACAACATTTCCGGATTCCTGGGGTTATAAGAGGATCCCGGGGATCCCACATTAATTTCTGTGGTATCACTAGAAACAGCGTTCAAAGTGCCAAATTCAATCCCAATACATTTTATATTCACTTAAGACTTAAATTCCCACCATACTCCCACCCCAAGCCTCATCCTAACCCCCCCCACTCCGAGGCCACTCCCCCTACCCCCCACAACCCCCTTCTCTCAATGTGTGTGTTTACTAGTTGTGTTTACTAGTTGTGTTTTTGCGGGGGTTGAGCTTTGCTCTTTCGGCCCGCCTCTCAACTGTCAATCAACTGTTTACTAACTACTTTTTTTTTTTTTTTTTTCCACACCACACACACACACACACCAGGAAGCAGCCCGTGACAGCTGACTAACTCCCAGGTACCTATTTACTGCTAGGTAACAGGGGCACTTAGGGTGAAAGAAACTTTGCCCATTTGTTTCTGCCTCGTGCGGGAATCGAACCCGCGCCACAGAATTACGAGTCCTGCGCGCTATCCACCAGGCTACGAGGCCCCTACATGTGTCGCCTTTCCTGTGCTGTTCAACTTAGTGTATTCCCTCCCCTCCCAACCCCCCGTCCTCTCCCAAGCTGTGAATTTATTGTTAGCTTTAATCATGCTGTGATTAACCACAGCGCCATAGTCGCGAGCACAACACACACACACTATGGGAAAACATTGACCAAGTTGTTGATTGTCACGTGAACCCAGACGCAGCTGGGACTCGCGTGAACACCACACTCGACCAAGATATTAGCTTACACAACTGTCAAGCTTACGTCATCATACATGTCCTAAGTTTGTATATTAAATTATAGTGGTGGTAGATCTCAGCTCTCTAGAAGAGAGGAAACAACGGGGACATGATCATAACATAAAATATACTAAAGGGAATCGATAAGACAGACAAGGACAACCACAATCGACTTGAGAATGGTCCAGGACGGACCGAAACGTCGTCGTCCCTTCACCTTCTAGTGTGTGGTCTGATCAACAAAAAGGACAACCTCTTTATATTGAGAGAGACGAGAAGACAAGTGGAAGCTGGAAATACAAATGAGTAAGAAAGGTTGGGGAAATACTCGTACCCTCGGAGGCCTGGTAGCCTGGTGGATAGCGCGCAGGACTCGTAACTGTGTGGCGCGGGTTCGATTCCCGCACGAGGCAGAAACAAATGGGCAAAGTTTCTTTCACCCTGAATGCCCCTGTTACCTAGCAGTAAATAGGTACCTGGGAGTTAGTCAGCTGTCACGGGCTGCTTCCTGGGGGTGGAGGCCTGGTCGAGGACCGGGCCGCGGGGACACTAAAGCCCCGAAATCATCTCAAGATAACCTCATCTCAAGATAACCCGGTACCGGAGAACAACACGTGAAATTCACTGAAAGAAGTTGCTGTGGAAGCCACCTCCTTCCACAACTGTAAGACCAGATTCGACAAAGAATTTACATGTAAGAACAGTTCAAGTATAGCGCAACAGGTAGAGCAAGACTAGTAGACGGGGGTATAAAGAATGGCAGGACCTTTGAGGACCTCACTTCTTCGAAATTAACGAAAGATAATCACTGACAGGTAATCAGTGATAGGTACGCTTGTGATCCTGTGGTCCCGGGTTCGATCTCGGGCGCCGGCGAGAAACAATGGGCAGAGTTTCTTTCACCCTATGCCCCTGTTACCTAGCAGTAAAATAGGTACCTGGGTGTTAGCTGTTACGGGCTGCTTCCTGGAGGTGGAGGCCTGGTCGAGGACCGGGGGACACTAAAACCTCGAAATCATCTCAAGATACACACAATATACCCGTCAAATCACTGCAACTCTTTACTATGGGACATTATTCACTCCCAGCAACTCCCTTCAAGTGACCATGTAAGCTACAGGATATCGCCTGAAGCACTCAACTGGTACATAGGCGGCAGCATACCTAATAATACACACACATGCAAAATCCTGGAAGGTCCAGTTCCAAACCTACAAAATAAAACTTTGATAAGTTTATATATATAGTTTTGATATATGGTAAAAAGTGTGACATGAACCCAGTCAAAAGTCGAGGTGCCATAAGCACAATTGGAGAACACTGCGCGCATCACAGATCAACGACTCTTCAGCCTTCTACCACCATATATAAAGTGTTGCTGGAACAACAGTGGAACCTTCTGGTAGAGCTCTAAGTCTATCGGATCAATCCGACTGTGAAAGCAACGTGGACTTGCGGGCTGAAAAGCAAAACAGCCTCAGGGGGACCAGTTAATCGCCACGTAAAACTGGAAGCAGTCTTGGATGTAGGAGTAAAAACCTGTCAAAATAATTTATAGGTGAATAATCTGATCGGTGAATCTTATTGCTTCGTCTGCTCAGGTGTGGAGACCAACCTCAGTAAGTCAGAGCACTCGTACAGACCACTGCGTGCCACTAATAACGTAGGGGAATAAGATGATCATCACGACAGGTCAACTTTCAACACCTGGCTTAAACTGGCTTCACTGATAAGCGTAAAAATGTCACCTGACAGGTATGCGAGAGCCAGTCGTCGGCGGGTTGTGTAAGTAGACGCCTCGTGGCAGTAGTGTAGAAACCCTCTTAAACACTTTTAGAAAAACCTGTCTACTTTCTTGTTATTGGTTGGTATCTGTACGATACTCTTAAGTGGGGTTTATCTTGTGGTCTTATAGTACTCTCTTTCCCCTCCCCACTCAATGCTACCCCTTCCTCTCCTCTCACACTGCTGCTCTTATTACTGGACAGAAAACTCGTGCTCTCATTCCATCCCACCACCCAATTATCACACAGACGGTCGTGCACATGACAACTGCCAGACTTACAGGTACCTTTGTCCCCCCCCCCCCCAAGTAAGGTCCCCGGGTACCTTTCTTCTCTCAAGATGAGAGACTGGGAGAGATTATAGCCCTTACGGGCCTTTGTTGGTGTCGATCAGTGAAGTAACGCGAGACTTTCTACAATGTTCTACAAATTATTTATCCGCTCTGTGATTGACTACATTGCTCTTCATCTCACACTGTGTTCCCTTGAAACTTTGCAACATTGAAGTTAAGCTGGTAATCTTTGCAGCTTAGAAATTCACTATAATAGTCAATATGAATCGAGTTAAAATTACAGACAATAAGAGAGAATTGGGTTCATCAGCATAGTTTTCGGCGTGAAGACACACTGTGTTCTCAGAACCATATGAAGTTTCAAACTGACCTGTTTATAATCAGCCTCCTCAGTCACACCCATAATACGACAATGACAGCTTCTTGTAAAGTGGAAGTAGGACGAGAGAACACAGGGGGAAACTGGAAACGCAAATGAGTTGAAGAATTGTAAGGAAAGATTCGTACGCTGTACAAGTGATCAAGTTCAGTGCACTAAAAGAAGCAGCTATGTTAGTCGCCTCCATCCACAACTTCAAGGCTCTGATGCGACAAATAATTTAACTATTCTGACTCCCGAATTCTAACTCAACAGGTACAACAAGTTTAGTAGACGGGCCATAAAGGTATAGACCTCATGCAGGCGATGAGTCACAACGTGGCTGAAGTATGTTGACCAGACCACACACTAGAAGTTGAACGGACCACGACGTTTCGGTCCGTCCTGGACCATTCTCAAGTCGATTGTGAGAATGGTCCAGGATGGACCGAATGGACAATCGACTTGAGAATGGTCCAGGACGAACCGAAACGTCGTCGTCCCTTCAACTTCTAGTGTGTGGTCTGGTCAATATAGACCTCATGCCCCAGTACTCAGACATAACTACTGATAGGTAAATACCCCCCCCCCCCCAACCCAAACCCAACCCCCACACCCCCTCTAGGCGTCCCGATAACATCAGGAGTGTCCCGACATCCGAGTCTTCGTTCTGTTATACAACAAAGATTCCTCTTTGGAAGGCACTTGTGTGGAATTTAAGATAAGCCTAAATATGAAAACCCGAGTATCTTACGAGACGTTTACAATTTATCTTTAACATATTTCATACAACCAATATGGCTGTTACGCTGTGCTGCCCATAACAAGAGTTGTGTATTAGTTTAGAGAGTATTTACAGTTACTGAAAGTGAAGGCGGAGAGAGAGCAACATTCCAGGCAGGACAGCTCAAGTCAAAATGAAGAGCAAGAGCACGAGGGGCGGTATTCCTGGCTTTGGGGGAACTTAAGACAGTGGTAGGGACTGTACCACTGTCCTGACTCCGAGTTTCCATGACTGATGAGTTAAGAAAGAGTAGCAGTGCAAGGACACTTTTACCGAGACTGGAATGTGCTCGGATTGGATTTATTATGTGGTTTACTAATACACTTTGTTAAGTTTTATTTAATAATAAGCACTGTAAACTATCCCCAGTTTGCCAACTGTAGGTAGTAACTGTGATTGTATGGGGGGCGGTGTGCAGGACAAACATATAAATTGTGACACTAGCTCTCCACATATGTCAGTTGCTTAATTTAGAACCTGTACTTGAGGTCGATCTCGAACCCATTGTTGATGTGATGACTTATATTGAATTTTGTAACTAGCTCATCAAGATTGTAACTTGCTTAGCTAAATGAATTGTGGGGTTCAGTCCCTGAGCCCATTATGTGCCTCTGTAACCCTTTCCACTACCGCCCACAAGATGGGTATGGGGTGCATAATAAATGAACTAAACTAAAAAACTAACTAAAACTGTCAGACAATATACATGTCTCCCACTTTATCAATTATTACTTTGGACGTCATTTTATGAGCTCTCTCCACTAATGTCACATTATTCAAATGCCTCAGAGTTCTCCTACCGCTTCCCTGAACTTGTCACAATGGTGGAGCTCCTGGCAGCTTGTTGTTGTTAAAGATTCGCTACCTGGAACAAAGTTCCAAGTAGCACGGGCTATGGTGAGCCCGTAACTTGATTGATGCTGGCAGCTGCACAACCTTCCCGGCCTAACGCATGATTTGTAACGAAATTCAGCGCATGCCGAGCGTGCGCTGAATTTCTTATAAAGTTTCTCGGTAATTCTTTATATAAGCCTAGGTTCTTAACTTATAGACTGCGATGAAATAGGTCTAGGTAACTGGGTATATACTGGGCAAGCCGTGATGTTTGGACCCCCGCTAGCTGGGTGTGTTAGGTCTTGACCTACTCCCGCCAGCACTGTGCCCAGGAAGCAGGTTGTGTGTGTGTGCGTGTGTGTGCGTGTGTGGGGTGTGTGTGTGTAGATGATTGGCTTCACCTGACTCACCTCACTGCTCTCGTACTGTTGTTTGCTGCCATTGTTTATGGCACAATGGTCTGTGTAGGCTACTTGTTAACGTGAAAATGTTGTTCAATGTAAAATGTTAAAATGTTATATATACACACACACACACACACACAATATATAATGTACTGAATAAGAGAGAACACGTGTGTGTGTGTGTGGGGTGTGTATGTGTGGTGTGTGTATGTGTGGTGTGTGTGTATGTGTGGTGTATGTGTGGTGTGTGTGTATGTGTGGTGTATGTGTGGTGTGTGTGTGGTGTATGTGTGGTGTGTATGTGTGTGTGGTGTGTGTGTATGTGTGGTGTGTGGTGTATGTGTGGTGTGTGTGGTGTATGTGTGGTGTGTATGTGTGTGTGGTGTGTGTATGTGTGGTGTGTATGTGTGTGTGGTGTGTGTGTATGTGTGGTGTGTATGTGTGGTGTGTATGTGTGGTGTGTATGTGTGTGTGGTGTGTGTATGTGTGTGTGGTGTGTGCATGTGTGGTGTGTGTATGTGTGGTGTGTGCATGTGTGGTGTGTGTGGGGACGGGGGGGTGGCACTAACCGTAGGCATGAGGAGGGTGCGACACCTGTTGCGTCAAGCAGCGACCTAACACCATCAAGAGTCCTCCCAACACCTGCTGGAGTTCCTTCATGACCCGCTCCTCCAGTCTGCTCCCTCACTACGGCTCGAGGACCACCTCGCTCGTCCAACCACTTGATAATTATCTCTAGTAAAGTGCGTACATCTAGAACAAGTTTACCTTCAAGTGGCACCACGAAGGTGTGTTCTATTTTGTACACTTGTCTCATACATGATGAACTGCTCACACACTTGTGCAGTATGAGCTGTGAAAATTTAGTTTCATTATTTTCTATTTGCAAGGTGCATAATTATCAAACTACACGTGTGCATTCATGTAAACATACTAGTTTACAGATTCTTAAATGTCGAAGTTTACCCCTATTGTGTAATACACCTTGCTCTATGTCGCTCAAATAACACAGCTTTAAAGCACCTTAACAACTCACAGAACACGAACTTTATAATTAAATATCGAATATAAAAATATAGATTTCTCCCGCAGAACGTCGGGAAGAGGGAAGAGCGCCGTACACCCCCGACACTGTCTGCTGAGGCACTGCGCGTCACCTCACGAAGGCTCGGGTTGGTCACTCCCAGCCGCCTGGGAGGGTTGGTACCCGTGTGTCTTGTAAGACGGCCTAACTGGTGCTCGGTTTATGGTCTACCAATCTCTGGAGAGTTATTATAGCCACTACAGTTGTTTTTTTCTTCAATCCTGCATCAAAGTGATGTCATAGATCCTCTCAACTATTTCACTGAGTCAACCGTCCTCCGATTATCACATGGGATCGGTTTTCAATGGTGTTTCAAACGTGGGGTTGACGTACCACTTGAAAATGGTCCAAGACGGACCGAACCGCTGTCGAATCTTCATATTTTGATGTGTGGTTTGGTCCTATATGCAACCCGTCCTCGACCCAAGTCCATTCCATCCAGCGGTCGACCCCACAGATGCATTCTTCAATTATAACATGCTGTTCATTCAAAACAGTAATTTTCTCAAGTATAAATTAATCGTGACGAGCATCTAGAATAGAGTCACAATAACGTGGCTAAAGTATGTCGACCAGATCACACACTTAGAAGGTGAAGGGACGACGACGTTTCGGTCCGTCCTGGACCATTCTCAAGTCGATTGTGTGACTTGAGAATTGTCCAGGACGGACCGAGACGTCGTCGGCAACCTATCTTATTACCATGGATAAATTACCTGAAATCCTTGCACTGTACCCACATTTTGCTTCCAGTAGATGAACGACATATGAGATTCAGAAACAAGTAGTGTATTGTGAGGACTAATAATAAACAGAAGCTCCCCTATGACTCTGTAATATCCCCATTGGCCAAACTATTATGTATTAACGATAAAACCTACCATTAATGTATGATGACTTACTGTAAATATGTAGCTCTTGTAATAGCACTTTCTCTGTAACTAGCTGACATTGTATCTATAAGGTGTGAAGGATTGAAGAAATTGTTTATGTAATAATCTAAGATGAGGTCTGATAAAGACCTTTTGTGCCCTCTGTAATGCTTTTGCGCTACCGCTCACAGGATGAGTATGGGGTGCACAATAAACTAGCCGCCTTCGGCGGCAACAGTGTTAATGTCGTCGTCCCTTCTAAGTGTGTGGTCTGGTCAACAATCTGCAATAGAGCGGTGGCTCTTCTGGCAGGTGTCGTGCCAAGCGCACATTAATAAAAAAGGTAAAACAAAGTAAACACAACTGCTTGGGTCCTCTACTGTGTGAGAGCTGCGGGTCAGAATCAAAGAGAATAAAAACTTCAAATCATTTAATATAACAAAAAATTACTTTAATTTTTACACCAAAGGATAAGTAACAATTAACGAAAACAAAATCCCTTAACTACTTGGCTAAAACACAATCAAAAGAAAAATATACACATGTGAAATTGACGTTAATAATAAAGGTACAGGTAATACTTTATACAAAATGTTGTGTGTGTGTCTACCGTCACCTGGGGGAGACGAGAGTAGGTGTTATAGCTGAGAGCACTCCAAGGGTAGTCTGCTGTGCTGGATTGATTGATTGATGAAGATTAAGTCACCCAAAAGGTGGCACGGGCATGAATAGCCCGTAAGTGGTGGCCATTTTAAGCCATTACCAGTATCAAGAGCTGATACTGGAGATCTGTGGAGGTGCGACTGCACCCTGCGTGACGGGAGATGTCTCCCGGACCAAGTGGTGACCAAATGGTGGCTGTACTGGACGTTAGCAAGCCCTTATATATGGGTCATGACGTCATAGTTATTTATTTATTTATTTATTTATTTATATACAAAAAGGTACATTAGGATTGTGAGGATACATAGCATAGTAATAACATTCTTGTAAAGCCACTAGTACGCGCAGCGTTTCGGGCAGGTCCTTAATCTAAGAAACTTATAAGTAGGTAAATACTTGTAAAATTTATACAAATGATAACAGTTACATAGCATGAAAAAAATAAAAGACGAGATAAAAATTGTAGGTATATTAAAGCACATAGATAGCTCAGAATAATTGCAATGACAGCTTGAATGGTAGTTTAACAAAACTTAGCAGGCACAATACACCATATGGCTAGCAGTTGGCGCGAATTCTGAAGGTTTAACAAAAAGCTGGCAGTTAAACGATCGAGAGAGGTCGTTGCCGGTAGCATATGTACTATATTAGACCTATGATAGCGTATATTAGGCCTAGGATTGCTAGGAATTGCTAGGTTAAGAGATTGATATGTAGCGGTTAAAATAGTTTCTGTCCAAATTCAATAACACAAAAATAAACTTTATTGTGGTCCTTTTTCAACGAAAACTGTAGTAAACTTTCAAACAAATAGTTACTATAGGTACTTTCATTTTAGGAGCCGGTCGGCCGAGCGGACAGCACGCTGGGTTTGTGATCCTGTGGTCCTGGGTTCGATCCCAGGCGCCGGCGAGAAACAATGGGCAGAGTTTCTTTCACCCTATGCCCCTGCTACCTCGCAGCAAATAGGTACGTGGGTGTTAGTTAGCTGTCACGGGCTGCTTCCTGGGGGGTGGAGGCCGTGTCGAGGACCGGGCCGCGGGGACACTAAAAAGCCCCGAAATCATCTCAAGATAACCTCAAGATAGGAGGACGTGCTGGTATTCTCTGAGGCTTATACACATGCTGTAATGTGTGGCTGTGGTCTGAAACTCCATGTTTAGACCCTATACAGCAGAAACTGGTAGATGGTTTAGTAGCACTCTGCAGTGTTAGGTGGGGTTGGGGCCTCAACAATCAGGAGTATTTGAGCGTGTATATAATTTGGGAATTTTTATATCATTTTTATATCACTGCACCAGTCCCCGTGGTGCAGTGGTAAGACACTCGCCTGGCGTTCCGCGAGCGCTTTCGTATCCTGGCCGGGGAGGATTTACTGGGCGCAAATCCTTAACTGTAGCCTCTGTTTAACTCAACAGTAAAATGTGTACTTGGTTGTAACAACGATTCTTCGCGGCGGAGATCGTATTCCAGGGACCTGCCCGAAACACTACGCGTACTAGTGGTTGTACAAGAATGTAACAACTCTTGTATATATCTCAAAATATAAGTTGTTAAATTATAGACCTAGAAAGTTTCCTGTTTGATATCAATCTGATGTTATTGAAAAAAACCCCTGACACTTAAAATTACTAACAAGTAGTAGGTCATCTCGGTGGTAAATGTGAGGTTCTATTGAAAGACATTTATATGTGAATATTTTAAATCTTCAGTGTTGATAGGCCTACTTATAGCTACTTATTTACAAAAACGTCCATTTGGCTTTATAATAGATGTTAACAACACATTCATGTTGCGCAGATGCCTTTGTTCTCGACTCATACTCTCTGATCCCGGGTTCGATTTCCGGGAGGGACGTAAATGGATGAGCATGTTTATTTTCACCTAATACCACTGTTCACCTAGCAGTAGCTAAGTATCAGAGAGCTAGGCAACTGTTGTGAGATGCATCCTGAGAATGGTCAGCAGTTAAGTTAGGGAAACCTTGACAAGCTTACAAGCTTCTTGCCCCAACACTAGAAAAAACAAATAATAATTAGAATGATGTTACAAATATAATAGTTTATGTTTAAATAGTTTATACTAGTTTTCTAAAAATACTGTTTCAGCGTTCAAAGAAAATATTTGATGACTAACTAATATAATAAAAGTGAAAGCCAACATACTCGAATGAAATTTGCAACAAGAGAGTGAGATTCAAGGGTAAAAGAGTGAGAGACTTGTATGATTGTGTGAGAGGTAATTATTAAAAGTTATCTGTAAATAAGGTATACCTGCATAGTTCTGCTTCTCTACATTTATGTGGCTATGCCATTGTTTCATCGATTCTAGCATTTTAATTCCAGTTGTCAGGAAGCTGTGAGTATATATTTTAGGATTGTATCGAGAGTCGCCCAAGATTTAAGTAGTAACCCTACCCAGGAGCTCCTGGGTACCTATTTACTGCTAGGTGAACACAAGCATTAAGAGAAAGTTAAGTTCCAACCATTTCTATTCCGTCCGGGGAATAAACCCTGGATCCCCAATGGTGAATCGACAACGTTTGTAGTTTTCTAGACCAATATTTGGTGTACTTTCTCAGATGCTCGGAGTAGTTCATACCCACCACGTCAACCGGAAATCCTTGATCCGTGCAGTTTGCTAAAGTTTCCGGAAAAAAGAGGACTGATTTTAAAAATATATATTTAACAAATCCCTATGTTGATACTTTTATAATAACGTGCAGAGATGATTGCTGATGACTTTCCTCAAGACACATGAAGCTAGGCTGATTGCTCTGGCGTGTTGTTCCCCCTCGCCTGCCTTCTTAGAAGATAGGAGTGACTTGCACTTATCCTTTTCGTCTTTTTCTTATGTTTGAGTTTCCTGAACAAGTTTTCAGCGATCTGAGAAGTGAAGAAGTTTTCAAGGTATGAAAAGAACTCAACTAGAGATTCCAGGAGGTCTTGATACAGAGCAAGGAGAAGTCCCTGAGCTGGGAGAGGCAGCAGTAAACCAAGCAGCTTTATATTCCAAATGTAAGGAAATGTTCCCCCATTTCTAGTGAGGAGTTGAAGACTAGCAAAGGGCTCACACTAACTCATCCTCATAAACAAAGGTCAAAGTCCATTCCATGCACCCGCCAAACCCCCTGTTTATGAATGAAAAAGGTTTACACACAACCCGTCTTCTACTCAAGTCCATTCCATCCAGCGGTTGACTCCAAAGACGCATTCATAAATTTTTACTTGCTGTTCACTCAAAATGGAAATTTTCTCAAATATAAATTAATATTATAATATACTAGCATATTGTGCATATATAGGCATAGGTTAGGTTAGGTTAGGTTAGGTGTTTAGGTTCTGTTGGCGATTATTTGTATTTGTAGTACGTGGGTGAAGCATTTACTGCGTTGTGGTTCGAATAAAACTCGTCAGTGAAGCACTTGTTCCGGAAGTGTTCGAACGTCGTCCAGCCCGTCCTCCAAACAAAGACCCAAAAGTGATTCCATGCACCCACCAAACCCCCTGTTTATGAATGAAAAACGGTTTACACACGACTCACAACTGATGACGTTCGAACACTTCCGGAACAGGTACTTCACTGACGAATATTGTTCGAACCACAACGCTGTAAATGCTTCACCCACGTACTACAAATACAAATAATTGCCAACAAAACCTAAACACCTAACCTAACCTAACCTATGCCTATATATGCACAATATGTTAATATATTATGATATTAAGTGATATGTGAGAAAATTCCTGCTTTAAATAAACAGCATGTTAAAATTTATGAATGCGTCTGTGGGGGTCAACCGCTGGATGGAATGGACTTGAGTCGAAGGTGGGTTTATAAATGATTCACGCACGTACCTAACCTTCACCTAGCTATACATAGAATTTTTAAGTATAAGAATTTTAATTTATATATGAGAACAAACCAATTTTAAATACACAGTATGTTAAAATTGATGAATGCGTCTGGGGAGGACGGCCGCTGCTTTAACCAGCCTAATGTGAGGACGGGTTGTGAACACAATTTTTTTTTTTTTTTTTTTTTTTGAGATATATACAAGAGTTGTTACATTCTTGTACAGCCACTAGTACGCGTAGCGTTTCGGGCAAGTCCTTAATCCTATGGTCCCTGGAATACGATCCCCTGCCGCGAAGAATCGTTTTTTCATCCAAGTACACATTTTACTGTTGCGTTAAACAGAGGCTACAGTTAAGGAATTGCGCCCAGTAAATCCTTCCCGGCCAGGATACGAACCCATGACATAGCGCTCGCGGAACGCCAGGCGAGTGTCTTACCACTACACCACGGAGACTGCTAAATAATAATAATCGCCAACAGAACCTAAACAGCTAACCTAACCTAACTAGCGCCTAAATATGCACAATATGCAAATATATATAATAATATTATTTTATGTTTGAGAAAATTCCTGTTTTGAATGAACAGAATGTTAAAAAGTGATAAACGTGTCTTTGGGGGTCGACGGCTGGATAGAATGGACTTGGTCAGAGGACGAGTTGGTATACACAACGCTGCAGCTGCCTCAGTAGGACCCCACGGTGAGATCTTGACGGGGCCATTGTGTTTGAATATCTTTGTTTATGACAATGGTACCTCTTCTTTCCATCAAATGGGGGACTATTACAACGCTATATTCTTCCATTATCTATCCCCCACCACCTTGCACACTTCAATACTCTCAGTACGACCCAGCAACTCAACACACTAATTATCAAACACCTTCCATGTCTCCATTTGGGTTGTGTTGTGTTGGGATAACTGTCTATCAACCCCGGGAGGGTCACTAAGGCCGCCATAATAACTTACCCACCAACCAGCAAGTATAATTTAGTCTTGAACATTGTCCCGGACTAAAGTAAATTATCTGTACATATACCTTGAAGTGGAGTGTGCCTCATAGTGTATATAGCAATTTATTGATGTCTATTTTGCACCCAACCTTGACCAATTTGGCCATGTACTCCTGCACTCAGCCAGGTAAACAGGTTCCCGTCGCTAATTACCAACGCCAAGAACGATTCGGAAAAGCTGGCGTAATGAGGAGGTTGGAAGGTCCTTCCATCATGCCCAGCACACCTCTCCAACCAAGCCTGCGCCGCCGCCGCCTCATTCCTCATCCTCTTTGATTACGATAAAACACATCTGACTGAGGCACCTCCAGCCATCGCACTCTACTTCTAATTAAGCCTCTGCTTAACCGGTCATCAGACGCTTATTAGATAAGAGTAAACTAGGGAGCGCCTTCATTAACCCTTATCTAATATCAGGGTCTAATAACTGAAGAACTGCTGCCAGGATTATTCTAAAACAAGGGGGGTCGAGTTTTTAATGATGTTCCATAGGTGTGGAGTTGATAGCACGGGTGTGTGGGCTAATTAGCTACAGTTTGTGCCGAAGATAAAAGAAGTTGCAAGTTACACCAAGGTGGTTGAATCCTCGTTTGCAACTCGGTGAATCGTGAATAACTTTCGGAAACAGCAGGTCGGATGCTACCACAACGGGCGGTCGTTAGTGGGACCCACAGGAGTCCTTGGTTACCGTCCAGGCGAGAGGGCTGCCGCCAGGCCAGGAAGGATTGGCAGCTGAATTGTTTAGCTTCCCGAGGTAAGGAAGCAGTTCAAAGGGGGGAGAGGGGGGGGTCGACGACGGAGGAATTTAGTCAGGTTGGGGAGCGTCCCACGTCTTGGCCACACCTGACGTACGCCCCAGGTGTGGGAGCGTCGCACGTCTGGCCACGCCTGACGTATGCCACAGGTGCGGATGTTATCTTGATTCTTGAGGATGTGTCGCACGTCTGGCCACACCTGACAAGCTGCGGGGCAGGGAAGGTGGGGCAAGCAGAGGGGCAGGCAGGGCAAGCAGAGGGGCAGGCGGGGCAGGCAGCCCACCGCAAGACAGTGGTTCCTCCCTAATGACTAAATAGGATTATCTCAAGCCGCTCGGAAGACAACTGGATATTTTTTTTCCCCGCCGCCCAAACTCAATGGATTGAATATCGACCGACACACAATATTCAGACGTTATCAGGGAGGAGGTGGACTTGTCGCCCCATTGCCCCCCACAGGTAGGGTTACACAAAGCTCAACCTCCACCTGTAATTACTCCCTCTCGGCCGTAAGGGATACCAGTCAGGGTAACTTCTCAAGTCTCAGTTGATTTGCTAAAATTTTATAATGTAATTATTTTCTCTTTTAAAAATACACCTTCACGCTCTCTTCCACCCTTCGAATTATTTCCCACAGACAAATTGGTAATATATGTCAGAGAAAAATTTTAAACTGTAGTGTCAAAGAGGGAATCAAATTTGCGCGCCATACTGAAACGTTTTGGACAAAATGAAATTTAAAATAATGGTGGCATAATAACCGGAGTTTTATACACATATTGGCCACCAGACCTGGACAGAATGGAGGCCAGACATATGGGCAGAAGTGTCCAAGACGACAACATCCCACAGTGTTAGAGGAGCTGTGGCCAGCCTGAGACAGGTGTCCCACAGTGTTAGAGGAGCTGTGGCCAGCCTGAGACAGGTGTCCCACAGTGTTAGAGGAGCTGTGGCCAGCCTAAGACAGGTGTCCCACAGTGTTAGAGGAGCTGTGGCCAGCCTGAGACAGGTGTCCCACAGTGTTCGAGGAGCTGTGGCCAGCCTGAGACAGGTGTCCCACAGTGTTAGAGGAGATGTGGCCAGCCTGAGACAGGTGTCCCACAGTGTTAGAGGAGCTGTGGCTAGCCTGAGACAGGTGTCCCACAGTGTTAGAGGAGCTGTGGCCAGCCTAAGACAGGTGTCCCACAGTGTTAGAGGAGCTGTGGCCAGCCTGAGACAGGTGTCCCACAGTGTTAGAGGAGCTGTGGCCAGCCTGAGACAGGTGTCCCACAGTGTTAGAGGAGCTGTGGCCAGCCTGAGACAGGTGTCCCACAGTGTTAGAGGAGCTGTGGCCAGCCTAAGACAGGTGTCCCACAGTGTTAGAGGAGCTGTGGCCAGCCTGAGACAGGTGTCCCACAGTGTTAGAGGAGCTGTGGCCAGCCTGAGACAGGTGTCCCACAGTGTTAGAGGAGCTGTGGCCAGCCTGAGACAGGTGTCCCACAGTGTTAGAGGAGCTGTGGCCAGCCTGAGACAGGTGTCCCACAGTGTTAGAGGAGCTGTGGCCAGCCTGAGACGGGTGTTATTTACTCTCTGCTCCTAATTAAGAATATATAAACAGAAACTTTTTGAACCATTATTTTCGACCATGTTCTAATTGTGTTTAGCCTTCTGTTGGGACTTGAATATACAATAGACTCGGGTTCCCTGCATGTTTCAAGCCTGAGTTAGACATATGAATGAGTCTGGGTAGATATAACTATAAGAGCTGCCTCACATAGGTCAGTATACCTTCTGTAGTTGTCTGTATTCTTATGGTCCTGTGTTACTGAACGTGTTACGTTGGTCTATGTAACACAGGTGACTTTAACCCTGGACGGGGTAGCGTCAAAGGTCTGTGGATAGCGGCTTGCGGGACCAGGAGAGGACGGCAGAAGGGAGGGGAAAAGCGATCATCTTCCGTCAACTAGATCCAGAACCTCTGATTGTTCTGTTTATTGTTTTAATTGTTTAGTTAATTGATAATTTGATAATTTGTTAATGTGTTCACTAGTGTGATTGTTATCACCCTTGTCAACTGTCGTGGTGACGAGCCTCGCCACTGTCACCCTGGCATGTGTACTACTAATTCTACAGCCTATAGTGATCAGGCCACTTTTCATTCTACTTCCCTGCCCCTCACTCTACCAGTACACTCTACCAGCACACACACTCTACCAGCACATCTACCAGCACACTCTACCAGCACACACACTCTACCAGCACATCTACCAGCACATCTACCAGCACATCTACCAGCACACTCTACCAGCACACACTACCAGCAGCTCCCTACACAACCACTGGCAGAGGGAAGGTACACGACCACACATCGTCCTGACACAGAGAGGGCCATGCAGCCACTGTCCTCAGCCACAAATCATCAAATATCCGGCCAACCACTTACGAAACCTCTTCATCTTTCCTCGCTCAGTTTATGATCGTTGAGACGTCACAACCCAAGGTTATTATTGCTCAACCTCGTAGTGATTCGGAGTTCATAACACGTTATTACATGTAAACAAAACCGTCATGTTTGTAAATCATGAAATCTTTGATTTCATGATTTACATCGTGAAATCAAAATATTTTGATGTAAAACTTGTAAAACATATGTACAACTTGTACATCTTTGGTGTACTTTGGTGTAAGTACATCAAAGATATACAGGTTTCGTAAGTAGTTGGGTAAATACTTGATAAGGCTCGGGCTGGATCTAGAGGTCAACACCAGGTTATCTTGAGATGATTTCGGGGCTTTTTAGTGTCCCCGCGGCCCGGTCCTCGACCAGGCCTCCACCCTCAGGAAGCAGCCCGTGACAGCTGACTAACACCCAGGTACCTATTTTACTGCTAGGTAACAGGGGGCATAGGGTGAAAGAAACTTTGCCCATTGTTTCTCGCCGGCGCCTGGGATCGAACCCAGGACCACAGGATCACAAGTCCAGCGTGCTGTCCGCTCGGCCGACCGGCTCCCTCCCTACCAAGATCATAGCGACCTCTCCAACCTAGCTCCGTAGAGCAAAGGTTTTGATACTGTCTAAACCAGACGACGTGACATGTAGGAAACCTGATGAGGTTCACTGACGAACGTCATAGTTACCCATGTCCTGACACCCATGTCCTGACGCTCCCCATGTCCTGACACCCATGTCCTGACGCTCCCCATGTCCTGACACCCATGTCCTGACACCCATGTCCTGACGCTCCCCATGTCCTGACGCTCCCCATATCCTGACGCTCCCCATGTCCTGACGCTCCCCATGTCCTGACGCTCCCCTTGTCCTGACGCTCCCCATGTCCTGAGGAATATTGGTACATGGAAAGTGTCATGTCCTGATACTCCCCATGTCCCTCTCAAAACTCCCGAGCGCATTTACTTCCTACAACTCCCCTCCGGCCCCCCACACCCACACACACACACACAGCTTCCCCTGCCTCTCTACCCACCTCCCCCAGAACAACACCCCCTCCCCTGCCCCACCCCTGACACAGGGGCACCACTCCGGTGACCGCAGCCTTGTCTTCCGGTGCTTCTGTCATCGTCAGGAAGCTGATCCTCTCAGGGATCTTCCTCTCGCCCCCTCCTCCTGCTCCTCCTCCTGGTGTTGCTCATCTTACCCCTTCAGCCTCAACTGACGGGACTTCACTCAGAAGTCAGTACAAACATACAGATACACCTCTATAAGGCTCTAGTCCGGCCGCATCTAGAGTATCCCCCAGTACCACTACACACCTTAAATAAAAATTAACATGCAAAAACTACAAGCAGTGCAAAATAAGGCGCTAAGGAGAGCAGCAAAACACCGTCCACCATATAATCAGACAATCCAGGAGCTCCATTTATTATTATTAACATCTTTATTGACAAAATTAATTACAATTTTGCCTAATCTGAGGATTTTGATAGGTCTTATTAAATTGAGGATAATGCTAGTATTCACTGCCACGCAGGCTCCATGAACTCCTGAACATACAGCCACTAAACATCAGACTGCAGCACCAAGCCATCAGGGTGTGGAACACCATCGAAATGTTAGAGGACCAAATGTTAAAAAGATTACTCCAAGATGAGACATTATGGAATAATGTCGGCTCTCCACCAGCTCTCACAGCTTGATTGAATTAAATAAATGTTATGAGCCTTAAATGGATAAGTGAGTGATACTGTTCCACTCCATCAACGTGTACAGCGAACACGTCACAATAACGGGGCACCTTCTTGAGGTTATCTTGAGATGATTTCGGGGCTTTAGTGTCCCCGCGGCCCGGTCCTCGACCAGGCCTCCACCCCCAGGAAGCAGCCCGTGACAGCTGACTAACACCCAGGTATCTATTTTACTGCTAGGTAACAGGGGCATAGGGTGAAAGAAACTCTGCCCATTGTTTCTTGCCGGCGCCTGGGATCGAACCCGGGACCACAGGATCACAAGACCAGTGTGCTGTCCGCTCGGCCGACCGGCATGGTGAACCTAACCCACAAGTACTAAATTGACTTAGTCTTTGAATTCTAACTTTGTCTGTACCTTATAACTTACACTGTGGTATCTAACTTACACTGTGGTTTCTAACTTACACTGTGGTATCTAACTTACACTGTGGTATCTAACTTACACTGTGGTTTCTAACTTACACTGTGGTATCTAACTTACATTGTGGTATCTAACTTACACTGTGGTATCTAACTTACACTGTGGTATCTAACTTACACTGTGGTATCTAACTTACACTGTGGTATCTAACTTACACTGTGGTATCTAACTTACACTGTGGTATCTAACTTACACTGTGTTATCTAACTTACACTGTGGTTTTTAACTTACACTGTGGTATCTAACTTACACTGTGGTTTCTAACTTACACTGTGGTATCTAACTTACACTGTGGTATCTAACTTACACTGTGGTATCTAACTTACACTGTGGTATCTAACTTACACTGTGGTTTCTAACTTACACTGTGGTATCTAACTTACACTGTGGTTTCTAACTTACACTGTGGTTTCTAACTTACACTGTGGTTTCTAACTTACACTCTGGTTTCTAACTTACACTGTGGTATCTAACTTACACTGTGGTTTCTAACTTACACTGTGGTTTCTAACTTATTCTGCTGGTTTGTTGTTATTACCCAAAAAATGTATTACTAACGAGAACAGCTGTTACTCCCAAGAAGCACAGGTACCCTCCCTCACAAGCACAGGTGCCGCCCCCCTCACAAGCACAGGTGCCGCCCCCCTCACAAGCACGGGTGCCGCCCCCTCACAAGCACGGGTGCCGCCCCCCCTCACAAGCACGGGTGCCGACCCCCTCACAAGCACAGGTGCCGCCCCCCTCACAAGCACGGGTGCCGCCCCCTCACAAGCACGGGTGCCGCCCCCCTCACAAGCACAGGTGCCGCCCCCCCTCACAAGCACAGGTGCCGCCCCCCTCACAAGCACAGGTGCCGCCCCCCTCACAAGCACAGGTGCCGCCCCCCTCACAAGCACGGGTGCCGCCCCCCTCACAAGCACGGGTGCCGCCCCCTCACAAGCACGGGTGCCGCCCCCCCTCACAAGCACGGGTGCCGACCCCCTCACAAGCACAGGTGCCGCCCCCCTCACAAGCACGGGTGCCGCCCCCTCACAAGCACGGGTGCCGCCCCCCTCACAAGCACAGGTGCCGCCCCCCCTCACAAGCACAGGTGCCGCCCCCCTCACAAGCACAGGTGCCGCCCCCCTCACAAGCACGGGTGCCGCCCCCCTCACAAGCACGGGTGCCGCCCCCCTCACAAGCACGGGTGCCGCCCCCTCACAAGCACGGGTGCCGACCCCCTCACAAGCACAGGTGCCGCCCCCCTCACAAGCACGGGTGCCGCCCCCCTCACAAGCACGGGTGCCGCCCCCCTCACAAGCACAGGTGCCGCCCCCCCTCACAAGCACATGTGCCGCCCCCCTCACAAGCACAGGTGCCGCCCCCCCATCACAAGCACAGGTGCCGCCCCCTCACAAGCACAGGTGCCGCCCCCCTCACAAGCACAGGTGCCGCCCCCCTCACAAGCACAGGTGCCGCCCCCCTCACAAGCACGGGTGCCGCCCCCCTCACAAGCACAGGTGCCGCCCCCCTCACAAGCACAGGTGCCGCCCCCCTCACAAGCACGGGTGCCGCCCCCCTCACAAGCACAGGTGCCGCCCCCCTCACAAGCACGGTGCCGCCCCCCTCACAAGCACAGGTGCCGCCCCCCCTCACAAGTATGTAAATGCTCAAACTGGTGTCAAATAACAAAGGGTTTTATTACAACTAACAATTTCAAATCAATTTATACCCCGACCCGCCGATACTGAATCTTTTGCGAACGGGTTTGTTGGTCACTTACGAACCGTAGCGAATGTTGACTTTCTCTGACGCCTCGTAGGACGCATTCGACGTCTCGCAAGACGCACTCGTCGCCTCGTTAGACGCACTCGACGCATCGCAGGACGCACTCGACGCTTCGCAAGACGCACTCGACGCCTCGCAAGACACACTCGACGCCTCGCAAGATACAATCGACGCCTCGCAAGACACACTCGACGCCTCGCAAGACGCACTCGACGCCTCGCAAGACGCACTTGACGCCTCGTAAGACACACTCGTCGCCTCGCAAGAAACACTCGTCGCCTCGTAAGACGCACTCGACCCTCGCAAGACGCACTTGACGCCTCGCAAGAAACACTCGTCGCCTCGTAAGACGCACTCGACCCTCGCAAGACGCACTCGACGCCTCGCAAGACACACTCGTCGTCTCACAAGACCACGGGCGTGGTGGAACAAAAATGAAAGATGTGCCGATAATTTCTATACATTGTGGGCGGAATAGAATATTTTTCCTCCAGGCAAGCCAAAAAAGGCTCTGAAACCATAGTGTCATATTTTAGCTGTCACGGGTCCCTCCTGAAGACTATAATCCCACCGACATATTGAGCATTACTGAACCTTGAGTCCAAGTGCAGTTGTAATCTATTTTACTCACCCGGTAATCTGTGTTACTCTGGCGGACTGTGGACCACACCGGCACGACCTCCTCCAGGTCTGTGGGCCACACCAGCACGACCCCCTCCAAGTCTGTGGGCCACACCAGCACGACCCCCTCCAAGTCTGTGGGCCACACCAGCACGACCCCCTCCAAGTCTGTGGGTCACACCAGCACGACCCCCTCCAAGTCTGTGGGCCACACCAGCACGACCCCCTCCAAGTCTGTGGGTCACACCAGCACGACCCCCTCCAAGTCTGTGGGCCACACCAGCACGACCCCCTCCAAGTCTGTGGGCCACACCAGCACGACCCCCTCCAGGTCTGTGGGTCACACCGGCACGACCCCCTCCAAGACTGTGGGCCACACCAGCACGACCTCCTCCAGGTCTGTGGGCCACACCGGCACGACCTCCTCCAAGTCTGTGGACCACACCGGCACGACCTCCTCCAGGTCTGTGGGCCACACCAGCACGACCCCCTCCAAGTCTGTGGGCCACACCAGCACGACCCCCTCCAAGTCTGTGGGCCACACCAGCACGACCCCCTCCAAGTCTGTGGGTCACACCAGCACGACCCCCTCCAAGTCTGTGGGCCACACCAGCACGACCCCCTCCAAGTCTGTGGGCCACACCAGCACGACCCCCTCCAGGTCTGTGGGTCACACCGGCACGACCCCCTCCAAGACTGTGGGCCACACCAGCACGACCTCCTCCAGGTCTGTGGGCCACACCGGCACGACCTCCTCCAAGTCTGTGGGTCACACCGGCACGACCCCCTCCAAGACTGTGGGCCACACCAGCACGACCTCCTCCAGGTCTGTGGGCCACACCGGCACGACCTCCTCCAAGTCTGTGGGCCACACCAGCACGACCCCCTCCAAGTCTGTGGGCCACACCAGCACGACCCCCTCCAGGTCTGTGGGCCACACCAGCACGACCCCCTCCAAGTCTGTGGGCCACACCAGCACGACCCCCTCCAAGTCTGTGGGCCACACCAGCACGACCCCCTCCAAGTCTGTGGGCCACGCCAGCACGACCCCCTCCAGGTCTGTGGGCCACACCGGCACGACCCCCTCCAGGTCTGTGGGCCACACCAGCACGACCCCCTCCAAGTCTGTGGGCCACACCAGCACGACCCCCTCCAGGTCTGTGGGCCACACCAGCACGACCCCCTCCAGGTCTGTGGGCCACACCGGCACGACCCCCTCCAAGTCTGTGGGCCACACCAGCACGACCCCCTCCAGGTCTGTGGGCCACACCGGCACGACCCCCTCCAAGTCTGTGGGCCACACCGGCACGACCCCCTCCAGCTCTGGTGGTCCGTGGGCCACAGCGGCCCTATAGTGAACCACCAAGTTACCAAGCATAACAAATTAGACCACAATCCCTGTGCTAATGTGCATGAGAGAGAGAGAGAGAGAGAGAGAGAGAGAGAGAGAGAGAGAGAGAGAGAGAGAGAGAGAGAGAGAGAGAGAGAGAGAGAGAGAGAGAGAGAGAGAGAGAGAGAGAACACCTCTCAACATGCTAAAACCTTCCTTCACAAATTTTCAGTTCACTTTCACGCTTGTATCATTTTCTCTCCTGACAGGAATACACATAAATGTGAATTACTTGGAACAGAAAATTACAGAATTTCCAGGATTTATATTGAGAGGCATCGAGAAATTGTCGCGGTTTCAGGGTACACAGTCTTTTACCCCCGGGAAGGGCGCGCGGGGGCTCAGTAGTGCGTAAGCCACGGAGCAGAGAGGACGTGTCGGTCCGCGTGAGCTGACATCATCCTGACGTCTGTGCGGGTGTGTGAGGGAGCCAGCCATCCTCTCCACGTGTCTGAGCTCAAGCTCTCTCATTCCTACAACTATACCATTTGAAGTATATAATATACTTTGAGAATATTTATCATTTAACCGGGTTTTCAGATACAATTGTGCCGATATTGTATCGCAAGGCTTATATGTGTTCTACGCAATCGAGACGCAGACTAGGCGTAACTATGCGTCTGGGGAATTGAACTGGTGAGAACGTGCGCCAGTTAATAATTGTAGAGTGTGTGGTGATGGTGTGACTTATAAACTGTGATAGCCAGTCCCAGGATCACAGTCGAGGAGACTCAGAGGGTTTTAACTGTGGTAGGAGGCAGTATGCTGGGTCCTCCTGCCTCTCTTAGCGTTATTGTCCTACCGTTCACGACGTCACCTGTCTCTTAAAAGACGTCAACTGCCTCTCAACACGTCAACTGCCTCTCAACACGTCAACTGCCTCTCAACACGTCAACTGCCTCTCAACACGTCAACTGTCTCTCAACACGTCAACTACCTCTAAAGACGTCAAGTGCTTCTAAAGACGTCAATTGCCTCTAAAGACGTCAATTGCCTCTAAAGACGTCAACTGCCTCTCAACAGTCAACTGTCTCTCAACACATCAACTGCCTCTAAAGACGTCAACTGCTTCTAAAGACGTCAACTGCCTCTAGAGACGTCAACTGGGTGTCAACACGTCAACTCTGTCTCAAGACATGACCTGCCTCGCTATGGTGAGTTGTTGACCATTCATCCACCTTCATAATACTGTAGCCTGTTAACACAAAGCAACCGACCTTAGTGTCCTGGCCCAACATATAGGCCTAAGGGAACTTATTTAGATTGATTTTATTGTATTCAGATTTATAATTTATTTTAAATCTAAGCAAGTATATATGAAACTGTTGTTGGTACCAAACAATAGACATTCATACTTACATATTCATACATGAAGAAATATAGTTTCTGTATACAAGGAAATGGAGAAAATTATATTATAGTTTGTGATATGATATATTTTAAATAACATTTTTGTAGTTGCGATAATAAATGAAGAGAGCTCAATTATATCATGAAGTCGTGTGTTATTACACGAGGAACTCACAATAACGTGATCTATAACCATGAGAACATTTTGTAATTTATTATTAGTCCTGATCAACGACAGATAGGCCACCGACTGTGGCGGCCTATCTAGGACTGTTTTATACCACTAAGCCACAGCCCCCGTGGCGTAGTGGTAAAACACTCGCCTGGCGCTTTCCGAGCACTTTGGTCCTGGGTTCGTATCCTGGCCGGGGGAGGATTAACTGGGCGCCAATCTTTAACTGTAGGCTCTGTTCACCCAGCAGTGAATGGCCACCAGGGGCCAGATTCACGAAAGCACTTACGCAAACACTTACGAACCTATACATCTTTTCTCAATCTTTGACGGCTTTGTTTACAATTATTAAACAGTTAATGAGCTCGGAAGCACCAGGAAGCTGTTTATAACAATAACAACAGTTGAATGGGAAGTTTTCATGCTTGTAAACTGTTTAATAAATGTAACCAAAGCCGTCAAAGATCGAGGAAAGATGTACACGTTCGTAAGTGCTTGCGTAAGTGCTTTCGTGAATCTGGGCCCAGGTTGTTAAACGATTTGGCGGGTCGTATTCCGGGGAATATTAGGATATTATTAGGACTTGCCGGAAACGCTACACGTGCTAGTGGCTGTACAAGAATGTAAGAACTCTTATATATATATATAAATACAACAAAAATAGAGTAGTTCAGTTTAGCGCTAGACGCATAGCTCAGTGTAAGACCGTAGCACTAGACGCATAACTCAGTGTAAGACCGTAGCACTAGACGCATAGCTCAGTGTAAGACCGTAGCACTAGACGCATAACTCAGTGTAAGACCGTAGCACTAGACGCATAGCTCAGTGTAAGACCGTAGCACTAGACGCATAACTCAGTGTAAGACCGTAGCACTAGACGCATAGCTCAGTGTAAGACCGTAGCACTAGACGCATAGCTCAGTGTAAGACCGTAGCACTAGACGCATAGCTCAGTGTAAGACCGTAGCACTAGACGCATAGCTCAGTGTAAGACCGTAGCACTAGACGCATAGCTCAGTGTAAGACCGTAGCACTAGACGCATAGCTCAGTGTAAGACCGTAGCACTAGACGCATAGCTCAGTGTAAGACCGTAGCACTAGACGCATAGCTCAGTGTAAGACCGTAGCACTAGACGCATAGCTCAGTGTAAGACCGTAGCACTAGACGCATAGCTCAGTGTAAGACCGTAGCACTAGACGCATAGCTCAGTGTAAGACCGTAGCACTAAACGCATAGCTCAGTGTAAGACCGTAGCACTAGACGCATAGCTCAGTGTAAGACCGTAGCACTAAACGCATAGCTCAGTGTAAGACCGTAGCACTAGACGCATAGCTCAGTGTAAGACCGTAGCACTAGACGCACAGCTCAGTGTAAGACCGTAGCACTAGACGCATAGCTCAGTGTAAGACCGTAGCACTAGACGCACAGCTCAGTGTAAGACCGTAGCACTAAACGCATAGCTCAGTGTAAGACCGTAGCACTAGACGCATAGCTCAGTGTAAGACCGTAGCAGTAGACGCATAGCTCAGTGTAAGACCGTAGCAGTAGACGCATAACTCAGTGTAAGAGCATAGTTCAGTGTCGTAGACTAGCCTAGCTGTGTCTAAACACATCTTGGCAGTGACTGGTCAGGAAATACCGTGACGTCGCTTCTCACATTAACTTTTTGCAGAGTTCTTCTTCTCATTCATGTGCACCTATTTGGTTAGTAATGGTCTCAGTTGAGCGACTGGTGGCAGGAACCCCTTCTTTAGTGCGGGGGAGGTTATCTTGAGGTTATCTTGAGATGATTTCGGGGTTTTAGTGTCCCCGCGGCCCGGTCCTCGACCAGGCCTCCACCCCCAGGAAGCAGCCCGTGATAGCTGACTAACACCCAGGTACCTATTTTACTGCTAGGTAACAGGGGCATAGGGTGAAAGAAACTCTGCCCATTGTTTCTCGCCGGCGCCTGGGATCGAACCCAGGACCACATGATCACAAGTCCAGCGTGCTGTCCGCTCGGCCGACCGGCTCCCCTAATAGGTTAATCGATATCCTCATATAAGAACTTTTGCACTCACGTTGCACACCCTGTTGATTGACGGTTGTGAGGCGGGACCAAAGAGCCAGAGCTCAACCCCCGCAAGCACAACTAGGTGAGTACAACTAGGTGAGTACCTGTTTGTGTTCACTACTAGACTCAGTGATCTACTAGCACCACTAGCCTCGCCGAGGGCACACTCATCACTAATGAATAAATTAATGACATTATCAGCTCTACATAACTGAATTAATTCCTAATTTGCCAAGTTTATCAAAGATGGTTACTGCTAGAAGTCTTGCTTCTGCATCCCTCCTGTACTTGGTTTCATTTTTTGTCATTCTAGTTCGCCTCAGATTAGGATTGTTGAAACAACTCGGATTTATTCACTTTAATTTCATTTCAACTGCGGTCAGTTGGTTCATCTCGGGGTTAGTTCCGTTCATGTTTTATATTTTTAAGTAATATTCCATTAGATTTACTTGTAGTTATATATGAAAGGTAACTTGGTCATGGCACTCATCTTAACTTAAATTTTAGTCGCTGAATCAAGAGCCGCTACTCCCACACACACACACACACACACACACACACACACACACACACACACACACACACACACACACATACACACACACACACACACACACACACACACACACACACACACACACACACACACACTCATTCTCTCTCTCTCTCTCTCTCTCTCTCTCTCTCCTCTCCTCTTCCCCGCCAGTTAGTTCTTCAACTACTTCTCCTCAATCCTCAACTACTTTTGTTCTCATTATCACCGCCATAATCACTCAATTTCTTCCGCCTTTTCGAACCTCAATACATTTGTTCCTTGGTTAATGCAACCCAATAGTTTCCTACACTCTCCCCCGCCGCACACTCTCCCTCCCTCTCCCACACTCCCCCACACACTCCCACACTCCCCCACACACTCCCACACTCCCCCACACACTCACGCCCTCAACAACATCCATTTACCCTCCCTCCTCCCCCCCCCTTCCCCCTGGCTTCCTCTCTCCATTCAAATTCTCCCCTTCACAGCTTATATTCATGGCGCCTTCCCTTCTTCTCCTCTGCCTCTTTTCCCTTCCTACCTCCACCCCCTCCTCTTCCCCCCACCAGCTCCCCCTTCTCCCCCACCAGCTTCCCCCCCTCTTCCTCCCCCACCATCCACCCCTCCCCGTACATGCAGGTGGGAGCATCCGTCACTGATGTCTCCTGTCTGTGATATTATTTAGTTATATGGTATACTTCCTTTGGACCTCTGACCTACATCCCTGGCGCACACTCTCACTCATTGCTCTCTCTCTCTCTCTCTCTCTCTCTCTCTCTCTCTCTCTCTCTCTCTCTCTCTCTCTCTCTCTCTCTCTCTCTCTCTCACACACACACACAAACATGCCCTCATTTCCTCGTCTGTGGTCCGTATCTTCCTCCAACATTCAAACAAAAACATGAGGAGGAAGTGATTAACCTAGCACTCGCTGAACCTGTCTGTACTCATTCACCTAGTGGGGTACAGACGCATTAGCTGTACCCACTCACCTGGTGGGGTACAGATGCACTAGCTGTACCCACTCACCTAGTAAGCACACTCGCACTCAAGTTTATACTATTTTTCTCCCCGGAGACAAGCAGCTCGTGTCTGACGCCATTACCAACATTAACGTGTCATTTCACACTTCCAAAAATTTAGATTAAAATTGGCCCAACTAATTTTACAACGCGATGTTTTGGCCTCCACGATGAGACGGGCCGCTACAGGTGACGGGGCCCGGTGACCGTCTCACAGACAGGTGACGGGCGGTGACTGTCTCACAGACAGGTGAGAGATGCTCGGTGATGTTGTCGAGGGGCAGGAAGACAGTGTTTTCAGACAGTGACAGACCTCACATAAGGAGAAATGTTTACAGTGTCTGGTATGAAGACTGTGCAGTGTTCCCTTGTATTGCTCTTTGGAGTTTGAGATGAATTTGGGTTTATTGTGGGTTTTTGTTCCGTCTGAGCTGTTGAGTGCGCCTGAGTAAGTGCGACTCTGTGCGTCCACGCTGTGTTTGCGTCTGCGTGTTTCTATGGTGTGTTTACGTCTGTGTAAGCCCGTTTACAGTGTGCGTCATCGTAAGTGCGTCTACACTGTGTTTACGTCATTGTAATGCGTCTAGGCTGTGGACGTTTGAGAATCATTCCCGGACAAGTATACGCGACGGGTCGGGAGTCGTATTTCTAAGGGCCCAGGTTCGATTCCCGGTCGAAGCAGAAATAAATTTGTAGTTTCTTTCACCTGATAGCTCCTTGTCCTCATATCCCAGCTCCTTGTCCTCATATCCCATCTCCTTGTCCTCATATCCCAGCTCCTTGTCCTCATATACCATCTCCTTGTCCTCATATAACAGCTCCTTGTCCTCATATCCCAGCTCCTTATCCTCATATCCCAGCTCCTTATCCTCATATCCCAGCTCCTTGTCCTCATATCCCAGCTCCTTATCATCATATCCCATCTCCTTGTCCTCATATCCCAGCTCCTTATCCTCATATCCCAGCTCCTTGTCCTCTTATCCCATCTCCTTGTCCTCATATCCCAGCTCCTTGTCCTCATATACCAGCTCCTTGTTCTCATATCTCAGCTCCTTGTCCTCATATCCCAGCTCCTTGTCCTCATATACCAGCTCCTTGTTCTCATATCCCAGCTCCTTGTCCTCATATCCCAGCTCCTTGTCCTCATATCCCAGCTCCTTGTCCTCATATACCAGCTCCTTGTCCTCATATACCAGCTCCTTGTTCTCATATCCCAGCTCCTTGTCCTCTTATCCCATCTCCTTGTCCTCATATCCCAGCTCCTAGTCCTCATATACCAGCTCCTTTTTCTCATATCCCAGCTCCTTGTCCTCATATCCCAGCTCCTTGTCCTCATATCCCAGCTCCTTGTCCTCATATCCCAGCTCCTTGTCCTCTTTTCCCAGCTCCTTGTCCTCATATCCCAGTTCATTGTCCTCATATCCCAGCTCCTTGTCCTCATATCCCAGCTCCTTATCCTCATATCCCAGCTCCTTATCCTCATATCCCAGCTCCTTGTCCTCATATCCCAGCTCCTTATCCTCATATCCCAGCTCCTTGTCCTCATATACCAGCTCCTTATCCTCATATCCCAGCTCCTTATCCTCATATCCCAGCTCCTTATCCTCATATCCCAGCTCCTTGTCCTCATATCCCATCCAGTGCTTGCCTTAGCAGTGGTAGAGTCGAGCCATATTTAGTGGCCAATGTTATAATCCACCCTTATACTGGTGTGTGTGTGTGTGTGTGTGTGTGTGTAGACCTACACAGGCGGTGTAAGGAAGCCGCTATAGTGCCTACATAATGCACCTTTACCATTCACAAATATATTTACATTCTTGCTCAGATCCCACCTAGCTGTGCCTCTTCCTGATTTGTTGGCACTGACCCTGTTTCCTGTCAACCATTATGCTTCCTCCTCCTCCAACTGGGCCTTTCTGCTGCGTATATTTACAACTATTTTTATCGAGTGGCGTCTGAGCGTACCTGTCTATTGACTTCTGTGACGCACTGTATTACCTTAGTGCGTCCTCAGTGTGTGTGTGTGTGTGTGTGTGTGTGTGTACTCACCTATATGTACTCACCTATATGTGCTTGCAGGATCGAGCATTGACTCTTGGATCCCGCCTTTCTAGCTATCGGTTGTTTACAGCAATGACTCCTGTCCCATTTCCCTATCATACCTAGTTTTAAAAGTATGAATAGTATTTGCTTCCACAACCTGTTCCCCAAGTGCATTCCATTTTTCTACTACTCTCACGCTAAAAGAAAACTTCCTAACATCTCTGTGACTCATCTGAGTTTCCAGTTTCCACCCATGTCCCCTCGTTCTGTTATTATTACGTGTGAACATTTGATCTATTTCCACTTTGTCAATTCCCCTGAGTATTTTATATGTCCCTATCATATCTCCTCTCTCCCTTCTTTTCTCTAGTGTCGTAAGGTTCAGTTCCTTCAGCCGCTCTTCATATCCCATCCCTCGTAGCTCTGGGACAAGCCTCGTCGCAAACCTCTGAACCTTCTCCAGTTTCTTTATGTGTTTCTTCAGGTGGGGGCTCCATGATGGCGCGGCATACTCTAAGACGGGTCTCACGTAGGCAGTGTAAAGCGCCCTAAAAGCTTCCTCATTTAGGTTTCTGAATGAAGTTCTAATTTTCGCCAGTGTAGAGTACGCTGCTGTCGTTATCCTATTTATATGTGCCTCAGGAGTTAGATTAGGTGTCACATCCACTCCCAGGTCTCTTTCTCGAATCGTTACAGGTAGGCTGTTCCCCTTCATTGTGTACTGTCCCTTTGGTCTCCTGTCACCTGATCCCATTTCCATAACTTTACATTTACTGGTGTTAAACTCCAGTAGCCATTTCTCTGACCATCTCTGTAGCCTGTTTAAGTCCTCTTGGAGGATCCTACAATCCTCGTTTGTCACAACTCTTCTCATTAATTTTGCGTCATCTGCAAACATTGACATGTATGATTCCACTCCTGTAAACATATCATTTACGTAAATTAGAAAGAGGATTGGTCCCAGCACCGATCCTTGAGGTACTCCACTTGTTACTGTTCGCCAGTCCGACTTTTCGCCCCTTACCATTACCCTCTGGCTCCTTCCTGTTAGGTAGTTCTTCACCCATACTAGGGCCTTTCCGCTTACTCCTGCCTGCCTCTCAAGTTTGTATAGCAGTCTCATGTGCGGTACCGTATCAAAGGCCTTTTGGCAGTCAAGAAATATGCAGTCTGCCCAGCCTTCTCTGTCCTGCCTTATCCTTGTTACTTTATCATAGAATTCTAAAAGGTTTGTTAGGCATGATTTCCCTGTCCAGAACCCATGTTGGTGCTTGTTTACAAACCCAATGCTCTCCAGGTGCTCAACAAGTCTTAGCCTAATTATTCTTTCAAGTATTTTGCAGGGGATGCTTGTCAGTGATACGGGTCTGTAGTTAAGTGCCTCCTCCCTATCCCCCTTTTTGAAAATCGGTACGACATTTGCCTCCTTCCAGCAACTGGGCAATTCTCCCGACATAAGTGACTCATTGAAGATCATTGCCAGAGGCACGCTGAGAGCCTGCGCTGCCTCTTTAAGTATCCACGGTGATACTTTGTCTGGTCCAACAGCTTTATTTGCATCCAGTGTTGTCAACTGTTTCATTACATCCTCTGCTGTCACCTCTATATCTGATAGTCTTTCATCTTGGGTAATCTCTTCTAACAATGGGAGCTGCTCAGGCTCGGTAGTGAACACTCCATGGAATTTTGCATTCAGTACCTCGCAGATTTCCTTGTCGCTTTCTGTATATGCCCCTTCTGTTTTCCTCAGTCTTGTCACTTGGTCATTTACCGACATCTTCCTTCTTATATGGCTATGTAGTAATTTTGGTTGCTTTTTCGCTTTGACTGCAATATCGTTCTCATAATTTCTTTCCGACACTCGTCTTATGTTAATGTAATCATTCCTAGCTCTGTTACATCTAATCCTGTTGTCCTCTGTCCTTTGTCTTCTGTACTTCCTCCACTCCCTCCTGCTTCTCACCTTTGCTTCCTGACACTGTCTATTAAACCATGGGTTATTATATTCCCTCCTGCTTTTTGTCTTTATTGTTGGAATAAATCTATCTTCAGCCTCCTTGCATTTCAATATGACTTGGGTCATCATACCTTGCACTGTTTTTCCTCTAAGTTCTTCCTCCCACTGCACTTCTCCCAGGTAGTCCCTTATCCTTCTGTAGTCCCCTTTTCTGTAATCAAGTCTCCTTTCCCGGACCTCTTGTCCTTTGGTCACAATTTTAAGCTCCATCATGTAGTCAAAGGCTAGGACACAATGGTCACTAGCTCCTAGTGGTATTTCATGTTCCAACTGCTCGATGTCTTCTACATTCTGAGTGATAATGAGATCTAATAGGCTGGGCGTATCCCCTCCTCTTTCCCTAGTATCTTCTTTCACATGCTGTGTTAGGAAATTCCTGTCAATAACGTCTACCAGCTTCGCTCCCCAGGTCTCCTCCCCGCCATGGGGATTCCTCGTTTCCCAATCTATCTCTCCGTGATTTAGGTCCCCCATGACCAGCAGCTTCGCTCTCATTCTATGCGCTAAAGTTGCTGCCCTCTGCAGTTCATCCATACATGTCTTGTTGCTGTCCTCGTACTCCTGCCTGGGCCTTCTACTGTTTGGTGGGGGATTGTAGAGTATCAAGATTACAATCTTCTTCCCATCCACTGTCAGGGTTCCATGTATGAAGCTTGTGCTTTCATTGGTACCCGGATTTTCCAGCTCATCAAACTTCCATTTCCGCTTTATTAGTAGTGCCACTCCTCCTCCCTGTCTCTGTGTCCTTTCTTTTCTTATCACCTGGTACCCCTCTGGAAAGATTGCATCCGAGATCATGCCATTTATTTTAGTTTCCACTATTGCCACTATGTCTGGGTCTGCCTCACTAACTCTTTCTTTTATCTCTTCTGCTTTATTGGCTACCCCATCAGCATTGGTGTACCAAACCTTGAGACTCTTCTTGGAAACTCGGGTGTCAGAGTTCCCCCTTTCACCAGGGGTCTGGGGGGAACTGGGGGGTGTCTGGGGGGCAAGTGGGGGCTGTGGGGGCGAGTGGGGGGGTGCTAGGGGGGTGCCTGGGAGTGCCTGGTAGGCGAATGGGGTCTGGGCATCTAGGGGGGTAGGAAGGGCATAATGGGTCTGAAAGTTAGGGGTCTGAATAGCATAGGGGGGTTGAGAAATAGAGTGAGACTGAGAGTCAGATAGAGGTTGAGAGGTTGGGGGGAAGAGGGATACTGAGGTGAGATGAGAATGGAGCATGGGTGCTGGGAGTGGAAGAGAGGGTATATTAGTTAGGGGGGAATCGGGGGTAGGTGGGGGTTTTGGGGTAGAAGAGGGGAAGAGGGAGATGGGGGAAGGTGTTAGGGGGTCACAAGGTGAGGGGGTTAAATGTGGGCTGGAGGTGCATAGGAGGGGTGAGGGTTGGGTGGGGTTTGGGGGTGAGTGGAAGAGGGGTGCAGTGGAAGCTGGGATGGAGTAGATGGAATTGAAGTCAATGGGGTAGAAGGGGCAGGGGAGTGGGAAGGGGTATTTGGGGAGGGGGGATGGGAAGGTGGGTTTGGGGAGGGCATGGCTTGACCCACTGGGGTCGCTGACAAGTGTGATGTAGCAGGGGCAGGGGAATCGTTGTGGAGGTGCAAATGTGGAAGGGACAGGGGGGTTTTGGGAGGCTGAGGCAGGGGGGATGTATAGGAGGGCTGAGTTGGGGAGGATGCGACCTGGGAGGTGACCTGGGAGGTGACCTGGGAGGTGACCTGGGATGTGACCTGGGAGGTGAGAATACATAAGAACATAAGAACATAAGAACAAAGGTAACTGCAGAAGGCCTATTGGCCCATACGAGGCAGCTCCTATTCTATAACCACCCAATCCCACTCATATACATGTCCAACCCGTGCTTGAAACAATCGAGGGACCCCACCTCCACAATGTTACGCGGCAATTGGTTCCACAAATCAACAACCCTGTTACTGAACCAGTATTTACCCAAGTCTTTCCTAAATCTAAACTTATCCAATTTATACCCATTGTTTCGTGTTCTGTCCTGTGTTGATACTTTTAATACCCTATTAATATCCCCCCGGTTATGTCCATTCATCCACTTGTAAACCTCTATCATGTCACCCCTAACTCTTCGCCTTTCCAGTGAATGCAACTTAAGCTTTGTTAATCTTTCTTCATATGAAAGATTTCTAATTTGGGGAATTAACTTAGTCATCCTACGCTGGACACGTTCAAGTGAATTTATATCCATTCTATAATATGGCGACCAAAACTGAACTGCATAATCTAAATGGGGCCTAACTAGAGCAAGATATAGCTTGAGAACCACACCAGGTGTCTTGTTACTAACGCTGCGATTAATAAATCCAAGTGTCCGATTTGCCTTATTACGAACATTTATGCATTGATCCTTTTGTTTTAAATTCTTACTAATCATAACTCCCAGATCCCTTTCGCAATCCGACTTCGCAATCACAACACCATCTAGCTCGTATCTTGTAACTCTATCATCATTACCTAACCTCAGAACTTTACATTTATCATCATTAAACTGCATCTGCCAATCCTTTGACCATTTCAAAACCCTATCTAGATCAACTTGAAGTGATAGTGAGTCCTCCTCCGAATTAATTTCCCTACCGATTTTCGTATCATCGGCAAATTTGCAAATGTTGCTACTCAAACCTGAATCTAAATCATTTATATATATTATAAACAACAGAGGTCCCAGGACAGAGCCTTGAGGCACTCCACTTACAACATTTTCCCACTCTGACTTGATTCCATTTATACTAACTCTCTGTTTCCTTTGGTATAGCCATGCCCTAATCCAGCTTAATATAGCACCCCCAATACCATGAGACTCTATTTTTTTAATCAGTCTTTCATGTGGCACTGTATCAAAAGCTTTGCTAAAGTCAAGGTATACAACATCGCAATCCTTACCACTATCAACTGCCTCAACAATGCTAGAATAAAAAGATAACAAATTTGTTAAACATGAACGGCCATTTATAAAACCATGTTGCGACTCAATTATTAATTTATGTTTTTCAAGATGAAGACGAATTTTATTTGCTATTATAGATTCGAGTAACTTTCCCACAATAGACGTTAGGCTAATTGGTCGATAGTTAGACGCAAGTGATCTATCTCCTTTCTTAAAAACTGGTATCACATTAGCAACTTTCCAAAACTCTGGCACTCTGCCTGACTCTATTGATTTATTAAATATGGTTGACAGTGGGTCACAAAGCTCCTCTTTGCATTCTTTAAGCACCCTAGCAAACACTTCATCCGGCCCTGGGGATTTGTTTGGTTTGAGTTTTACTATTTGTTTAAGAACATCCTCCCTGGTAACTGCTAAACTCGTCAACCTGTCCTCGTCCCCACCCACATAGACTTGTTCGGCTGAAGGCATATTGTTAAGTTCCTCTTTAGTAAATACAGATACAAAATATTTATTAAAAATACTACTCATCTCTTCATCACTATCTGTTATTTGACCTGTCTCAGTTTTTAATGGACCTATCCTTTCCCTAGTCTTAGTACGATATAACTGAAAAAACCCTTTAGGATTTGTCTTTGCTTGCCCTGCTATGCGAACTTCATAGTTTCTTTTTGCTTTCCTTATCTCTTTTTTAACATTTCTAACCAGTTGTACGAATTCCTGTTCTAAAGTGACCTCCCCATTTTTAATCCTTTTGTACCAAGCTCTCTTTTTACCTGTAAGGTTCTTCAAATTCTTTGTTATCCACTTTGGGTCATTAGTATACGATCTATTCAATTTGTATGGTATACTACGTTCCTGTGCTTTGTTTAGAATATTCTTAAATAAGTTATATATTGAATCCACATCGAAATCCCCATTTAAGTCACCTATCGCTGGGTTCATGTCTCGCTCCAAGACCGGCCCACACCCCATACCCAAGCCTTTCCAATCAATTTGACCCAAAAAAATTCTTAGGCTATTAAAATCAGCTTTTCGAAAATCTGGCACTTTAACAGAATTTTCTCCTACTGGTCTATTCCATTCTATGCTAAATCTGATTTCTTTGTGATCACTGCTCCCTAGCTCACTCCCTATTTCGATGTCATTAATTTGCGTTTCCCTGTTAGTTAACACTAAATCTAAAATATTATTTTCCCGTGTTGGTTCCTTAATGTGTTGCGTAAGAAAGCAATCGTCAATTAATTCTAGAAAATCTTCTGCTTCACTATTCCCTGTTTTGTTCAACCAGTTTATTCCGCTAAAATTAAAGTCACCCATGACATAAATACTGTTAGATCTAGATGCTCTAGATATTTCATCCCATAGATGCTTTGCTTCCATTCTGTCTAAATTTGGTGGCCTATATATTACTCCTATTATAATATTATTAGCTTTTTCGTTTAATTCAATCCAAATAGTTTCTGTGTGTGGCTCTGTTTTGATTCCCTCTTTGAGACTACATTTCAAATTGTCCCTAACATATATGGCTACTCCACCTCCTCGTCTAATATATCTATCTGTGTGAAATAGTTTAAATCCATATATTTGATATTCAGCTAATACCTGGGAGGCTAGTACGTTGTCGTTGTTGCCATCTATTTTTGTGGGCTGTTTGCTCATCTTTCGTCATAAACCTCTCTATAAACACATTGTAATGGGTTTCACTTCCTCTGAGTAAGTGCTTGCTCCTCATTATGTACTCCACTGCCTCCTCATTGGAGAATTGCACCAGAACAGGTCTCTTCTTGGTACAATTGTAAGGTCCAACCCGTCGATTGATATCCACCTCGCGTTCTGCCATCTCTGCTCCAATACACCTCAATATCTCGTGCAATTCGTATTTTTCTGTTTCTATTCTCTCTTGTCTTGTTGGTGCCCTAGATTCGAATAATCCATGTATTATAATAGACCGTCTCCTCAGGAATTCATTGTCATGCTGGTAGCCTGTCCCCTGGGGATTCCCCATCCCAACCGCAGTCACTAACCCATCTCCCACTAATCCTCTATCCTTAGCCCTGCTGCTAAACCTTCCTAATTCGTTTGTGATACGAGCACATTCCCTCTCCCAGTCCTCTCTTCCCTTCCTAATCTCTTCCTGAACATAGAGCATAAGTTCTTGTTTCTGCCTCTCTACCGCATCCTGTATTTGCTGAAATACCTCACTTTTAATCCCCTGGATTAGATCCTCCAACCAATCACTCCTTCTCTCTACAAATTTCCCTATTAATTTGTCTATAAATCTGTCCTCCTCCTCATCCCTGCTGGTGATTGACCTTGAACCCCTTCTAGTCATTGCAGTAACAATCTAGCCAAAAAGGCGCTCCTCAATACCTTGCACAATCTGCTAACACAATAGGTGAGTGAATCTCCAATCGTCGTCCCAAGTGGTGGTATAAGGGTTGCTGCCGAGGTGAGGTCACGCGGTCAGATATTCGTTTGCCTTGTTCGGGTTGAATGTAGACACAGTAGTCGCTTCTGTATATATTTATTGAGTGAGGCAAACAGGTGTATAACTGGCCAGCCGAGGTCCACCTACTCTGGGTCTGTGAGGATAACTGAGGCTGCTGGGAGCATCGCTGATGCTCCTCTGTCTGGCATGACGTCAGAGGCCTACTTGCCTGTGATTGGTTACATTTCAACTGACAGAATTTTGAGTATAACACCGCTCGGACACGCTACCAAGTCGACGTCCCTTGTCGACAAGCTCTGGCTAGCTATATAGTTACAATGATACTGAAAGGACCTCGGTGGCATTCAATAATGGCTTACATGTGAAATTTGCATAATAAAACATTGAAAGAAGATCAGGTGTGCGTAATACTAACAACTCGGCATATATGCACCAAAAAAAAAAAATTCATCATAATAGGTGAAAATCATGGTAACAATGCTTTGATTAAATCAGAGTATTAAGAACATGTGTATGTCTACTGATCAGATATGAACAATACAACTCAAGGTATTGCCTAAACAAAATTATTAACATGTGTCAATGGCATGTGCTTGAAAACCATACAAAATTAAACAATTATTACATTAATAGAACAAAGTTCTGACCTAACAACCACAATTGAATTTCAAGATAGATAATTTTTTTTTTTTTTTCTCTTTTTTTTTTTTTTTTTTTTCGAAATATACAATATATTTACAAGACCAATGTACAATATATATAATGTGCAATATATTTACAAGCATATACAAGACCTGGATCAAGAAGACTAACATCTGCGTGATAGCAGTCAGGATTCACTGGCCACAATGTGGTTGCTAGAACAATAATAACTCTTATGACAAGCACTGTAAAAATACAAATGGTAGTAGACTTAACAATGGCATCTAATTCATAACAAAATAAAGTTGAGAAAAACTATACATTAATATATAATGGTAATAATAAGACACATGTGGTAGAAATACTGCAAATGATTTTTTTTTTTTCAAAACAAACAGAATAACTGCAGAGTGCAATCAATTATAAATTCTGCGGATATCTACACCTAGCTCATCCAGAGCACTATACAACTCTGGCTCTGACTGAAGGTCCGGAACAGATGAAACTTCATGTGACAAACTATCATCTTGAGAGATATCCTCGTTAACATCTAGCCAATGGACGTGTGGTGAGTGCACGGTTGAAACGAGAGGTCTAGATCTAAGATTATAATTGCTAGTATGGGGTTGCTGAACATCCAGTGGTCTGTCAACCACAGGAGGTGGTGTCCGAGTAGGAGTATCTGTCTGGGTAAGTTCATTGTCATCTTCCTCATCAGTCTCGTCAACAGTCATTTTAGCTAACTTCATGTGGTCTAAATGTTCATTTATATACTCTCCTGTTAACAAGTTCTTAAGTCTGTATTTGTTACCTTTAATAAGCTCGATTACCTTATATGGACCCAAAAATTTCTTAGTTAACTTGTACATAGGACCAGACCTGTGTTGGTTAAGTATCATTACTACAGATCCAATAGTTATTTTATTGGGTTTAGCTCGTGCATTCCTTGCTAGAGTGAACTCGGCTGTTGCTTTGGACAGTTGTTCTCGTATTTTCTTGAATACTAATTGCATTTGTCTACGCTTCACTTGAACAAAATCATCTACGTTATATAAGGGAGTAGGAGGTACGTTAATCAATTCATTAGGGAGGATCTTATCTGTACCATAAAGAATAGCGTGAGGTGTGTCACCAGTAGAAACATTAATTGAAGAATTTATAGCACACTGAATTAAGGGTATAAAATCATCCCAATTGTTGTTATCAAAATTCAACGTGACTCTCAAGGCATCTAACACTTTCCTGTTAGTACGTTCAGCTAGTCCATTACTTGCCGGATGGTAAGGCATAATGCTACATTTTTTGATGTTATATAAATCACACAAGCTAGTTAGAATACTATTACTGAATTCCGGACCATTATCTGAAAGGATTACTTTAGGCATACTATATCTACAAATTATTTGGTCATGGAATGCGCTGGCTATGGTTTCTGCTGTTTTGTTCGGGATAGGAACTAGTTCGCAAAACCGTGAAAAATTATCGACCATTACAAGCAAATGTTTGTTCCCTTTCTCTGTTTCCGCAAAATTTGTCAATAAATCCATCGATATTCGTTCCCAAGGAGCTTTAGTTGCTGGGTACACCTGAATTGGATTAGGCCCTGAAACATGTCCCTTGTGCTGTAAACAAGTTAAACATCTGTCAACATAATGAGCAATCTCCTTAGCCATTTTTGGCCAAAAATATTTCAATCGACCTTGTTGGAGTGTACGATCCTTTCCTGGATGTGCACTTGCAGGAGCATCATGGATAATTTTTAACACAGTTGGTACCAAGACAGCTGGAACAACTAACTGACAACATTTCCTCGAGGCTGTCCCTAGCTTTACTACTCTACACAGTAAATTGTCCAACATAACTAGTTCTTTCAATGGTACTGGTGGTTTATGAATCGGGCGAGTGTCTTGCTTAGTCAAAAATTTAATGACGGGTGCCCATATGGGGTCTTGTCTTTGTTCCGTTTCTACTACTGTAGCATCTAATGCTGGGTAATTTAACTGAATCGCAGCTACGTGTCGAGAAAACGCATCGGCTACAACATTTTGCTTTCCTGGAATATATCCAAATGTGGGATTGAATTCTTGAATTGTGAGCAAATATCTAGCAAACTTTCCAACTGGATTCTTATTTTTGAACAAGGGAATTAATGGTTGGTGATCTGTAAGAACATGAACTGGGTAATTATAAATTGTATCCTTGAAATGTTTAAGTGCCCAAACAACTGCCAAGGCTTCTCGTTCTGTTGCACTATAATTTTTCTCTTCTTTGGATAATGTGCGGCTAGCATAAGCTATTGCGTGATCTCTGTGACCTTCTGTTTGAAGTAATGCAGCACCTAGACCTATGTCACTAGCATCTGTAACCAACGTAAAAGGTTTAGAAAAATCTGGATACCTAAGGACAGGTGACGAAATCAAGGCTGCTTTGAGTTTTTTGAATGACTGATCCTGGGCCTCTCCCCAAACAAAGGGTTCATCTTTTCTTTGCAACTTGTAAAGCGGAGCGGCTATAATAGAGAATCCAGCAATAAATGAACGATAAAATCCTACAAGACCTGTGAACTGTCTTACGGCTTCTGCGGTACGAGGTGTTGGAAAATCACGGGCAGCAATAATTTTTGATTCATTCAATGTAATACCTGAAGGTGTAACTGTATGACCTAGGAAATTAATCTTTTGCTTTAAAAATGAACATTTTGCAAGCTTTATTTTTAAATTAGCTTCCGCGAGCTTTGCAAGTACTTTTTCAAGGTTCTGGAAATGAGTCTGAACATCTTGCGACATGATTATGAGATCATCAAGGTAAACTAGAAGCGTACTTCCTATCAATCTACGAAATAGATTTGTCATGAGCCGTGAAAAGGTTATTGGACTACTACGCAAACCAAACGGCATTCTTTTGAAATGAAAATGACCATTGGGAGTACTAAAGGCTGTCAATTGTTTACTTTCCTCATCAAGGGGGATTTGCCAGAATCCCTGCAACAAATCTAACGTTGAGAATACTTTGTTTCGACCAATACTTTGCAACAAATCATTTAGAACTGGAAGTGGGAAACGATCAGGTATTGTTACTCTGTTAAGCTTGCGATAATCGATTACAGGTCTCCAAGTCCCATCTCGCTTTGGTACAAGAATCAATGGAGCGTTCCATGGCGAATTACTCGATTCAATTACATCACTCTGTAACATTTCTTCTACAAGTCTATCTGCTTCTGCTCTCTGAGAATGGGGAAGACGGTAAGCTGGTACATAAATAGGCGTAGTTCCTTGTTCAAGGGGAATTTTATGTGTAATAAGAGGAGTGAGACCTAATTTTTCTCCTGGTAGAGCAACAACAGCTCTATTCCTGTTCAAAATTTCCAAAAGCTGAGCCACAGAGTCAGGAAAATCAGTAGGACTGAGGTGTTGCGCTTGCACCTCTGGCTGAGATCCCTGTTCTCCTGGTGTGAGTGTACAAACAGTATGATCCATGGAGACATCATCCACAACTCGCACCGGTAACGAGTAATGGGCAAAATCTACAACATGGGTACCAGACTGGAGATGGATATCGGCATTACTAGTGTTTGCGATAAATAGTGTGACAGTACCATCCTGCACTGTGTGCCAGGAGGGTTCAACAAATGTACCATTCACTTTACATGTTTCACTTTCCGCAATCACATCCGACAACTCAGGCACTCCCTGAACCTTAACTCTTATTCTGGTGAGAGAATGAGGGTGTAACACAGTGTCAGTAGCCGTGGAACCACTGACTTCAGAGATGGAAGCTGCCAGGCGAGCGAGACAACGAGAATCCGTTAGGGCGTCCCCTTCCAGAAAGTCCCGATACTCATTCTCCTTAACAACTGCACAACTACTATGCTTCAATCGAGTGCCTGTTTTCTCGGGTATGCTACCACGACAATGATCTGACAAACCTACGCTAGCAAGGCGGGTGTCAACAAAATTAACGTAATCTGATTGAAGGTTGAACTCATGGCCCTGTCGATACATGCTACACAAGGGTATGACGTGGTCTTTGATACTTATGTTCCAACGATGGGGAAACAATGCAATATTTTCATCAATCATGGTGTACAGACCTAAGAGGATGTCTCCAGGAAAATGAATAATGTCAACAACTAAACATGTTATAGACAATGTGACATCATTGAACTTGAGTGGGAGGTCAATTTCACCCTGAACTTTTACTTTATTTCCTGAAATACCACTTAGAAAAGGTATGTGTGACTGTTTTAAAATAGTAGGGTGCATACTTTCAATGTCTCTAAGAGCTGAGGGCTTGACAATATTAATTTTTGCACCTGAGTCAAGAAAAACTTTTAAAACTCTACCATGTACAATGGCTGATACAAGGGGACCATCACTTGAGACTGGACAAGTTACTATTTTTGACTTATGTTGTCTGGGATATCTGCGTCTTGTTTGTGTCAAATTTACTGTGGATCCGTCAACATCTACAACTGGTCTAGAGTCAGTGTCCTCCTCTGTCAAGTGTCCAAATCTATTTTGGGTAGCTACTGAATACACAGGGAGGGCACTAGGATTGGCTAGCTTGAATTGGTTAGCGGATGGCCTTGGGGGTTTCCCGACGACATGGAGTGAACATTCTGAGCTCCAGCATTCTGTGACTGAGCATTATAATTTGAAGTTGCATTATAGCTGGGCTGGGAGTTGTAATTACGAGAGTTCTGATAATGTCTTGGACGCTGTGAGCCTCGCCAAGACTGACCATGGGAGTTACGAGGTGGAGATGTCCTTTGCCTAGCTCTACAATCCGCAGTGTGGTGACCAACTTGTTTATGGTACGTGCAATATGGAAGCCTAGAATGATTAGATTGATGAGGGGGCCGAGAGAATTGTCTAGGAGGTGATGATCTAGGGGCGGACCAACAGTCCCTTGCAAGGTGGTTACTCTTACCACAATGCCAACATGAGGGAGTGGATGGTTGGGGACTATGGCGTTTCGGCATTTTATGAGGCGGCGAATTTGACTGGGGGCTACGAGCATGGGTACGCTTCTGCGACCAAGAGTTTTGAGAATTTGTGGGAGGGTGCTGAGAGCTTGTGACTACATTTACAGCATCAGAGGGTGGCAACAGTTGAGCACTTCGGGGAGCTAGTTTATCTGCGGCATTGTTAATAGCCTCAAACACTTCACCAATTTCATGTTTAACACCAAAATTTTGTTGCTCAACGATTGGTTTTGTATGCTCGGGGGCAAAATGCATTAAAGTACCAAATGCTATCATTTTGGCCATAGCCTCAGGGGACAGATTATTGTCTTTATCTAACCAAGTTGAATTATTCATAGCAGAAACTAAGGCATACAGATACTGATCGAGACGGCTAGTAAACGCATTAAACGATTCACCAGGCTGCATGGTGGCATTGGCAATTTTCTTGACTAACCTATATGGGTCAAGGTCTCCTTTATTAACAAAGCGACGGCGAAAGAAATCCTTAAATTCAGGCCATGACTGAAGGCTAACAATGGCTTTCTCATCAACAACAAAACGTGCATCACCTTTGGTTGTGTCCACGGCTGACCGTGCAATTGCTAAGTATTCGGCATCAGTAGGCTTAGAAAAACGTGCAACTGTTTTCGCTTCAACCTTACTAAACCATGATTCTAATAAACGCGATTCCCCAGCAAAAAGAGGAATAGCCATTTCCTGAGCTGATCTCTGGCCATTGGGACGAGCAACTGTTCCCATTGATTCTGAAGGGGTTTCAACAGTGGTAGGCATTGTCACAGCCGTGGAAGTAATATTTGAACGCAGATTATAATTAAGTGCACCTGGCATCAGAAATAGTATACACAAAAATAAACACAAAAAAATATCAACTTGGCTAAAGTAAAAATGGCAGAAATAAAATTATTAAATTGGGCTAGGCAAGAAAATAATTAAGAACAAGCAAATTGTGAACTAAATTTAGCAATCTTTCATTAAAAAATGACTGGAATTAGATGTATGTAAATTAATTAAACCAGACTAAGCACAGCAATTTAGAATAAAAACTGGGAAATGCAATTGCAAAATTTCATTAAAAAGATTCAACACAACAAGTGGCAATGCAAGAAATATGGATGTAGCACATAAACTGGACACAGGAATGTATATAACTCCTATGGTAAAAGTTTAAAATAAAATGCTTAAAGGATAAATTTCAAGTTAGGTCTGGAGAAATATAAAAAAAAAATTTCTATGTTCTATTGTCTATGGAAATCTCAAAAACAAATTTCTTTTATGCAAAATAAACTGCTAGAACAATTATTTCTTACTTCTCTCACCTTTGAATTCAGTAATGACACTAGTAACAATTAATGAATAATGGAATCATATGCAGGGAATATTGAAATGTCTCAGAGAAACTGTGGGCCTCTGGAGTACTAAACCGGCTCCAATATTTAACAAGTCACTGAATGGTTAATTCACAGGATATTATGGGAATTATTACATAAGTCACTTTTTAACACTTGGCACGTTGTTCTCAACTAGCAATTACTTATCTCAGGGTTGTAATTTATGAGGATCACCAGTAGCCAAAGTAGGAGAAGCGTCGTGAAGATCTGAAGAGGCCCATGTGAGGCGTGTTTACAAACTGGATGCGACGGCAGCGCTCCTGGCGGCGGTGGCGCGAGACTCAGGGACCCCACACTGTTCACGCTAGAAGCACGAAGATAAATTCTGACGACGACAATATTGCGACGATGGAATAACCAGTTGATACTTGCGACGATGGCTGACGACGATTGCAGTAGCTTGCACCCTCACGAAGCTTGATACTGTCAGCTTGGGTGGCGGTGGTGGTGGTGGTGGGTGCACTAGGTGGTTCCCACGTGGTGGCGCGAGGTTCAAAAATGGCTGGCGCGGGAAGCTTCCTTCCTCCTCACTGATGAGTGCCCGTTCTCACAGGAAAATATTGATCCTTACTTCTGAAACGTTGGCCTGGAGTAGTGGTTGATGGCAGGACCCCGGTCTGGCACAATATTTGATGCGTGGGTGGCAGGATGGCGGCTTATGGCGGTGGCGGTGGCGGCGGTTTTGGCTGGAACACGAGGCGATGCTGGGTACTGGAACTTTTGCTTCCAGAAAAAAATTTCTGGATCCCACTGCTGCTACCAGTATTCGTTTGCCTTGTTCGGGTTGAATGTAGACACAGTAGTCGCTTCTGTATATATTTATTGAGTGAGGCAAACAGGTGTATAACTGGCCAGCCGAGGTCCACCTACTCTGGGTCTGTGAGGATAACTGAGGCTGCTGGGAGCATCGCTGATGCTCCTCTGTCTGGCATGACGTCAGAGGCCTACTTGCCTGTGATTGGTTACATTTCAACTGACAGAATTTTGAGTATAACACAGAGGTCGGTGAGGTCTGGTTTCACACTGCACAGTATTTCCTCAACTATTTTGAATTACGCTAATTAAACTGTTTTTCTTCACTACCTTATGGCTCTGGTCAAAACCCAAGGTTTTTTCATTCACTTGTACATTCACTTATAGTCTTTTTCACTTCGAAGTTGCCTGATTACCCCTCCCACTCCACGAGTGATCCAGGAGCTCCCAACCCACGTCCACCCAACACGATGGTCACAAGACAAGTGTGTGTGTGTGTGTGTGTGTGTGTGCGTGTGTGTGTGTGTGTGTGTGTGTGTGTGTGTGTGTGTGTGTGTGCGTGTGTGTGTGTGTGTGTGTGTGTGTGTGTGTGTGTGTGTGTGTGTGTGTGTGCGTGCGTGTGTGTGTGTGTGTGTGTGTGTGTGTGTGTGTGTGTGTGTGTGTGTGTGTGTGTGTGTGTGTGTGCGTGTGTGTGTGTGTGTGTGTGTGTGTGTGTGTGTGTGTGTGTGTGTGTGTGTGTGTACACCTGTGGGAGTGTCTGTGGTCTATCTGTATGTTTGCTATACTTTGTTTTCTTCTCTGTACTCACCTAGTTGTGCTTGCGGGGGTTGAGCTTTGTCTCTTTGGTCCCGCCTCTCAACTGTTAATCAACTGGTGCCTCCAGACCTGGCTACCAGCCAGTGTTGAGTGCCCCTACACCTGGCCACCAGCCAGTGTTGAGTGCCCCTACACCTGGCAACTAGCCAGTGTTGAGTGCCTCCACACCTGGCCACCAGCCAGTGTTGAGTGCCCCTACACCTGGCAACTAGCCAGTGTTGAGTGCCTCCACACCTGGCCACCAGCCAGTGTTGAGTGCCCCTACACCTGGCCACCAGCCAGTGTTGAGTGCCCCTACACCTGGCAACTAGCCAGTGTTGAGTGCCTCCACACCTGGCTACCAGCCAGTGTTGAGTGCCTCCACACCTGGCTACCAGCCAGACCATCAGGTATCTCACCTCTCACCTTCGAGGTCTGTGTTATTCCCAGTAGTTTTTGCCTCGTCACTCCACTGTCATTCATCTGCGTCCTCCTGTTGTTCTTCCTGTGAATTTTAATGTTGCGTTTGATGGGCTCCGTCTCCCCCAGGCTTATACCCCAGCTGTTGCAGGCTTATACCCCCAGCTGTTGCAGGCTTATACCCCAGCTGTTGCAGGCTTATACCCCCAGCTGTTGCAGGCTTATACCCCCAGCTGTTGCAGGTTTATACCCCAGCTGTTGCAGGCTTATACCCCCAGCTGTTGCAGGCTTATACCCCAGCTGTCGCAGGCTTATATTCCCAGGTGTTGCAGGCTTATACCCCAGCTGTTGCAGGCTTATACCCCAGCTGTTGCAGGCTTATACCCCAGCTGTTGCAGGCTTATACCCCAGCTGTCGCAGGCTTATACCCCAGCTGTTGCAGGCTTATACCCCCCAGCTGTTGCAGGCTTATACCCCCAGCTGTTGCAGGCTCCTGCCTCAAAACAGGTCTTGGAACCCCTCAAAAGGTGCAGCCTGTCCTTAGGCTTGCCTCATTAAAGAATCGAATTTTGACGGGAAGAAAAGAATGTAATATAGACGAGAAGACGAGAGGTGGTGATGATGGGAAGGGAAGGGAAGGGAAGGGAAGGGAAGGGGTGGTGTTCATGGGAAGGGAAAGTTTGGTATGGACGAGAAAGTATAACAAGAGAGGTGGTGGGGGGAGGTTAGGTAAGGGTGAAACATAAACCAGGGATCTACTGGATGGAAACCAAACCCCATAATATATAATTCCAGGATGAAACACAGACTGGCAACACACCCCACCCCCCCCACCCCCCACCCCCCACCCCCCACCTCGCCAAAAAAAAAACCCTTAAATAGAACATCAAACATTGTACACTCGCATTCGAGTGCGTATATGTAAATGCTACACAGTATTCACTATAAACATCCACATATGCTGAAATACATGTGAAGAAGAGTCACAATAACGTGGCTAAAGTATGTTGACCAGACCCCGCACTAGAAGGTGAAGGGACGACGACGTTTCGGTCCGTCCTGGACCATTCTCAAGTCGATTGTGAATGGTCCAATCGACTTGAGAATGGTCCAGGATGGACCGAAACGTCGTCGTCCCTTCACCTTCTAGTGTGTGGTCTGGTTAACACATGTGAAGAATCTCCCACACACCCACAGCTCCCTGACAAGAGTGAGAGAATGCTTAACTTAGCTGCCAACACCCACACATCGTGTCAGCAAGGCGGACAGCCCTGGTTGATACTTGGTTGATACCTGGTTGAGGTACCTGGATACCTGGTAGCCCCGCCCACTGTCATGACTTCTACTGTATTCCACGTTTCCAAATGTTCCCTTTACCTGTACATCTCCATCTTCTTCACTCCAAAAACAAACCAAGGCTGGTAGGGTGGTCCCAGAGGGCCTCCTGCCGCTGAGGACACGGAGGTGTGTCGATTACCAGCTGTGTGAGTGGTGATGGTGACTGATAAGGACATGAGGTATGGAGACCTGGGGTGTGTGGTAGACGCACTCTGTCTCTCTCCTTCTCCCTCTGTCTGTCTGTCCACCTCTCACTATCATTCTGTCCACCTCTCGCTGTCATTCTGTCCGCCTCCCACTATCATTCTGTCTATTGGTCGATTTATCGCTTTCCATGTCAATGCCTCCACCCCCCCCTTATGTGAGTCTCCCTGTAGCTCTGTACTCACTTATTTGTCCCTGCAGGATCAAGCATTAGCTCTTGGACTCCGCCTTTCTAGCCACCACTTGTTTAATACAATGACTTTACTCATGTTAAATTATGAACGGCGCTCACCTCTACAGCCGGCTCCTTAGTTCACTCTAGTTTTCCAGCGAAGCTGCTCAGGCCTGAGACGCTGTGGTGTGTTGCCTGTGCAAGAATGTATTTATTTTCACATACATACAATACATACACCAGTGTATATATTTTCACAACTCTATGTACCTTCTTGTATATAAATAAATAAATTTGGTAGGCATAGTCTACTCGTGATTTGCATGTTACAGCCATATGGATGGGGTTTGGAGGGTTGGGGGAGGTAGGGGTCAGCGTTGCAGTATGGGAGGGGCCACACCTGACGCTCCATGCAGGTGTGGCGGGGGAGGTGGAAGATGGGGGAGTGATGGGAAGGTATGGGATGATCGAGATCGAGATCACCCCTAGATCGAGTTCGATCTAGGGGTGGTAACGATGTCGTGAGTCTGGTGAGGGGGGGGGAAGATTCACTGCTGTGGTAAGGGGGGGGGTTGATACTACGTGAGAGGGGGGGAGGGACTCCTGCTACGTGAAGAGGGAAGAATTTGCTGCTACGTGAAGAGGGAAGAATTTGCTGCTACGTTATGACGTATATTTCTGAGTAGCCTAAACTCAAATATTTGTGTGAGCGAGCGCCCACAAGAGAGAGAGAGAAAGCTCAAGCCGGCTGCTATATTCCATGTAGTGGAGTAGTCCATCAGTCGTCTTCGAAATTCTGGACGCTGACCGCAGGCCTACGATTAAAAATATTTCCTGGATTGGGACCACGAGGAGCGACATGCAGAGAAGAGCATAATCCTTGGCGCACTCCGGGACAATTTTAGCCACCAGCAGGGAAGGTTCCTTGAGCCCCCCACCACCCTGTAGGAATGTCGGCACTGTAACTCCCAACCCCAAACTTGGTGGTTGCTATTGGGTTAGGAGGTGGGGCCAGCCAGCCCTCTGCGCGTCTAGCGCCCCGCCGCCGTGGGCTTACACACAACCCTTCTCAAACGCGATTACTTTGAGCTTTGATGTCCAAAGAGCTTGGAGAAGATGTGGGAGGAAGAAGGATGGGGCGGTGAAATTCTTGGAAGAGGATCTGGATGTGGTGAGACGGGGCTTGAAAGTTCGGTAGCCTGTCCACCGTGGAGTGGAGATGTTTTTTCGGTCAAACGCGCCTACTGTTTAACCCGGCTTTAAGGGGCTTGAAACCAGCGCTGCCTTGTATCAAGTCCTGTGGGGACGTGAGCACTAAACTTGGTCTTCTAATCGCCTCCCACACAACTGTGAACTTTTCATATTTCGGTTTCCTAACAAGCGCCAAGGCGACGCTTGGGTGGTGGTCCGCTGACGAGTGATGGGGCTGGGGGGAAGGGGAATGGGGGTCGGCGAGGGGTCATGGGGTCGGAGTGGATCATCTCCAAGACGACCTTTTCTCTCATGAATACAACTCGTGACGCGGAGATCTTTGATGCCTGGAGGCGGGTGATTTAGTACAAGCTATGGACGCTAAAATGATCGAGGTATATCACAAAAAAACCTGCCACCCAGTACACCTGGGGGGATGCTACACTGTGTTCCTCAACACTGGTGATGCACCGACCAGCTCTATCCTGGTGCTGTAAACACTGCACCTTACACCTGACCTGGTGTGCTACACTGACCCAGTGGTGTAGACACTGTAACCTTACCTCTACACCACTTGCTTCAGTACTCTTTCATTCTCAGTTCAGACCAGGAGAAAGACTCAAACCTGCGTACGGAGTCATTCTTCGCAGACGACACTACGGTGTTCGTGAGAGTAGACAGTATACAGGACACAGTGAACCTTCAACAAACTGATGTAAACCAGGTCTTTCAGTGAGTCAACTTGCCGTCCCCTGACTCTCCTCCCCGCCTGCCCTCCTCCCCGCCGGCCCTCCTCCCCGCCGGCCCTCCTCCCCGCCTGCCCTCCTCCCCGCCGGCCCTCCTCCCCGCCGGCCCTCCTCCCCGCCTGCCCTCCTCCCCGCCTGCCCTCCTCCCCGCCTGCCCTCCTCCCCGCCGGCCCTCCTCCCCGCCGGCCCTCCTCCCCGCCTGCCCTCCTCCCCGCCGGCCCTCCTCCCCGCCGGCCCTCCTCCCCGCCGGCCCTCCTCCCCTTCAGCCCTCTGCCGACACGCTCCGTAGAATTTAAATCCTGTTCCGCGGGTTTTTAAGGAATCTTAAACTAGCGTCTCTTGAACACAAGCGAGGGATAAAGCCCCGACGTCTGTTCTCTCACTCCTTATCACCGCTCTCATGTTTTGTTTTCTTCCTGTGTGTACTTATCTAATTGTCATTTGCGGAGGTCGAGCTTCGGCTCTTTCGCCCCGCCTCTCAACCGTCAGTCAACTGGGGTACAGGTCTATGGGCCTATCGGGCTATATACTAGTAATTGGGGCTTTATTCTAATAATTAATTACCTTATATAAATACTATCATGGTCTCGGCACGTGAGAGTTTTATGAGAAGATGGCAGCCGAACGTCTGAGGGAGGGATGAGAAGGCAGCAGCTTCCTTACCACACACGTCTGAGACCGTCAGTCAAGTTCAGTACAGAGGCTGGAGTAATGGGGAACTACTTGGATGGATAAGAGAAATATACAGATGCTGTAAAGTTAATGTAAAAAATGAAGACCAGTGGAGACGGTGAGGATCTAGACAAAACTGAGAATCTAGACAAAAAGTCTAGATCTAGACCTAGACAATGATTTTGTCTGAGGATCTCAGACAAAACTCAGAAATGGCATCTTGAATTCATTTCTGAAAAGTGCAAAAGTTATGAATACTGTAATAGTAGCGAGGAAACTCGAGGAGCAATATATGATGAAGGGAAGACGACTTCGATTTAAAGAAGGCAGAAGACCTGGAAAACCGTCGTAGCCCCAAACCTGAAGCCAGAGCAGTGAATTAGGAAGATAACAGGAGCAGCATGTGTAACATAAGCAATCTTCGAATAATCTTCACACAGAACACCTCCGGAATGCGGAAAACTAAACACATTTGCAGCTCCGGCATGAAAAAATCGCTTGACAAAGGAAAATAAAACTTGAGGAAGTACTGAGAAATGAAACAAGATTTGTTCGGGTTTGGAGAAGAATAAAGCAGAGTGAACGGCAGAGAGAACTGGACCGCTCTACTGAACAAAACAGGAACAGAAAGATATGGTAATAACACAGAAAGATCAGGAAGAACTTAATATAAAGTTATATAAAGATAGAACGGGCTGGAATGGCGTATTGAAGGAAACTTTATGCACAGTTCCAAGATAAGCTACACGAAAGGACTGAATCATTGCCGTAACTGACCGACAGTTTAGGACCTGAAACACAACCTGGCCACAACACTCATCAAGGTAGTGAGCGCACACACTTTCTCAAGCACATTTCACACACATACACACACATCTTCAATACATCCTGAATCTCTCTCTCTCTCTCTCTCTCTCTCTCTCTCTCTCTCTCTCTCTCTCTCTCTCTCTCTCTCTCTCTCTCTCTCTCTCTCTTTCCCTCACACCCACTACATCAGCCCAGCTGCACACAACACGCCTACGGCCCATTAACATCTCGCCAACACCCCACATAACGCCCAGAGTTCCCGCGACAACACGGCCTCTCCGCATTCCCTGGGCGCCTGCTGCCTCGCGCCGGGGCCCGACGGATAACCCTCGCTTTCCTCCTCAGTCTGACTCTTAGGAGGCGTCGGGGCGTTGTCTGCAGGTGTGTGAGGGGTAAGTGTGTGTGAGGAGGGGGGGGGTTGTAAGGGTCAGGTGTGTGAGGTTATCGTCATGATGCCAGTGAAAGGTCATCTGGGCCATTGTGTGAGGGGTCATCAAGGTCATGAATGTCATTAGGTCACCAAGGGTCAACGTGGAGGGAGTCATCACGTACAATTAATATAAAAATTGAGGTAAATCAAATGCATTATTCAAGAATAATGTAAATGAGACGGCGAGGATGCCAGCTCTGATGTTATATTCAAGCGTTATACTTACGGTAGACAGGACTTGTCGGACCTGCTTGGATTTTTGGGTGTTCCCAGGGTCAACAGGGAGGTGTAGGGGCACTCATGCCCCTTCCTGCCAAGGGCAACAGCTAGGGGAAGGGTGAGGGGGGTGCCCTTGCTGCTCACTGCCAGGGGCCAACAGCTAGGGAAAAGGGAAGGAGGGGCACTCTTGCCCCTATCTGCCAATGTCTACAGGCAGGGGGAGAGGAAAGACTCCGGGGCACTTGCTACTATTGTCACTAACGGGGAAACTGCCGCGGACACTCCTGATCCCAATGTCAGCAGCGGAAGAGTAACAGCCCTGCCCCTTCTTTTTTGTGTGACAGCAGTGGAGAGACGACGCTCTCTCTCCCCAGTGTCAACAGCAGGGAACTATATAGGGCTATACTCGTCAAGTCCTGGTGCAGCTCCGTGCTGACCTCTGCTGCCTCACGTGTAACTCCATCTGACCTGAGACCCGCCTCTCTGCCTTGTTTAACGTGCTTTATAAACACACTGAATCAGTGTTCACACTTCGAGACTCCTGCCAACGACTGTATAAATATTCTGCAGATGTTGCCAAACAGTTTATTATTATTATTATTATTATTATTATTATTATTATTATTATTATTTTCTACCACAAACGTGGCCCACACATTTACAATGCTTACCAGCATATATACATTTTCTTCTGTCCTCCATGGACAGGGTTAGAGATGTGTTAAACATATAGTTCAGTGATTTATTGAACAATCAACCACAGAAGGGGATTGAGATGCTTTTAAAATGCTAACCTACAGACATAAATACACAGATTTACGTCTATCCTACTTAAACAGTGTTCGAGGTGTCTTTTTACATAGCATCATTAATGGGCGTTTACAAAGTTGAAATGCAATTCTGACCAGCGTTCACATACCCTGTATACAAATATAAAGTGTAAGTGTAAGATTCCTGGCCATAAGTGCCTAAGGAAACTTACACGAATATACATGCATGAAACTTGAAAAGTGTCAAATATTAACATAGTAAATACACCATTTCCGGGCTGTCACCCTCCCACCTGGACCGGTCGGTGCAACCACGGCCACGCTTCTAGCACAGGTCGGCGCTCGATTCCCGATGGTCCAAGTGATGAGGCACAGTTCCTTCAGTCAGTCATCCTATCGTGTCCTCATATCCCTTCCAAGTGCTGTATTGACTTAGCGCTGTCTCCCGATAATTACCTGAACTTTCCGCGCCATATGTATTCTATATGTATTCATACATAATCAAGGACAGCAAGAATATAACTAAGCATCAGGTCAGGACCGCTAAATGTAGCACAACACCTGCTGATAATTGGTGTGTGTGAGGAAGTCACCAGAGGGCAGGACGAGGGCCTTGGCGCTCTCATTGGTGCTTGGCTTGGCAACCTTTGCAGGCGCCCCGCCTGTTCATTGGCTCTTACGTAATATCTTGAGGTGGTTTATTGACCACTACTATATAATTAACAAGAACCAGTTGCTGGTGATTAAGGCGCAAGTTGTAATTAGTATTATATTTTTCTTTTCAAGGCGCGCGAGAGTATGGTGTGTGTGTAGGCGAGTGTGTGAAGGAAGGGACACCAGCACACCGCTCGCGGGCGACGCCCCGCTCTCTCTCTCTCTCTTGCTCTTCTCGTTCCACAGTAAATTACATAATAATATCAGGTTATCTCAAGGATATCACGAGGACAGGAAGAGGAACATGGCGTCTGTATCTCGGAATGTCGAGGTGCTCTATTGTAGCTTGGTGTTAAGTCAGCCGGCTCCTTTATGGCCACTAGGTCCACCAGTGTCAGCCGGCTCCTTTATGGCCACTAGGTCCACCAGTGTCAGCCGGCTCCTTTATGGCCACTAGGACCAGCAGTGTCAGCCGGCTCCTTTATGGCCACTAGGTCCAGCAGTGTCAGCCGGCTCCTTTATGGCCACTAGGTCCACCAGTGTCAGCCGGCTCCTTTATGGCCACTAAGACCACCAGTGTCAGCCGGCTCCTTTATGGCCACTAGGACCACCAGTGTCAGCCGGCTCCTTTATGGCCACTAGGACCACCAGTGTCAGCCGGCTCCTTTATGGCCACTAGGACCACCAGTGTCAGCCGGCTCCTTTATGGCCACTAGGTCCACCAGTGTCAGCCGGCTCCTTTATGGCCACTAGGTCCACCAGTGTCAGCCGGCTCCTTTATGGCCACTAGGTCCACCAGTGTCAGCCGGCTCCTTTATGGCCACTAGGTCCACCAGTGTCAGCCGGCTCCTTTATGGCCACTAGGTCCACCAGTGTCAGCCGGCTCCTTTATGGCCACTAGGACCACCAGTGTCAGCCGGCTCCTTTATGGGCACTAGGTCCACCAGTGTCAGCCGGCTCCTTTATGGCTACTAGGTCCACCAGTGTCAGCCGGCTCCTTTATGGTCACTAGGTCTACCAGTGTCAGCCGGCTCCTTTATGGCTACTAGGTCCACCAGTGTCAACCGGCTCCTTTATGGTCACTAGGACCACCAGTGTCAGCCGGCTCCTTTATGGCTACTAAGACCAGCAGTGCCATTTTAAATGGCCATAAGTAAGGCAAATAAAAGTTGCCAAAGAAACTGTAAAATATGCTTATGAGGTCTATATTAAGGCGAAGAGAAGCCAGAGTGGAGGAAGGTCCCCGAGGACCTTAACGGGGCTGGTGGTCCAAACAAAGTGGCCCATAACTCATGTCTGAGTGGCTCCTCATTTTCTGGCCAGCCACTCACAATTCAGGAGTATTGGTGTGTCACCGGGAATGGTTAGACCGCTGTGGACACCAGACGCCGCCCTCTGAGCGCTGAGCACCAGACGTCGCCCTCTGAGCACCAGACGTCGCCCTCTGAGCACCAGACGTCGCCCTCTGAGCACCAGACGTCGCCCTCTGAGCACCAGACGCCGCCCTCTGAGCGCTGAGCACCAGACGTCGCCCTCTGAGCACCAGACGTCGCCCTCTGAGCACCAGACGTCGCCCTCTGAGCACCAGACGTCGCCCTCTGAGCACCAGACGTCGCCCTCTGAGCACCAGACGTCGCCCTCTGAGCACCAGACGCCGCCCTCTGAGCGATGAGCGCCCCCATACATATGCTAATTTATTGTAAACTTCAACTAACGTGGAAGAGAGAAACTGAGGACGTTGTTGTTAGCGATACATCTGCGTTAGTTAAGAAAGACAAGACGGGAGTTTACACCAAAGGCCTAACCTGTGATCATGATGGCGATGGTCGCTGTTATGTGGTGGTCGTAGCTATGATGAGGTCGTCGCTATGAGGTGGCCGTTGTTATTAGGTAGTCTTTGCTAAAAGGTTTGATTCCTACTGAAGTTGAGGGTTGCTACTGAAGGAGAGGGAAAAGTGAAGGTGACTGACGCAAGGAAAATAAGACGTCTGAAACGAGGACGCAGCTGAGATAATCCTGTGGGCGGAACTGAGTAAGATGCTTGTGAAGCTTTTTGGTAATGAACACGTGCTGAGGTGGACAGGGACGGGGGCCCCGGTGGAGCCAGACGGGGAGGCCGAGGTGGACCCGGACGAGGAGGCCCAGGTGGTCCCGGACGGGGAGGCCGAGGTGGTCCCGGACGGGAAGGCCGAGGTGGTCCCGGACGAGGAGGCCCAGGTGGTCCCGGACGGGGAGGCCGAGGTGGTCCCGGACGATGAGGCCCAGGTGGTCCCGGACGGGAAGGCCGAGGTGGTCCCGGACGGGGAGGCCCAGGTGGTCCCGGACGGGAAGGCCGAGGTGGTCCCGGACGGGAAGGCCGAGGTGGTCCCGGACGAGGAGGCCCAGGTGGTCCCGGACGGGGAGGCCGAGGTGGTCCCGGACGATGAGGCCCAGGTGGTCCCGGACGGGAAGGCCGAGGTGGTCCCGGACGGGGAGGCCCAGGTGGTCCCGGACGGGAAGGCCGAGGTGGTCCCGGACGGGAAGGCCGAGGTGGTCCCGGACGGGGAGGCCCAGGTGGTCCCGGACGGGAAGGCCGAGGTGGACCCGGGCGCGGAGGCCCAGGTCGACCCGGACAAGAAGGCCGAGGTGGTCCCGGACGGGAAGGCCGAGGTGGTCCCGGACGGGAAGGCCGAGGTGGTCCCGGACGAGGAGGGCCCCAGTGCCACGCACCTTACAAGTGAAATATATCTGAAGCCTCGGGTGACCCAGACACAATGTGATGCGAAGCTGCCGTGATCTTTTGCCGTCCTGAGATGGAGGAATTTTTTTTTTCTGAAATATACTTCAGCGGACTGTAAGTGTTGGTACGTCACACACAGGAAATGACTTTGGTGATTATCTCATTGTGGAGATATAATATGTAAGGCAGACACTGGATTATTATTAACATCTTTATTGGCAAAATTAATTACAATTTTGTCTAATCTGAGGATTTCGATAAAGTCTTATTAGAGTGAGGATAATGCTGGTATTCACTGTCATACAGGACAGAGGGCCATACATAAGACAATAGGTCTACACTGTAGGCTGAAGCACATATATATATCATGGTTACAATCAATGTTTTAATGTATGGATATGTGAAAATAACTTTCTATTGTGCACTGCCACACAAGGGCAGGGATGGGTTCATAAGTGATGCAGCTTAGAAGCAATATAAATATAAATTATTCTTCATTCTTTAAAATGGACAAGCAAATTTTGGATAAATTGTTAGGATGTCGTCCAGAACACCTGAGTCAATAAAATAGTTACACAGTTGGTGGTACAAGAGGCCAGGAGGTCTAAAGTCCTTTACGGTTTCACATTCAACAATATAGTGTTCTAGTGAATGCATTAAAGGTTTATCACAGAGTTTACAATCTGAATATTCTGGTAGTGGCTCAGCCTCACTAACCTGCCAGATGTGCCTGTAGCCAAAGCGAATTTGCGCAATGACTACATCACATTGCCTGGTCCGGTTACTGTGCTGACCATACAAATACTTATTATTACAAAACTTGTCATAACTTTTAATACTGCACCTTTCAGGTTTCTGGGCATTTCTTAGTTCTTCTAAATCTGAATTAATTTCTTTAATTTGTGTGTTTTTAATAATTGCATTAGATAGTCCAAAGTCATAATCAATGTTTTCTTTCCTGCAAGCCTCATTGGCCAATCGATCTACAAAGTCATGTTTTCCAACTCCAACATGGGATGGGATCCACACAAATTTTATACAAGTTATTATCATTGGCAAAAATTACATTCCATATAATATTACAAGCTACTTCCGACATACATTGTGATGGGTTATTTAAGGACTGCAGAGCACTTTTAGAGTCACAGAAAATAGCTCTACCCCCATTGAGCTTAAGGTATTCAGTGGCTAGATAAATGTCCAATAGCTCGGTCTGTGTCGTGCTTGCCCAGTTGTTCAATCTCTGTGTACTAGTCATGATCATTTCATTCCCTTTATATACTGCACATGCACAACCTGTTCTACCAGTGCCTAACTGCACAGAGCCATCAATAAAGGCATATGATTCAGTCGGTTTGAGAATTTGAAGATGACTGTCAATATAATTTATATATATAAATTATATAAAACAATATTTACTAATATTTATTTATAAACAATTTATTATTAAATTTACGGTTATATAAAACAATAGTTTTAGTTCATGATGGTTAATAACATTTTCGAATATCTTGAGTGGAAATCTTGGAGGGTGTCCACTACTCCAGAGTAAATAAGCCAGTCAGAGATAAGATCGAGCGCCCGCTCGCCGTCATCACGGTGCCTGGATCACATCAACCACAGAATATTGATCGAGGGGGCTGGCGGGCGCTGAGATTAATCGCTGTCTGAGATGACAGAGACATACCCCAGTACTAAAACATTCATAGGATATAGAAGAAATAATTAAGTACCGTAACGCCTTACACAGGACGAGGTTTATTCAATAATGTCGTGAGTGCCTTTTAGACCTCCTGGCCTCTTGTACCACCAACTGTGTAACTATTTTATTGACTCAGGTGTTCTGGACGACATCCTAACAATTTATCCAAAATTTGCTTGTCCATTTAAAGAATGAAGAACAATTTTTATTTATATTACTTCTAAGCTGCATCACTTATGAACCCATCCCTGCCCTTGTGTGGCAGTGCACAGTAGAAAGTTGTTTTCACATATCCATACAGTAAAGCATTGATTGTAACCATGATATATATGTACTTCCGCCTACAGTTTTATATGTACTTCCGCCTACAGTTTTATATGTACTTCCGCCTACAGTTTTATATGTACTTCCGCCTACAGTTTAGACCTATTGTCTTATGTATGACCCTCTGTCCTGCGTGACAGTGAATACCAGCATTATCCTCACTTTAATAAGACTTAATCGAAATCCTCAGATTAGGCAAAAATTGTAATTAATTTTGTCAATAAAGATGTTAATAATAATCCGCTCCCCTCTGACTGCCTCTCCGGCAACTAGCAAAGTGCGCGCCAGAAATTAAAACGGCAACTATACTGCCTAACCTGACCTAGGCCTAACCTAACCTGGCCTAGGCCTAACCTAACCTGCGCAAAGACTAAATAAGTAATCCTAGACCATCTTAGGTCTAATTAAGGACATATATGTCCTATATATAGGCCTAGGAAAGTTTCGTTTTTGTTTTTCATGATCTCTGGAAAATTAGCAATAATACACCTGACTGTTTGGGATCATATCTGTACATGTGACCAACAGTTGGGATGAGGACAACCACTCGTGTAGGGGGAGGCTGGGCACACCTCACTGAAATTGAAAGTGAAATACTCGTATTCATAAATGTGTGTATATTTACAGTTGGGTTAGTTTACACAAATTTATTAACGTTATATACTGCAAGCATGTTACTTGTCCTTCATAACAATAGCTGGTGGAGGCTTGCATCTTGAGTAACATTCTCAAGGTGAATTTAGATTTTTTTTCGAATTCGAAAAATATTAAGTTTTTAAATTATTTATCATTAATATTCAAATGTCAGACATGTGTGAGAAAATATTATATACTTGAGCTCTACGTGACAAAAACATTAAACAGCCAACGCTCAGTACGATAGATCTACCACACTCACGTAGGCCTATGACGGTATAAATTCGTCTTATGGAGCAGGGAAGTGGCTTGGGAGGTGACGTATGGTCAGGTTATCTTGAGTTAATTTCGGGGCTTTTTTAGTGTCCCCGCGGCCCGGTCCTCGACCAGGCCTCCACCCCCAGGAAGCAGCCCGTGACAGCTGACTAACACCCAGGTACCTAATGTACTGCTAGGTAACAGGGGCATAGGGTGAAAGAAACTCTGCCCATTGTTTCTCGCCGGCGCCTGGGATCGAACCCAGGACCACAGGATCACAAGTCCCGCGTGCTGTCCGCTCGGCCGACCGGCTCCCCAGGGCGGGAGGAGGGGGATGGGGGGGGTACGTGGACAATCACTCCCTCTATACACAAGGGATATAACTAGTATATCTCTCACGGTGCTAAAAAAAAAAGAACTTAAACGCCTCGGAAGGATACATGATCATATCCGGCTGTGACTCATATGTCGGAGTGCGCGTAGCTGCGGCTAACAGTCTGATTGACCAGACCATCAGCAACGAAGCCTTGACAGAGACCGGGTCGTGAGGATATTGATCCCCGACAGTACAAGGCACACACAAGGTAGGTGATGTACGGTCGCGCGGGAAGGAGTCGGAGCCCCCCTCCGCCAGAGTGGACTTGAGGGGTCCTACTAGCCATGTATGGTCGGGCTGGGGGTAGAGGGGGGTTAACCTTCCAGGAGCATCCCTCAGGGAAGACTAAGCAAGGGTCTAGCCTCGTGTTAGCAAGGTTGACAGTTCTCCTGCTATCATAACTCATGCTATATTTTCGATTTCTAAACTTTCCCCTTCACTTGTACCTCTCCATCTTGTTTACAATGTCTGTGGATATAAGTGCGGTGTCTGTGTAATAAATATGTACTCTGCTCACCCACGACGACCCTTAATTATCCATCGGGCGCCTGGCCTATTATTGGCCTATTATTTCCTGATAGTTGTTAATGACAAATGAAGTAAGTCATCTGATCTATGAGTGGACTAGGCAGCCCGTGCTGGTGGGGGTGAAACATGGCACATGCAGTTGCTTTACTTCTATGTTGGATAATTTTCAGATTATCTAAGCAATCTTTAGGTTTTTTTGTGGTATTTCCACACTTTAAGTTTTCTTTTAAAAGTTTAAGGAACGCTGAGGTTTACTGCTTGACCAACTTATAATTGTCACCGTCGATTTGTGGCTGTTTCTTAAGTTTTCTAGTAGAGGTGCAACCAGCCTTCAAGTACAATAGTATAGTTATAGAAACCGGTCATCCACTTGTCAAGTTACGGGGTTTCTTAGGTTAACCGGTAAATCTGAAGCACATCTCTGTTTTCAGGTGGACTAAGAACCGCTATTATTTATGAGTAATCGTATTAGATATTCTCAATATTCAAGAATACAGTAGAGTCGCTTCTCGCTTATCTGTATTCAGACTCACGACCAATACTCACCGCTCAGCGCCCCTCAAGCTCTCCTAAGCTAAATAAAAATCGATTTAGTTCATGATGGGATAATACCTTCTGGGAATATCTTGAGAGGAAATCTTTTACAAGAAACGCCAAGTCAATGAAGATACATATAAGGAGCTCGGCCTCTCAAGACTGCGATTACACAGTCTTCCTAATAACATTATTGACCTTGGAAATGAAGAAGAGAATATTCGCTCAATGAAGCATCGGAACATCTAGGAAAGCTTAAGAGGCCTCAAGCTGCCAGCTTTGAAGTGAAGGAGCGAGAGTAATGTCTTCATATATATCTGGAACATACTAGAGGGCTTGTCTGGACACTGAAATAATACACTGTGAGGCTTGAGAGGCTTGCAGACTTCTGCTTCATACCTGCTTGATGCGGTTCTGGGAGTTCTTCTACTCCCCAAGCCCGGCCCGAAGCCAGGCTCGACTTGTGAGAGTTTGGTCCACCAGCTACAACTCGTGTGAGTTGTAGCAACAATCAACTTGAGAATGGTCCAGGACGGACCGAAACGTCGTCGTCCCTTCACCTTCTAGTGTGTGGTCTGGTCAACATGTAGCAACAATAACACTACAATTTTTTCGTGGCTAGTACTATTTTGTAATTGTTTATGCCTCCAAAATATAGAAAATAGCTCTCATTGTCCTCAAACTTTGCTTCAGCTTAGGTAAGACGTCACGAAGGTGTTTCTTGAAGGTTGCCGACTTATGACACAATGTGTCGCAGCTCTAGATAAGGAGGCGGGAGTCAGCAGGTATCTTCAAGACGTCTGCCCTAAGCTCTCTGAGGCAAAGGTCGAAAGCAAAGTTTGAGGAGAACAATAACCATTTTCTATACTTTGGAGTCATAAACAATTAGAAAAAACAATCACTACCAAAGAGCAAAAACTGTAACATTATGCCATAATATTCTACAGTATAACCTAGATGATCTCATATAACCAGGAGGCAGAGTGACTGGTAGTTACTCCAGGGTTACAAGATTGGGAGATGGGGGGGGAGAGGTTGAAAGACAGGGGGAGGTTGAGTGACAGGGGGAAGGTTGAGAGACAGAGGGAGAGGTTGAGAGGCAGGGGGGAGGTAGAGATGCAGGGAAGGTGGTGAGTAGCGGCACTGGGGCTGCAGGGGATGTTTCACTTAAGCTAGCGACCAACTACTTGCTCCATCTGGCCAATCTGCAACCACTAGAAGTAGTTCAGTGAGCCCGTCTCTCTATACATCGTGTTGGACCCTGTTAGCAGGTCTTTACTGACCGTGGTACCCATACCCAGCCTGGTCTTTACTGGTCGTGGTACCCATCACCCAGCTTGGTCTTCACTGACCATGGTACCCATATCCAGCCTGGTCTTCACTGGCCGTGGTACCCATCCCCAGCCTGTTCTAGTCTTCTGGATAACATCATCAGTAATCCCCAGATATTGGCACGAAGATCTTGCAAGAGTTAATCAGATTATTTCGTGGAGTGGTGAGAGCTCTCGACGCGGCGGCCGCCAGTATTAAGGTGTACATATTGATGGCTACATAAAGTTTGTGGGGAAACCCGGTGTGAGATAAGAATATCCACGCTAAGTGGCCATTCATTTTGTAAACTGCTGTGTTGGGCATGGAGGGGGCAGCAGCAGCAGAGATGTGTGGAGGGGGCAGCAGCAGAGATGGGTGGAGGGGGCAGCAGCAGAGATGGGTGGAGGGGGCAGCAGCAGAGATGGGTGGAGGGGGCAGCAGCAGAGATGGGTGGAGGGGGCAGCAGCAGAGATGGGTGGAGGGGGCAGCAGCAGAGATGGGTGGAGGGGGCAGCAGCAGAGATGGGTGGAGGGGGCAGCAGCAGAGATGGGTGGAGGGGGCAGCAGCAGAGATGGGTGGAGGGGGCAGCAGCAGAGATGGGTGGAGGGGGCAGCAGCAGAGATGGGTGGAGGGGGCAGCAGCAGAGATGGGTGGAGGGGGCAGCAGCAGAGATGGGTGGAGGGGGCAGCAGCAGAGATGGGTGGAGGGGGCAGCAGCAGAGATGGGTGGAGGGGGCAGCAGCAGAGATGGGTGGAGGGGGCAGCAGCAGAGATGGGTGGAGGGGGCAGCAGCAGAGATGGGTGGAGGGACGCAGACAAACACGTCCACCTCATAATACAATTATTACTCCGTGCGTTAAGTCTCCCGAACACCAGAATTAGTGTTATATGTTATGAACACCACCTTGTGGTCAGTGGCTCGCCGCCCCGCTCCCACCTGGGACCACTGTGGAGTGCTCACCCCTCTCGTGTGTGTGACTGGCAGGGGGAGTGGAGGGAACCTGTGTAGTGTGACTGGCAGGGGGAGTGGAGGGAACCTGTGTACTGTGACTGGCAGGGGGAGTGGAGGGAACCTGTGTACTGTGACTGGCAGGGGGAGTGGAGGGAACCTGTGTACTGTGACTGGCAGGGGGAGTGGAGGGAACCTGTGTACTGTGACTGGCAGGGGGAGTGGAGGGAACCTGTGTACTGTGACTGGCAGGGGGAGGTGGGGAGGGGGACTAACCACCAACCATGCTGAGGCTAATATGAAGGGAGGATATAAGTGAGGCGAGGCGACGAGGGGCGCGTCCTGGTGGTGTAGGGAGGTGATGGACACCTTGCTGGCCGTCGTGTAGGAACATCAGCATACTAAGTGACCAAAACTGGGAGGAGTTCCCTTCACGCACACCAATATACCTGACGGATGTGACGTCATCCTCTGAAGGTTCTCTTATTAACTTGATGTCTCTGGTTACAATTATACACGCACGCGCACATACGCACACACACATATACGCACGCTCACACGAACAGACATGCGCGCGAGATTTTTAAATCGCGCTTAATGTAGGAGGATCTTAATACCTGACATTTTCAGCTTTCTCCTGGGCTATGTCCGTGCCTGTATAAGCGCTGCTCTTGTTCTTATGAAGCTGTGAAGCTGCTGTGGATAACTGCTGGAGTGTGGCGGTTATCCCAGGTGTCATATATTATGCTTTATATCATGAATGTATATTTAGAATATTCTTTCTAGCTTATTTTCCTGAACAGTTTGATACACTGTTGTTGAGGCGAGTGATGGCTGGCGGCGGCCTGCGGGAGCCTGCAGGGAATTTTCTATCTTGAGGTTATCTTGAGATGATTTCGAGGCTTTTTAGTGTCCCCGCGGCCCGGTCCTCGACCAGGCCTCCACCCCCAGGAAGCAGTCCGTGACAGCTGACTAACACCCAGGTACCTAATTTACTGCTAGGTAACAGGGGCATAGGGTGAAAGAAACTCTGCCCATTGTTTCTCGCCGGCGCCTGGGATCGAACCCAGGACCACAGGATCACAAGTCCAGCGTGCTGTCCGCTCGGCCGACTGGCTGGGAAGGCCAGTACAGGAGTCTATTATCCAACTGCCTCATGCTAATTCATTTTTATCGGTTCTGTCTATTGAGAGGAGTCGTCTCATGCCCCATGGACTCTCATGGGGCATGAGACATGATCATTTTGATTTACCTGTCTCTGCCCTCGCGTGTTATTCATGTTTAAGTCTGGTAGTGCAGTCGGTTTCATTCTCGACTCACAATCGTAGATCCAGGGCTCAATGATTCCCGGGCGAGACAGAAATGGTTGGGTACATTTTCCTTTCACTTAATGCCTCCTTTTCACCTTGCAGCAAATAGGTACCCGGGAGTTAGGCAACCGTTGTGTGAGTTGCGTCCTGAGGCATGTTGGTCAGCCCGTTCTCGCACTTTCTTACAGTCAATATTGACTTATTAAATACGTGCATATGTGACATACTAAACATACTAGTTTACCCTGAAAAGCTTCATAGAAAACACCGACCTTACCTAACCTTTTTAGTATGTTAAGCATCTTATTGCTTCGAAATTACAATTATTACTTAACCTATACCTATAATAGGTTAAGTAATAATTGTAATTACGAAGCAATAAGATGCTTATCTTAACATACTAAGAAGGTTAGGTAAGGTTGGTGTTTTCTATGAAGCTTTTCAAGGTAAACTAGTATGTCACATATGCCCGTATTTAATAAGTCAATATTGACTATACGAAAGTGCGAGAACGGGTTGTGTTGGTAGTGTAGTGAAGCGGAGCTCTTGACATAAGATGCAAGGCAGAGTTGTCTTATCCTAACATAGTATTACTTGTAAAGTGGAGACCCGGGAATTTTTTTTCCGACCGGTTTCGGGAGCAGTTTTGGTGTGAGTGTTGGAGAGATTACATAGTTCCCGCTGCCTCCTTACAACAGCAACTCTCCCAAAAATGTCTCAAGGGTTAGGATCAAGTGGGAGATATAATCTTCTGATCACTAAGTCGAATTTTATGTGAAACAGTTCCTGGTACTGAGCCATTCGGACCTGGAAGGCCGCTTTACCTTTGGGATCTTATAGAAAAAGTTGTCTCCCGAAGGCTTGATGTATGACGAGAGATACACAGCATTGTCTCTGTTCACCCTGTCATTACTGACACTGAGGGGCGGGGCCGCCCCTTGCCTCCTGCTGCCCTCCCTCGCCTGTGCTGCCCTCCCTCGCCTGTGCTGCCCTCCCTCGCCTGTGCTGCCTCCCTCGCCTCGTGCCGTCCCTCGCTTGTGCTGCCGTCCCTCGCCTCGTGCCGTCCCTCGCCTGTGCTGCCCTCCCTCGCCTGTGCTGCCCTCCCTCGCCTCGTGCGGTCCCTCGCCTCGTGCCGTCCCTCGCTTGTGCTGCCGTCCCTCGCTTGTGCTGCCGTCCCTCGCTTGTGCTGCCGTCCCTCGCCTGAGCTGCCGTCCCTCGCTTGTGCTGCCGTCCCTCGCTTGTGCTGCCGTCCCTCGCCTGAGCTGCCGTCCCTCGCTTGTGCTGCCGTCCCTCGCTTGTGCTGCCGTCCCTCGCTTGTGCTGCCGTCCCCTCGCTTGTGCTGCCGTCCCTCGCCTGAGCTGCCGTCCCTCGCCTGGTGCCGCCGGGAAGGCCCTACAACTAGTGGACCATCATTCACAAGCCCCTGACGAGAGCTGTTGCTCTTGCTGGATCATGGCGGCTTCGTCGGTACTTACTAAGTGGCTGACACGCCCAGACGCACACACACGCCGTAGTTCTCAACCACGCCACATTATTGTTATCAACGACCATTTAGCGCCGCCGAAGTTCGTAAACTGTTTACCTAATGGAGACTATGGCGACATGATCGCTTAATGGGACAATTAAGTGGTGTGCGAGTCCCGGACCAGGCTGAGGCTACACCTCGGGGAGTCTCCTCCTACACCTCTGCGCACCACCTCCTGCAAGGACTCGAACCCAATAATGAGATGAAGGAATAATTGTGTGTTTTGGGGGAAGATTTAAAGACTTTGCTAATTTTTTACTGTAATTTTTTAGTCAATGGTTTATAGGTGTGTTGAAGGGGGGGGGGAGGCAATACTTGGGAGGGTCAGTTGTTGGAGAGGGTCAATGCCAGGGGGGGGGGAGGGATCAACATTAGAGGAAGAGTCAATACATTGGGGTCAGCAATGAGGGAAGGGTCAACATTACTGGAAGAATCAATTACATGGGAGCCGGTCGGCCGAGCGGACAGCACGCTGGACTTGTGATCCTGTGGTCCTGGGTTCGATTCCAGGCGCCGGCGAGAAACATTGGGCAGAGTTTCTTTCACCCTATGCCCCTGTTACCTACCAGTAAAATAGGTACCTGGGTGTTAGTCAGCTGTCACGGGCTGCTTCCTGGGGGTGGAGGCCTGGTCGAGGACCGGGCCGCGGGGACACTAAAAAGCCCCGAAATCATCTCAAGATAACCTCAAGATGGGGGGGAGGTGATGTGCAACATCGGAAGGATTCAACACTACGCCTTTAATGGCTTCAGTAGAAATGAATGCATTAACGCAAATATACCTCCAAAGGTGTTTCCGAAATCGAGACACAGGCGCAAGCCTCCGGGACACCGCTGGAGGACGCAGAGACCACTGGAAGTGCGTGCTGTCGACAGTGAGGCTGACTGCGTCGATGGCAATCGTGACGCAACGCTCTCCGGCGCCTCGTATCGCTGGTTTAATGAGAGAGCATCGCACTCTCGGCCTCCCCCTTCCTCGGGCTGCGATGCACATCCTAATTGAAAGGTTCCAGCGATCGGTCAGAGCAGTTGTGGCGTGAGAGGTGCTTATGGCGGTACATGCTGGTGCCCGGCTGACCGATTAGGGAGGCCTGGGTGCTCCTATCCACGCTCTCATCTCACCTTACACACGATTTATAACAGGAGATTAGGGAGATGATTGGCCATGCAGGGTGCATTCGCACCTCCACAGATCTCCAGTATCAGCTCTTGATACTGGTAATGGCTCAAAAGGGCCACCACTTACGGGCTATTCATGCCCGTGCCACCTCTTGGGTGACTTAATCTTCATCAATCAATCAATCGGAGATGATTGGCAACAGCAGGTGACTGCAAAGGGAGGAGGAAAACAGTATTGTTTTTACTTTCATTTTAACAGTAAAATTTACAGTTTGGCGTCGTGGGAAATCAGTATTGAGGAAGGAGCCGAGCGGACAGCACGCGGGACTTGTGATCCTGTGGTCCTGGGTTCGATCCCAGGCGAGAAACAATGGGCAGAGTTTCTTTCACCCTATGCCCCTGTTACCTAGCAGTAAAATAGGTACCTGGGTGTTAGTCAGCTGTCACGGGCTGCTTCCTGGGGGGTGGAGGCCTGGTCGAGGACTGGGCCGCGGGGACACTAAAGCCCCCAAAATCATCTCAAGATAACCTCAAGATAGATCTCATCTCTGGTGAGATGATGAGTGAGGGAAGAAAGTACTCTAATGGGAATTCCTGTAAATCCGATGACAGTATTCACAACCCCAGTATAAAATACTGGATATAACTACACGCGACTGGTTTTATAAATAAGATGGTTGATCTATGGAACAAATTACTAGGTAACATAATGGATGTGAGATTACGTGATTGTTTCAAGCGCAGGTTGGACATATATATGAATAACTTTAGCTGGATATAAACAGGAACTGCTTCATAAGGAGCAATGGGCATTAGGACCTATTAATGTATATAGAAACACTGAGATCTTCTTGAGATGATCTTGAGATGATTTCGGGGCTTTAATGTCCCTGCAACCCGGTCCTCGACCAGGCCTCCACCCCCAGGAAGCAGCCCGTGACAGCTGACTAACACCCAGGTACCTATTTTACTGCTAGGTAACAGGGGCATAGGGTGAAAGAAACTCTGCCCATTGTTACTCGCCGGCGCCTGGGATCGAACCCAGGACCACAGGATCACAAGTCCCGCGTGCTGTCCGCTCGGCCGACCGGCTCCTTTCCCGAATAAGATAAGGACTGTTCCTGAACAAATAGCCTGGATGTGTCACAACAGTAAGATTGATGATATTTTTGAGAGATATAAGAATTTTGCACCAAGATTATAACATTGTTGAATTGTCTGAATGTCTATTGCACATTGCCTGTGTAGCTAGGCATACAAGTATTTGTGTGTATGTCTTGTAACATACTGCATGTGTAAAGGAAGAATTGTATATGTGAATCTTTCAGAATGTTCGCTAATATACTTATTGTTTGTGATGTGTAAATATATATATGAACACGTTGTACTGAACGGGGTGAGAATAGCTTGAGCTACCTCATCCCTTTGTGTGTACTTATACCTCAATCAACTTATTTTTAATTTCAACACCTGATGTGTTTAGCTGGAGAGCTTCGGATAGACACATGGACGTGAGGGAACACATCTTAGGAAGGAAATAGTTCCCTGTTAGGTAAGCAGAGTTCGCTAAGCCTCCGGCGACCCACACTGCCAGCCACCCACACTGCCAGCCACCCACATTGCCAGCCACCCACACTGCCAGCCACCCACACTGCCAGCCAACCACACTGCCAGCCACCCACACTGCCAGCCACCCACACTGCCAGCCACCCACACTGCCAGCCACCCACACTGCCAGCCACCCACACTCCCAGGCACCCACACTACCAGCCACCCACACTACCAGCCACCCACACAGCCAGCCACCCACACAGCCAGCCACCCACACTGCCAGGCACCCACACTGCCAGCCACCCACACTGCCAGCCACCCACACAGCCAGCCACCCACACTACCAGCCACCCACACTGCCAGCCACCCACACTGCCAGCCACCCACACTGCCAGCCACCCACACAGCCAGCCACCAACACTGCCAGCCACCCACACTGCCAGCCACCCACACTGCCAGCCACCCACACTGCCAGCCACCCACACAGCCAGCCACCCACACTGCCAGCCACCCACACTGCCAGCCACCCACACTGCCAGCCACCCACACTGCCAGCCACCCACACTGCCAGGCACCCACACTGCCAGCCACCCACACTGCCAGTCACCCACACTGCCAGCCACCCACACTGCCAGCCACCCACACTGCCAGCCACCCACACTGCCAGCCACCCACACTGCCAGGCACCCACACTGCCAGGCACCCACACTGCCAGCCACCCACACTGCCAGGCACCCACACTGCCAGGCACCCACACTGCCAGCCACCCACACTGCCAGGCACCCACACTGCCAGCCACCCACACTGCCAGCCACCCACACTGCCAGGCACCCACACTGCCAGCCACCCACACTGCCAGCCACCCACACTGCCAGGCACCCACACTGCCAGGCACCCACACTGCCAGCCACCCACACTGCCAGCCACCCACACTGCCAGCCACCCACACTGCCAGCCACCCACACTGCCAGGCACCCACACTGCCAGCCACCCACACTGCCAGCCACCCACACTGCCAGGCACCCACACTGCCAGCCACCCACACTGCCAGGCACCCACACTGCCAGCCACCCACACTGCCAGGCACCCACACTGCCAGGCACCCACACTGCCAGCCACCCACACTGCCAGCCACCCACACTGCCAGGCACCCACACTGCCAGCCACCCACACTGCCAGGCACCCACACTGCCAGCCACCCACACTGCCAGCCACCCACACTGCCAGCCACCCACACTGCCAGCCACTCCGTGTTGCACTAAGTTACACAATGACCTCTTCTTAATACACTATACTCTCTATCATTGTCTCTGCTTCCTCTACCCTCCCTCCCACTCTCTCTCCACCCTTCCCTCCCTCCCACTCTCTCTCCACCCTTCCCTCCCTCCCACTCTCTCTCCACCCTTCCCTCCCTCCCACTCTCTCTCCACCCTTCCCTCCCTCCCACTCTCTCTCCACCCCTCCCTCCCTCCCACTCTCTCTCCACCCCTCCCTCCCTCCCACTCTCTCTCCACCCCTCCCTCCCTCCCACTCTCTCTCCACCCTTCCCACCCTCCCACTCTCTCTCCCCCCCCCACCCATTATTCATCCCACCTTCAGCCCCTCACTCACTATGTCAGTCACCAAACACCTCCCACGTCACCCATCATATACGGGCTATTCATGCCCGTGCCACCTCTTGGGTTGCTTAATCTTCATCAATCAATCAATCTTCCCTATGTCACTCATCATCACCACCACTCATGTCACTCATCACCACCTCCCCCCATGGTACTCATCTCCACCTCCTTTGGTTACCTTTTCTTACTTTTCTAACAGCATAATTATTTAGTTCCGATGCTAACTAGTTATGCTGTTAGAGTCCCACACAGACTCCACAGTTCTCTTGAACAAAGCACAGGTGTGTTGGTAAGCCTCCCTTACATCTAGCGTGAGGGTGTTGAGAGGTTGTGGGGTTAGATATAGAGTTGAGAGAACGGTACAAAATATAGTGTGTGAATAATGAAAGCCGGCGGACTGTCCACCTTGTTGACACGATGTGTGTTCGGGAGACAAGATAGGCTCTGTTTGGCCTCTTCTGCGAGAACTTGTGGACGCTGAAATACTTGAAGTGTTTCTCACGTGTATTTTAACATGTGTGTGTATGTAGACGAGTGCTTTGAGACGGTCTTTCACACACACTCAGATGCTAATGTACGTGCTTTGCTGTTTATCTTCACCGTATAAACATCTTGGGTACATTTTGTTATTGGAGTTATGAAGATTTGATGATAGTGGTTTTACCTACACCTTTCCTCTGAATTGTGAACTGGAGGTCTTGGTTGCTCTCGAATGAATGCAAGTTCTTGGGCCAGCAGCTAATGGGTCGGGGCAGCCATTATTGGCGAAGACATTTTAGCATTTTAGGTCTTCTAATATTTTGATTGTGTTCCACAATCTGGTGGCTAATTGTTGTTGTCTGATGCTCGGGGCTTTATGAAGCTCCTGAATTGTTTGGTTATATGGCGGACGTTGTCTTGAAGCTCTTCTTAGTGCCTTGTTTGGCTCTGCCTGTAGGTTTTACATGTTTGTTTTCTTGAAGGTGTGTAGTGGTACTGGAGGGTACTGGAGATGTGGCCGCACTAGAAACTTATGTTAAGGTTACGGAATCTTCGTACTTTGCGTAAACGGGGTGTCTTAGTTCTGTCATCAATATGAATTTTAATTTCTCTTTTGTTAATCTTCAGTGCCGGTGTTGTGCCTACATTGTGTGTTGGGATGAAGGCTGTCCCGGGTCACCTCAAGGGGTCCTGGGCTTTGGAAGGCTTGTGATGAGTATCCCTCGTGTTTGTGGAACTATCTACCTCATCCCTTTGTGTGTATTTTACCTCAATAAACTTATTTCAATTTCAATTTCAATTTCAATCTCCTCCATCTCTCTTCTTCCTGCTGGTTATCCACCCTTTACTCCTTTTCGTTTACCCTTCCTCTCTCTCTCATTTTCATCCTTCTCTCCGTCCATCCCTCTCCCTACCTCTTTTTCCCTCCCTCGCTCTCTTGTAGATACTGTTATCTCCATCCCTCCCTGCCATCACCCGCACCCACTCACTAGGGACAAATTCTCACCTTCCGCTCCACCAACGCAGTTCGCCCCCTCAACTAGCTACCCTTTAGAGCCCCACCCCCCCTTAGAGCACCACTGTTTAGAGCACCAGCCCATGAACATCACCCTTAGAGCACGTGGAGTCCCCAAAAGCTAGAACTGAGACCACTGCTCTTCCCAATTCATGTGACTGGCCTTCCCGGTGAGTGAGCGCGAACGTGTCAGTGTTTGCAGAGGACTTGGACCAGTACACACGCTTCTGATGACTCGTTGACATATCTGAAGGCAGTTTTCGTGCTAGCCAACCCCACCTTTCCGTTACTTTCGTTGGTTCCGAAGATCAATGTCCCCGCGACTTGGTCTTTGACCAAACCTCCTTCCTGGTTGGTCGTCTTGTCAACCAGGCCGTTAAACGCAGCTGCTCGGATCCTGACGTATGAATCACAGTCCGGTTGATTCTTTGAAAATGTTTATCAAGTTCTTTATGAAGTACTTATCAAGTTTACCAAGCTTGCTTGTGGCGCTGATGATACTCGCTTGATGTGGGCTCCAGGAGACAGGTTCGATGTGGTATCAACACAGATCTTTTTCTCTGTCCGATTCCACGATGGTTTCTTATCTTATCGTGTTCTCGGCATCTCTCTTCATCACTCTTCATAGTCCAAGTTGATGTGGCTCCAGAACTTCCCGCCTAGTTTCATAATATCAATTGATATTGAGGCCATAAAAGTATTTGTGTGTACGTCTGATACCATACTACTTGTGTAAAGGTGGAAATGTAATGTTTATCTCTCAGAATGTTTGGTAATATGTTTATTGTTTGTGATGTGTGTCTATGTATGTATTAACACGATGTACTGAACGGGGTGAGAATAGCTTGAGCTACCTCATCCCTTTGTGTGTATTTTACATCAATAAACTTATTTCAATTGATATTGCCGTTATTACGATAACCACATCCAGAACACAAGCAGTACCTTAAGATTATCATAGATTTTTTCGTGGAAAGAGATAACAAATATGTTAAATGTTGTAACTATGGTTTACGTAGACTTGAGATCTTCCTGCAGGATGTATAGCTCATAATAACAGTGTTCCAGTCATAAATATTTGTGATCACAGGACTTGCTCTCCCGCTTGTCCCGTGGGTCACGTTGCTCGTGTCCTGGCTCAGTGGCTGTGGGCAGTGTCTACGAGGTGTAAGCTGTGTCTCTGGAATATGTCCCAGGTCAGTGTCTGTAGGCTGTGATCGAGGGCCATTGTGTCGAGAGCTATGTCCGGAGGCTATGCCCAGGAGCTATGTCCGTAGGCAGTATCCGGGGGCTATGTCCGGGGGGCAGTATCCGGGGAGCTATGTCCGTGGGCAGTATCCGGGGAGCTATATCCGTGGGCAGTATCCGGAGGGCTATGTCCGTGGGCAGTATCCGGGGAGCTATGTCCGTGGGCAGTATCCGGGGAGCTATGTCCGTGGGCAGTATCCGGGGGGCTATGTCCGTGGGCAGTATCCGGGGGGCTATGTCCGTGGGCAGTATCCGGGGGCTATGTCCGTGGGCAGTATCCGGGGGACTATGTCCGTGGGCAGTATCCGGGGGGCTATGTCCGTGGGCAGTATCCGGGGGGCTATGTCCGTGGGCAGTATCCGGGGGGCTATGTCTGTGGGCAGTATCCGGGGGGCTATGTCCGGGGGCAGTATCCGGGGGACTATGTCCGTGGGCAGTATCCGGGGGGCTATGTCCGTGGGCAGTATCCGGGGGCTATGTCCGTGGGCAGTATCCGGGGGACTATGTCCGTGGGCAGTATCCGGGGGCTATGTCCGTGGGCAGTATCCGGGGGCTATGTCCGGGGGCAGTATCCGGGGGGCTATGTCCGTGGGCAGTATCCGGGGGGCTATGTCCGTGGGCAGTATCCGGGGGGCTATGTCCGCGGGCAGTATCCGGGGGGCTATGTCTGTGGGCAGTATCCGGGGGGCTATGTCCGGGGGCAGTATCCGGGGGACTATGTCCGTGGGCAGTATCCGGGGGGCTATGTCCGTGGGCAGTATCCGGGGGCTATGTCCGTGGGCAGTATCCGGGGGACTATGTCCGTGGGCAGTATCCGGGGGCTATGTCCGTGGGCAGTATCCGGGGGCTATGTCCGGGGGCAGTATCCGGGGGGCTATGTCCGTGGGCAGTATTCGAGGGCAACCTATCAAAGCGACTATCTACATACATTCAACGTGGACAGTAAACTTAACAATACTTTAACAGACGTTCTCCTTATAATTACAACACAATATAGCTCTCTTAATCTGACAGCTATAAATGACAGAAGACTCAGTCGTCCTCTGGAATATGTTGAGAACATAAGCGAACACTTTATATATGTGCCCGCCTATATAAAATTACTACAGCTCCCAGCGGTACAGCTGTAGGAGACGTCAGAGGTACTGGAGATCACAACAAACGTGTTCTCGTAATTAACCCCTAGGTTTCTTCCTGACTGTGAAGCCTACGTATTCCTGTATAATCTTCCTGCCATGAGGAAGCCCCGCCCACTAGCGCCACCTCGCCCATGGCGGCCAGCGGTGATCTCTTGTGAAATTTATCGTGGTGGTGTAGCCTGTGGAACCTGCCAGGCTGGCCTTCCTGCAGTTTTTGTCGCCAGTTCTCTGCTTCAGGAATGTTTGAGCAAACTGGAGAGGCAGGATTTGCTTGCCTGTGTTCATCAGAGATCAGTCCGTCCTCAGGCTACGCTCGCCCAAGCCACGATCGACCTCAAAGACGCCCTCGTCAGTTTTAACACTTATCAAAAAGTATAGTTTCTCAAATGTATATTAATACTATTATGCACTATGGTTGTGTGTATTGCTAGGCCTAGGATTGGTTAAGTTAGATGTTTAGATTCTGATGGCGATATGTGGATTATAGGAGTGAAGCCTATACAATAGAGAAGTTCTACTGAAACACAGGAAGTGAACAAAGCACTGCTCGAGAAGAGTTTGAACCTGATCAGCTGCAAGTCGTGTTCACGCAGCCCGTCCTCCAAACAAAGCAGCCCGTCCTCCAAACAAAGATGCAAAAGTGATTCCATGCACCCGCCAAACCCCCTGTTTATGAATGAAAAACGGTTTACACACGACTCACAACTGCTGACGTTTGAACATATCCGGAACAAGTGCTTCACTGACGAATTTTGTTCGAATCACAACGCTATAAATGCTTCACCCACGTACTACAAATACAAATAATCGCCAACAGAACCTAAACACCTAACCTAACCTATACCTATATATACACAATATGCTAATATATTATAATATTAATTAATACTAGAGAAAATTCCCATTTTGAATGAACAGCATGTCAAAATTTAAGAATGCGTCTGTGGGGTCGACCGCTGGATGTAATGGACTTGAGTCGAGGACGGGTTGGTTCACGAAAGAGACAAAACACTACACAACAGATCCTGCGGCTGCCCGACCTCTTCAACATCAACCAAGGCTCGTTAATGCAGCTGCCGCCACACCCACTTGTGAATTAAAAACACTTTACACTTGAACTGATGACGTTTGAACCTTTCTTGAGAAATGCTTCGCTCTTCCTGTGCTCAAATCGCGTCTCTCTCTAAATACCAGACCATCATCATAACAAAGGCTTGTAGGATTCACAATGTATAAGTTCAAAAGTTACTTATTAAAATCTACCTGTAAATATTTGACTTATAGTTCACTTGATCGTGCTCGAAGCTATGACTCGAAACGTGCTTCGTTCATTTCCAACCTGTATTGTAAACTCTCACTAAATCAACGCAGCCAGAACACCTTACTTAGCCTTATCTAGACTTATTTATGCATAAACTCAGTCATTTATGACAATAATAATATATATTTTAGTAAAAAAAACTTTTCTTATGGTTTCTACAGTGTGAAGGATTCTTTGGCGATTGGTCGTCAGCCTGTTAGTATATCTCGATATGTCTCTCTCTCTCTCTCTCTCTCTCTCTCTCTCTCTCTCTCTCTCTCTCTCTCTCTCTCTCTCTCTCTCTCTCTCTCTCTCTCTCTCTCTCTCTCATTCTCCTTCGGTCTATTAACCCTGTTTCTCTCACCTGCTGCTAGGTTAACCTTTCCACCATTCACAGGTGACCCCCACACCTTCTCTATCACCTTGCCTTTCCCACTATCCCTCCTTCCCTTCCCCTCCCTCTGCCAGTGTAACTCTTCCGAGGCATGCAGGGAGGGTGCCGGCTCCTGCCTTTCAAGTCACCGCTCTGTTCTACGTGCTCTTTAAATCCCTCTCACAGCCACAAGATCACGTGGAGGAAGACTACATTGTTGGAGGGCATGTATATATATATATATATATATATATATATATATATATATATATATATATATATATATATATATATATATATATATATATATATATATAATCACCTCACCCAAATGCAGGTATAAAATCAAAGCTGTTTAAACTCTGTTTAGTGTTTGCAGGTTATAGTTGTGTGTGTGTAAACTAAAGTCTTTGAAAATGTAATAAGTTATTACGAAACGCGTTCAAGTGTCGCGTCAGACTAGAAATAAAATATATATATATATTCGTATAGACTTTTGTATTACTGTACTGTGTTTATGTGAATAATACATAATGTTGAGGGGTGTAGTTTGGTTGTGACAGGAGTTGATGACTATTCTTGTGGCAGAGACCCGCCCCGCCGCCCTCGCTACTACCAACCAATAATGGTGTTATGAATATCTCTCTGTCTCTCTCTCTGTCTCTCTCTCTGTCTCTGTCTCTGTCTCTCTCTCTCTCTGTCTCTCTCTCTCTCTCTCTGTCTCTGTCTCTGTCTCTCTCTCTGTCTCTGTCTCTCTCTCTCTCTGTCTCTCTCTCTCTCTCTGTCTCTGTCTCTGTCTCTCTCTCTGTCTCTGTCTCTCTCTCTCTCTCTCTCTCTCTCTCTCTCTCTCTCTCTCTCTCTCTCTCTCTCTCTCTCTCTCTCTCTCTCTCTCTCTCTCTCTCTCTCTCATATTGCCAGGTACCTATTTACTGCGTTGATAAACAGAAGCGTCAAGTTAGAAAAACTCTGCTCATTTGATTCTATCTAGGGCCAGGAATCGAACCCGGGTCCTTCGATTGCGAATCCAGAGCGCTGTCCAGTCGGCTGCGAGGACCTGTGTGTGTGTGTGTGTGTGTGTGTGTGTGTGTGTGTGTGTGTGTGTGTGTGTGTGTGTCGGGGAGGGGAGGGGAGGATGTACGTCGATGTGTTTTTATTAGCGGCAATTTTCTAGTTCGTTAATAAAAAATAGTAATATATAATTTTAAGAACGCAGATAGTTAGCTTGTTAGTGAAGATAACAGTGATAAGGTGTTTGATCCTCGCCGGGTAGTAGTTGTGTGAAGGTGTGTTTGTTAGCTTATTGTTTGTTTGATGTTGTGTTGTTGTTTGCGACTCAGTGAAGTGTTGTTAAGCTAAGGCCACACGTTAGCTGTGTTTGAGGTTGTTTGTTAGCTTTAGAGGGAGCCGGTCGGCCGAGCGGACAGCACGCTGGACTTGTGATCCTGTGGTCTTGGGTTCGATCCCGGGCGCCGGCGAGAAACAATGGGCAGAGTTTCTTTCACCCTATGCCCCTGTTACCTAGCAGTAAAATAGGTACCTGGGTGTTAGTCAGCTATCACGGGCTGCTTCCTGGGGGTGATGGCCTGGTCGAGGACCGGGCCGCGGGGACACTAAAGCCCCGAAATCATCTCAAGATAACCTCTGAAGATAGAGTGTATTAGTTAACCTATTGTGCTCACACCTGTGCTCGTTCTGTTGGGTTGGCAGGGTCGACTTTCAGCTCCTAAGCCCTACCTTTCAAACTACTCATTAATGTATAGATTCATTGTATATGTAACTAACCATATTTGCCCTTGAAGTTGTATATTGAGATTAATTTAACATTTTCTTAAAACTCCTCCCAAACATTTAACAAATGTTATACAAACAAATATTGTTAACATCTCTGTGGTTCGTAAACGTCTCCAGTTTCCATTGTTGTTTCCACCTTCCACTATTTTCCATTGATTGTAACCATGATATATATATATGTGCTTCAGCCTACAGTTTAGACCTATTGTCTTATGTATGACCCTCTGTCCTGCGTGACAGTGAATACCAGCATTATCCTCACTTTAATAAGACTATCACAATCCTCATATTAGGCAAAATTGTAATTAATTTTGTCAATAAAGATGTTAATAATAATAATAACTATTTTCCAATTTTAATATTGCTGCTTTTCGATTTATTTATGTTTTTATGTTTTCATAGTTCCTATACTCCAGTACTGCGAGCTTTGAGAAAATCAGTTTGAGCAATATAGGAATTTGAACTAGCGTGAACAAATCCACAAGGGCCGTGACGAGGATTCGAACCTGCGTCCGGGAGCATCCCAGACACTGCCTTAATTCGTTCCAGTGACTGCCAGACACATGCCTGAACCCACTCGGCCACGAGAGGACGAAACTTACCCAACCTGGAACGCTACTGAATCCACTAGAGGAGTCTGCAGGCCTCAACTGGTGCCACAACCAACTTTTACCGATAGCCAGCCTATTTTCTATTATCTATTATCATTGATTTGTCACACCAATTGTGATTTTGTTGTATTTATTGTGAGTTTTGTCTTTGTCTTTCACTCGTGTTCATTCCTCTATTTTTCGAGAATTATGTGTTTTATTATTATTATTATTGCATTATATTCCATATCTCTTGGGTCTAGAAATTAAGAGCCTGGCTACAGTCTCTGAAGTTTCTCCAGAAGACCTAGTGCTGCCCTCACCTAGTGCTGCCCTCACCTAGTGCTGCCCTCACCTAGTGCTGCCCTCACCTAGTGCTGCCCTCACCTAGTGCTGCCCTCACCTAGTGCTCCCCTCACCTAGTGCTCCCCTCACCTAGTGCTGCCCTCACCTAGTGCTGCCCTCACCTAGTGCTGCCCCTCACCTAGTGCTCCCCTCACCTAGTGCTGCCCTCACCTAGTGCTGCCCTCACCTAGTGCTGCCCTCACCTAGTGCTGCCCTCACCTAGTGCTGCCCTCACCTAGTGCTGCCCTCACCTAGTGCTGCCCTCACCTAGTGCTGCCCTCACCTAGTGCTGCCCTCACCTAGTGCTGCCCTCACCTAGTGCTGCCCTCACCTAGTGCTGCCCTCACCTAGTGCTGCCCCTCACCTAGTGCTGCCCTCACCTAGTGCTGCCCTCACCTAGTGCTGCCCTTACCTAGTGCTGCCCTCACCTAGTGCTGCCCCTCACCTAGTGCTGCCCTCACCTAGTGCTGCCCTCACCTAGTGCTGCCCTCACCTAGTGCTGCCCCTCACCTAGTGCTGCCCTCACCTAGTGCTCCCCTCACCTAGTGCTGCCCTCACCTAGTGCTGCCCTCACCTAGTGCTGCCCCTCACCTAGTGCTGCCCTCACCTAGTGCTGCCCTCACCTAGTGCTCCCCTCACCTAGTGCTGCCCTCACCTAGTGCTCCCCTCACCTAGTGCTGCCCTCACCTAGTGCTGCCCTCACCTAGTGCTCCCCTCACCTAGTGCTGCCCTCACCTAGTGCTGCCCTCACCTAGTGCTGCCCTCACCTAGTGCTGCCCTCACCTAGTGCTGCCCTCACCTAGTGCTGCCCTCACCTAGTGCTGCCCTCACCTAGTGCTCCCCTCACCTAGTGCTGCCCTCACCTAGTGCTCCCCTCACCTAGTGCTGCCCTCACCTAGTGCTGCCCTCACCTATTGCTGCCCTCACCTAGTGTTGCCCTCACCTAGTGCTGCCCTCACCTAGTGCTCCCCTCACCTAGTGCTGCCCTCACCTAGTGCTGCCCTCACCTGGTGCTCCCCTCACCTAGTGCTGCCCTCACCTAGTGCTGCCCCTCACCTAGTGCTGCCCTCACCTAGTGCTGCCCTCACCTAGTGCTGCCCTCACCTAGTGCTGCCCTCACCTAGTGCTGCCCTCACCTAGTGCTGCCCTCACCTAGTGCTGCCCCTCACCTAGTGCTGCCCTCACCTAGTGCTGCCCCTCGCCTAGTGCTGCCCTCACCTAGTGCTGCCCTCACCTAGTTCTGCCCTCACCTAGTGCTGCCCTCACCTAGTGCTGCCCTCACCTAGTGCTGCCCTCACCTAGTGCTGCCCTCACCTAGTGCTGCCCTCACCTAGTGCTGCCCTCACCTAGTGCTGCCCCTCACCTAGTGCTGCCCTCACCTAGTGCTGCCCCTCACCTAGTGCTGCCCTCACCTAGTGCTGCCCCTCACCTAGTGCTGCCCTCACCTAGTGCTGCCCCTCACCTAGTGCTGCCCTCACCTAGTGCTGCCCTCACCTAGTTCTGCCCTCACCTAGTGCTGCCCTCACCTAGTGCTGCCCTCACCTAGTGCTGCCCTCACCTAGTGCTGCCCCTCACCTAGTGCTGCCCTCACCTAGTGCTGCCCCTCACCTAGTGCTGCCTCTCACCTAGTGCTGCCCTCACCTAGTGCTGCCCCTCACCTAGTGCTGCCCTCACCTAGTGCTGCCCCTCACCTAGTGCTGCCCCTCACCTAGTGCTGCCCCTCACCTAGTGCTGCCCTCACCTAGTGCTGCCCCTCACCTAGTGCTGCCCTCACCTAGTGCTGCCCCTCACCTAGTGCTGCCCCTCACCTAGTGCTGCCCTCACCTAGTGCTGCCCCTCACCTAGTGCTGCCCTCATCTAGTGCTGCCCCTCACCTAGTGCTGCCCCTCACCTAGTGCTGCCCCTCACCTAGTGCTGCCCTCACCTAGTGCTGCCCCTCACCTAGTGCTGCCCCTCACCTAGTGCTGCCCCTCACCTAGTGCTGCCCTCACCTAGTGCTGCCCCTCACCTAGTGCTGCCCCTCACCTAGTGCTGCCCTCACCTAGTGCTGCCCTCACCTAGTGCTGCCCTCACCTAGTGCTGCCCCTCACCTAGTGCTGCCCTCACCTAGTGCTGCCCCTCACCTAGTGCTGCCCCTCACCTAGTGCTCCCCTCACCTAGTGCTGCCCTCACCTAGTGCTGCCCTCACCTAGTGCTGCCCCTCACCTAGTGCTGCCCTCACCTAGTGCTGCCCTCACCTAGTGCTGCCCTCACCTAGTGCTGCCCTCACCTAGTGCTGCCCCTCACCTAGTGCTGCCCTCACCTAGTGCTGCCCTCACCTAGTGCTGCCCCTCACCTAGTGCTGCCCTCACCTAGTGCTGCCCTCACCTAGTGCTGCCCTCACCTAGTGCTGCCTTCACCTAGTGCTGCCCTCACCTAGTGCTGCCCTCACCTAGTGCTGCCCTCACCTAGTGCTGCCCCTCACCTAGTGCTGCCCTCACCTAGTGCTGCCCTCACCTAGTGCTGCCTTCACCTAGTGCTGCCCCTCACCTAGTGCTGCCCTCACCTAGTGCTGCCCTCACCTAGTGCTGCCCTCACCTAGTGCTGCCCTCACCTAGTGCTGCCCTCACCTAGTGCTGCCCTCACCTAGTGCTGCCCTCACTATGAACTGGGCCTCATAGCTACCATCCTCCCATGTGCGGGCGTACACGCGCGCCTCCCAAGTCTGTTTGTGGCTATTGTTTTGAAGTTGAAATAAACAATGCACTCACACCTCAGCCAGATCCTTATCTCCCGCTATTTATACATCCTGTATAGTGACCTCGTGAACACGTCTTGTATAGTGACCTCGTGAATACATCTTGTATGCACGTGAATGCCAATAATAATTTTTAATAACTGATACATCTTATCCTTCAGAGAAGTGCCTGGAGTTGGACAGATCTCCGGGAATCAAACATCTGTAAGCAGAGCACGTATTGAGATCCCTTGACGGGCGACTGTGCAGACATTAAGGCCCTAACAGGCACTCACCTGTCTGGTTCTGGTGGTAGCCACCACCTGTCTGCCTCTGGTGGTAGCCACCACCTGTCTGCCTGTGGTGGTAGCCACCACCTGTCTGCCTGTGGTGGTAGCCACCACCTGTCTGCCTGTGGTGGTAGCCACCACCTGTCTGCCTGTGGTGGTAGCCACCACCTGTCTGCCTGTGGTGGTAGCCACCACCTGTACTGCCCTCCGCTGGCCAGGCAGTGATGGAGTATACACTCTGGAGTCGCCGCTGGCAATGATGTTTTGCAGCCACTGTCCAAAAAGGAGTTTACGAAATTTATCATTAGTGATCACGTGCTCTCCTGGTCTGAACTCCGAGTTCTCATACCTGGTCAAGAATTTTCCTTGACCTTAAGGAAATCCGAGTGTTGTATCGAAATATCTTTTATTCTTAATATTATAAGTATTATATGTTCGTTCCGGAAGCAGTTGCTGTAAAACGCAGAAGACAAATATATTTAAAAGAAGTTATGAGGCCTGGATGCCTTGCGGTAAGATCGGCCGGACCGGAGGAATCTGATCTTTCATACCAAGGATGGAATTTCGTATGAAGGATCAGAGCTTCAGAAATAATACAGTGTGTCTGGATGGGAGGAAGTCCAGGGAGATGCTGAAGCCAATGGAGTGCATAATTACTGCACGCGTCTTGAATGGGAGGTAATTGTGGTCTTAAACTGACATGGAAGAGCAGCCCTGATGCTATCTCTCACACGGGCCAGACGCTGGCAAGAGAGACGCGTGTATATCTGCGTGTTCGTGTTTAAGCTTGAGAGAGCCAGAACGTACTTACATTATCAGTCATCTGCCAATTGCGCCACGCCACTGTAGGCGACACAAAAACTGTATCAATCTTCGTGGTTGCTTTTGTAATCAAGTAAATCATGGCGGACGTCTATCAGACGACTGCACCTGTAAGGTGCCACAGGCTCTCCGTCTTGGTCGGCTCATATTCGGGCTGAAGCGTCGCCCCGCCTCTTGCTTGTACTACGTCTGAAGCAGCAAAATATAGAACACACCTTTGCACCCAAGATATTTTTCTTTAAGGAAACAGCTCATGGCGGCTGCTTTGGCTTTTCTCGTTGATTTATCACGATAATGTGATTTCGCTTTATATTCTGAATTAAGGAAATAATTAGTGGAGGAAGACTGGGTTTTGGAGGTGTTGCCATGTAAGACTGATGTCCCAGATGACATTCTTTTGTGCAGTCTTCCCTGTACTCACCTAGTTGTGCTTGCGGGGGTTAAGTTCTGGCTCTTTGGTCCCGCCTCTCAACCGTCAATCAACAGGTGTACAGATTCCTGAGCCTATTGGGCTCTATCATATCTACACTTGAAAGTGTGTATGGATCGTCTTACTGTGTCTTACTCCTTGTGTTCACAGCTCTACTGGTTCATCCTACTAAAGCCATGTTCAAGCTCTGTATTGTTGTGTAAAATTTGATAAATGAACTTGTCAGATTTTTGACAATTTTGTTGAAGAAACAGTAAACGATCACGTCAATCACCTCGATAGTATAGGTGTTTGTGAAGATAGATGTCTTGTCTTTCAACGATAGACATTGAAAATATACATTTCCTTACTTCCTACATAATATATACCAACACCAACACTAGCCAGATGTGTGGAGGCCACATATGTGAATAACAAATATACGACGGAAGCTAAATACGTGGACATTTTCAAGAGGAAACTAGATTTATTCCTCCAAGGAGTGCCGGACCAACTGGGCTGTGGTGGGTATGTGGGCCTGCGGGCCACTCCAAGCAACAGCCTGGTGGACCAAACTCTCACAAGTCAAGCCTGGCCTCGGGCCGGGCTTGGGGAGTAGAAGAACTCCCAGAACCCCACCAACCAGGTATCAACCAGGTAAATATAATATATACCTGATGTCTGATCATACTAAAAGTATATTTTTTGAATGACAATATAAAATTAAAATATACATTAATACGACGTACGGACCCAGGACTGACATCAACAGATTTTGTAAATTCGGCATAAATCTGATTTTGATGATTTCGAAGATTCGGCAGACAGAGTAAAGCCTGGAGACTCAAACTGTTATTTAATGGTTGAAATGGTTGATGTCAACGTTATTGACTTACTAATGGTTGATGTAGGTGTTGTTACTAGATCAAAGATGGGTTATTGAGGTATGTACTCTGAGGAACGGCCTCCTAGTGTGTACTCTGATGTTGTTGTTTTAAATTCAGGTACCAGGAATAAAAATTCCAAGTAGCACAGGCTATGGTGAGCCCGTAATGGACTTACCTGTCACAGGAGCGGGGCTGAGTGTTCTCTGGTGTACTCTGAGGAGCGGCCTCAGAGTGTGTGGTATATATATTTTATGTGCAAGTTTTCCTATGTATAATTGTTAATAACATGTTCCTCTAACTTATTTCAAGTATTACTGTTACTTATTTAATGTATATAGGGGGGTACCACCTCTGGTGCAATTATAGGGACCCACAGCCTCAGAGAAGGGAACACAGAGCATTCAGGGAAAAACTTGTCATTTAACTCTGTATATGTATATGTTTAATGTATATTGTAAATGTAATTAGATAAAAACTCAATGACTGGTAGACTTTCTCAAGGATTGAAGCTCTCACTTCAGATGGACAGTTTGTATATTGTCTTTGTTTTGTCCAAGTGCAAGAATTAAGTGCCGAACTAACCGATTGTAGTGGATAAGATTCATCGTCGTCGGAGGTCGTCGAGGCCTGGTCGACGACCGGGCCGCGGGGACACTAAGCCCCGGAAGCACCTCAAGGTAGGTAGATATGTGGGCCTGCGGGCCGCGCCAGTCAGCACCACCCTGTTGGACCAAGTTATCACAGGTGAAGAACTCCTCAAACCCATTCCGCAAACAACACAACAAACACGATTCGAATTCAGTTTGTTTACTAATTACCTAATAACTATTGGCTGTGTGTCACTTGAGCGGTAATGAGGTCATAAAGGCTTGACCTCAGCCTCCCGACACGGCCGCCCTGCCACTCCTAAATCCCTTTTGGTAGCCTTGTCCAAACAAACACTTGGGGACCACGAGAGTCATAAGCCGAGGCCCTCAGAAGGCGCACACCCTCATAGGTTCTCCAGCAACAATACCCCTTATCGTGCTCCTCAGCGTGGCACTTTCATGGCCCGCAAGAGGCAGGTGAGAGGCCTCCAGGAGGGACTTGTGTTGGTCAAGCTTGGACATACGCGCGCGCCTCATGCTAATACTGTCCCCCTCCTCCCTTCTTCTTGAGATGGTTATCTTGAGATGATTTCGGGGCTTTTTAGTGTCCCTGCGGCCCGGTCCTCGGCCAGGCCTCCACCCCCAGGAAGCAGCCCGTGACAGCTGACAGCTGTAACAGCCCGAAACAGCTGACAGCTGACCCTTGGCAAGGGTCGTAGCAGTGGTTAGATAGAGATGCTGGGCGTCTGACGTTCCTCTCCGAGAGATGCTGGCGACCTCCGTGTCGGAAATTACGTGTCACTCGCCAGTGCTACTTTGGCAGACTTTCGACACTATTGACTTAGAGGGTAGTGACTGTCTAGCCTGGACGTACTGCCGACGCTAACTGGTTCGCGCCAAGTTCAGCACTCGTAAAATCATCTCGTGTCATTTGCATAACACTGTCATGGTCCAAAGGTGCTTGTTTTAACAAAGGTTGTCGCCAGAGGGCTCTTGGTGCATAGGGGTTACCTAGAGGTCTGTCTGATGAGGAATGGGTCAGTTGCTGCTTCACGGGCTGCCTTCTGTCGCGCCTCCGTCCCCAGCTGGAGGACGCGGCGTTGAGGATGGTTTGAGGGTCTATCCTATGGGTCTACGTGCTCTTGCTCCTGCTGCTGCTGCTGCTGCTGCTACTACTGCTGCTGCTGCTGCTGCTGCTGCTGCTCCTGCTGCTGCTGCTGCTGCCACTCATGTAACTAATTACTCTAATTTGTGAATAAAGCTTTGGATTTGCTTTGATTTGAGTGTGGCATGTTCACTGACAGGATGCGTGACGCTGCCCAATAAACTCGCTCTTCGGGACAAAATTTAAATGTAAATCTCAACACAAAGTTACAGTAGAGCATAGTTATTGTGGTGTCCGGATACATAAAGCTGCCGGATGGGAGATAAAGGCCCCGTCTGGCCCATCCATCAGCTCGTGTGTCGGGGAAAAAATCGTATTAAAAACCTGAGCCTTGTTGTGAGAGGAGGTAAGGAGAGCTGGCTTGTTGAGCGTCGCCTTGACAACTGACACGTGCTCCCTGGCTCAGCTCTCTCCCTCCCTCCCCAGGAATCCCCCCAGCCTCCCTCAAGTTCCCCTTCCCAGGCCTCACCCCCAGCCTCCCTCGAGTTCCCCTCCCCAGGCCTCCCCCCAGCCTCCCTCGAGTTCCCCTTCCCAGGACTCCCCCTACAGCCAACCCTGTTCAAGTTTCCCCTCCGTTTCTGTCCTCCCCCAGCCTCCTCCACTTACTCTCAAGTTCCCCTGTCCACCCTCCGATCCCCCAGGCTCAAGTCCCCCACCCACCATCAAGTCCTCACTACCTAGTGCCTGCTCTCACTCCGTCATGACTCTCTTAAGTGCTCAACCCTCCTCATGTCCCCACTACTGTCTCCATCATTTCTACTTCCTCCCTCCCTTTTTCCGAAAAATATATACTCCCTAAATTTTCCTTCACTCCTAAGGCCACCTCCACACCCCCATCCTTACAGGCCTATGCTATATTTCCCCTTGCTCCCCTCGCAACACCTCCCCTCCCCCACCTACAAGCCCCCATACCTCCCCTTTTCCACTGACTAGGATCGTCCGAGCCTTGAAATAGTATTGCAAAACATGAACCATCGCTTTACTGTAGAGCGATGGTCTTAGTTTGAGGTTCCGAAGGGTAGTGAATGAAATGTTATTATCTACGTTATTTTGGTTCTTAGTTTGTGTGGCCACGTCTGTGGAAGAACAGTATACAGTGCTAGGTTAATTTCTTCCCCATGGACAGCTTATGGGCTTGCTTCCTCGCTAAGAATAGTTGGTGGTCTTGTCAACAAGGCGGACATCTCACCTGCTATCAAGACCCAAATTCTAGTGTCCATCTCTACAACTGTTCTTAGCCTATACCACTTCCTTATCCACCTTTACACGAGAAAAAAAGAACAGTGAGGACCAGAAAAGAGTGAAGAGGGCCTATTGCTTTTCTGTCTTGATCTTGTCTCTCCAGATAGATTATATACAGGAGATCCAGGGAAGGTCTAGTTTAGTGGTTCGATCAGACACCTTCAAGGTACACCAAAAGGTCTTCTGGGAGCTTATGTTCACTCTTCACACTCCATTATCCTTTCACAAGGAAATCAAAACTGTTTGAACCAGAAGAGTATGAAGAGAGCCTTTTGCCTTT